>NC_056736.1:691725397-691887897 GCF_019279795.1 Protopterus annectens
TTGTATGTGACTATTACATACCTTGTGGGATATGATTCGGACATACGGTCACTAGATATGTACATTTATCGTGTATTTTGTTATGGACACATCTGCCCAGCTGTGTACCCTCCCTCACATTATGGGTCAGCTGGTGACCCTAACCATTGGGCTGGACGTATCTACTGGCGGCTCGCTAACATATGATGCGTTTCACTTCCACTTGGTATAGCTATCTACACTGCATTGGACTACGGGCACACGGTTTTCAATGTCATTTGTTCACGGGATAGGGACCTGTTATTCCCTACTGTGCATTTGTGTTTGCTTCTTCATTTTGTGTTCGCAGGAACTTTCTTGCATGCTTTGCATATGTTTCAGTATCCATGGACACTGACAGATGTGATTACTATCTTGCAACTTGTTATATGCAAGCATTTTAGGTTGCACGTCAACAGCTGGCATTTCCACGCCTCCGTGCGGCACTTCAACACGCCCTATGCACTAGCGCTGCTTTCCTGTGCACATGGCTGTGGCGGCAGCGCACCTTCATTAATATGCATTTGGCGCTACTGCGCCATCTTCACGCCGCACTTTCGGCACAAGCCTACCGCCGGCCTTGCGCTGAGCTTCATGAATCCCGGGGAAAGCTAAGATACAAGCATGTGCTGTAGTCTAGAAATATTAAGGACAAATACAGTAGGGGAATTCTGAAGATGGGGAAGTGAAAGGGGGAATTTTTCACAAATAGTAATGGTTTATATTGCATAATTACTCAAAATGGAAGGGAAAATGGGTACCGTGTACTCCTATACTGCAGGCAAACATGCTGAAGTGTTAAAGAAGCATTTCTAACATAAATCCTGCAATATTGCACTCAACCTCCCTGTTACAATTTATTTTTCTTTTTTTTTTTTTTTTTTGGTTACACTTGTAACCTTCGATATTTCAAAATTCGATGTTCTGGTCTCGATGATCAGAACTTCGATGTTTTGAAATTTCGATGGTTAGAAGTGGAACTATATATATATATATATATATATATATATATATATATATATATATATATATATATACATATACATATATGTATATATATATAGATATATATATATATATATATATATATAGATATATATATATATATATATATATATATATATATATATATATAGTAATAAAATACTGAGTTGAGATAGTTATCAAGAACAGAAGATATATTATCGGATGAAGCACAGACTGCAGTTATTGCATATGAGATATATATACTAGGAATTTATGCATACAATCCAACCCAGTTCCCATGAATTACCACATCAGTGGTAGTCCACTGAACACAGAAGGCGTTATAAGAGATCTGGGAACACAGGCTGACCGTAGCCTCTCTTTTGACCACCACATTGCCACTGTGGTCAGAAAGTCCTTCTATGTGGCACATCTCATTACTAAGTGTTTTGCATCCAGGAAGAAAGATGTCATTGTCTCCCTCTACTCTTCCCTCATTAGGCCAATCATCGAGTACAATCCCCCATTTGGCATGTACCTCACTAGACACCTGCAACAACTGGAGAGGCCACAAATGTACCTCACAAAGAGGATCCTAGGCCTTAAACACTTGTCCTATATGGACAGACTCAAAAAACTCCAACTATTCTCTGTCTCATATCGCCTACATAGAGACAATCTCTGTTTGACTCACAAAGCCATGTCTAACTCAACTCTGTTAGAAATGCTACATCAAAAGAAATCCCAATCCCTCCACACAACATGCTCCAGAGACCTCAACCTCATTACCACAATCAACAGAACATGCTGGAGGAACAGGTTCATAACCCAGAGACTGCCCATGCTATGGAACAGACTTCCCATACATGTCAAACAGAGCACCTCACTGGCCCTCTTCAACAGAAATCTTGATGAGTGGATGGGAAATAGAAAATTCACCCCGGGGATCACTCCAGTGGCTCTACTCGACAGAGGCACTGGGAACTAAGGTCAGGTGGCATGATGCCAGGGTAATCCTATGGGCTAGGCTTGTAAAGGCTCCAGGACCATTAGCCTAGTACACACCTATGAACCTATGAACACCACTGCTATATTCTCCAGCTCAGCATGTATATACAAGAACAAATGGACATTACAGGTGTAATGTCAGGCATATCAGAAATGGACATGTTTTTGCAAAGAAATGTCAGTGGCAACCATAGGAAAGGAGTCTATCACCTATGAACATGTAATAGACAAAGAAGTGTTGTACAGTCATGCAAATGTTAAATGGTAATCTAATAACACACAACATAATAAGTGACAAATGACAACATAGATAGGATGATATTTCATGATTTCAAGTTTTCCATTGTTGATTTACAAACTTCTCAGGCATCATTATACTGGGCATGCTCACATGGAATTACAGGGAACAGTAATACAACAACAATTCAACAGAACCAACACACACAAAAAGTGTCATAACAGAGGGTCAGTCACAGTTTCTTATGATCTGGCAACATGCTTACAGTAAGAAATGTTTATGGAAGCCCTCGTCTATCATTAAGCTGTACAGTGTGACAAAAACAATAGCAGTAATAAAGAAATGTCTGGATGAAGACATGCAATGGTTGTGTCTTTTAGCTTATCCCGGTTAGGGGTCGCCACAGCAGAACTCCGGTCCGCTACTGTTTGGTAGTGGATTTTTACGTGCCGAGTTACCAGCCCTGATGCACAACCTTCAACGAAGGCATGCCCATTCACGCATGCCTCCACACAGAAGACGCTCTAGCTGAGAATCGAACGCAACAACGTCTTGCTGTGAGGCTGGTACTGGATGAAGACATGCAATACAGAGCATAATTACTTTGAGAAGAGGTTCATAGGTTAGTACTAGGCTAACTGCCCTTGCGAGCCATTGTAAGCCTAGCCAATTATCCCTTGTGAGACTCAAACCCTGCACTTTGTGTTTGTAAGGCAAACAGCTAAACCATTAGGCCACTCTACTAGCAATGCATGTGAGCAATGCATGACATCATAAACATTTGCATCATGTCATTTTTGAACACATAGGACAGATATCAGTCAGATGCATACCAATCATGGATGCCCACAGAAATATGCATATTGGGTATGTCATGAAGAACATTTTTTTATGTTACTCCGAGTGCAGATCCACCAAGCTCACTTACACTCATGATGGCCAGGCACATTACTATATCAGCAGGATAATCATGTGATAAGGAAATGTGTAGCCAGCATTTACAGACACAGGAGTCCAACAAAACATTCTGAAATATTTTTACATCCCCCTGGATTCCAATCTTTCAAGCATTGCAAGAAAAACGTTTATACTTGAGTATTATCTAACCACACAAGATAGGAAATGATACTTCTTATAGTTAACATTTAAAAGCAGATTTCAGCAGACATGAATGTATGTATTCATTTTCTTACCCTATTGACCACTGTAATCTGTACATCCAACTCTTTAGCTTGTGGAAAAGTACATTAAAGTGAATACACATAGCTGAGCACAGTGTTGTAAAGCACACCGGAGTAATCTATCGGAAGGCAATAAAATCACAAGCTATTGTCATGAGCGGTTTGCTATTACAATGTTAAAATGACTTTGTCTGAATTGCAGTACATCAAAGATATACTTTCAAAGTGTATGAAAAGTGAACTTACTGAATCAGGAATCCTGGTAGTCGAACGGCAAATATAGCTCAACGGTTACATTTTCCAAACAGAGAATATCGAACTCTCGGTATTAACATGGTTCAAAATTGGGGAGTAAAATCATTTTGAAATTCGACATTGTATTTCAACAAGAAGAATAAATAAACAAAGTAATTTCCACAATGTAATAGTAAACTGTCATGAGCTGTATACTTCAGTTTAGCCTTAATAGCGTTTGTTGCGCAGTGCCAGATATTGCGCAAATCCAGAGGTAGAAGACTAATGATACAGAAGGGATAAGGCACATTAACAGGGTGAGATGGAAGCAGGGACAAAGTAGGTTACGACAGAAGAAGGATCATTTTGGCTTATAACAATATATAGCCAACAGTTGTATAATACATTGTACCAAATCACTCAGTAACACCTAATGGCTGCATTAGAACCCTTAAAATAAGTCAAAAATCTATCACACATGTGAGCATTATTTCATCACATCACAAAGGAATTACTATTTCACAACATTCAAATAACAACTGAAGCATTGTGACAACTTACTGAAGTAGAAGATGTGAACAGAGAGACAGATAGACAGATAGACAGACAGACAAATGCAGAGGAATAGCAACAGTATGAAGTGAGGGACAGGTGGGAACATCTGTACGGTGTTTTAGTATTACTTATTAACGCATCATTAATCACTCATTCTCTGGGCAATACAGTTCTTGCCTTATGGAGAAATTAGGGGTAGGAGAGAGCAATGAACAGGAAGACCTAACCAGGTGGCTTAAGAAGTCTTATAGTTTGGGCTGCAATGTTTTTGCAAATAATGTCTTCCTACATCATGCAAATGGTATGTTAATGAAATGTTTTATATGGAGAGTAATACAGTTGTTTGCTGTTAAATATATGATAGGAATATGAAATGTCACGATTTAATAAACGGACCTACACTATAATCAAACCCATGACACTATGGAAAAATAGTCTACAAAGAAGGTAATTATTTCAACGTTCATCAACCAACATATACACAGCTTCTTACCACCTAGAAAATTATCTGGCATCCATCTGCATGCCCAGCACTACAAACCATTCTACACAGGTACGTTCCCAGTCGGTCAATGCAATCCAGTGACCAAATATGTCTGTCTACAAACCTATCAAATCTGCTGGCCATTGTCTGTACTTGCACAAGGTTGCTAAGGCCTGGAACTCCTTACCTGTATCCATCAGGTCAACACCCCCCCCCCTCCAATCTTTCAAAACCACTCTGAAAGACTTCCTAGCTAAAATCTGTCTCTGTTCTTGCTCAAAACCAGGATAAATTATATCCTTAAACGTGAACACGTACCTTTGCTTTCCTTATACCTTGTTACTTTCCCGTCTTCACTTTCATTTTTACTTCTATCACATTCTGTTCCCCGACTTTCTCTCTAACTATACCACAAGCTTGTTTTTCCCCACTTCATACTACAATTTCTGTTTGTATTAGACTAACTTACCTTTAACTTCTCTGAAAACTGTCTAAAATTTCACGAAATATTAAATTATTGTCATATAACATGTATCAATTCTTAACCGATGTTTTTGTATTATGTCTAATTTGTTATATTTGTTATAGTTGTTTTAACTGCAGATGTTTTTGTTTTATTTTTGAAGACTATAAAATTATTGTTCTTAAAATGTTTTGTAATAATTTGGAGCTTTTTCCATGGACCTCTGCTGAAATTGGGCTTCTACCCAGTTGGACTTTCCTGGTATTCAAATGTTAATAAATAAATAAATAAATGCAGCACATAGGAACTCATACTTTATTGCATCCAGCAGCCTAAGAACTGTTAAATTGTTTCACAGGACTGCATTCAGGCTGCCTTTATTCTGTATTCTCATAGAGCAGCAGATTTGAATACACTTGAGTAAATTAAACTGGACAGCTGTGGATTAAATTGAAATAATCAGCTTTTGCAATAAGAATTTGAAAAGCATTCACCATCACTCAGCTTTGTTGTACTATGCCAACCTCTAAGCAAATGCCGAGGACTCAAAGTGAAGGCTTTTCCATGGGCTATTTCTGGCCAGGTGTGTCATGAATTAATTTATTTTTGACCAGATTAAGCATATGAAAAAGGGATGGATAGAACAGTGGTGAAATGGGGTTGGCCAGCATAGGGTAGGACAGAAGGGGAAAGATTACAGGAATTTGCAGAAGGGTTGTGGAAGAACACTATAGCTATCCACTTCTTTAATACATAAATGTACAATTGTACATACAATGTCATTACTTTCGAGAGTCACCACACCAGTGATGGGTCACAACAACAGAATAATCCAACAAGCAGAAATAAGATGAAGCAACACCAGGCTATCATAAAACCAGCAACAGTTTATTCAGGAAACAGGCACGGGCATAGTCATAAGTGCTTTTGCAGTATTACAATTGCTTCATCAGATGCATAAAATCTAACTAATTCAATGCCCATTAAATAACAAAGTGAAAAAAATCACATGACATCCTAGTGAAATTCTTAAAGAGAGAACATTTTAAATATATACAGTACTAATAGTAAGCATATATATATAAAAAAAGTGAATGTGTATAAAAGGTGGGGGGTTGAAAGGGAGTTTGTTAAAGCTCCCTTCTTATTTAAAAAGAGAACATGCTTTCAACATTGGTTTCAATGGTACTTTATCATTAAGTTCTGACCCTGTATTTGCTCTTAATCTAATAATTCATTTGCTTTCTAAGCACTCTGTTTTATTTATAATATCAGCTCCCCTGAGGCTTTCCTGCACCATATCTATAACTTGAAACCTAAATACATTTTATTTTTATTTTGTATTTTACATTTGTTGACCGGGACAGTCCGACTGGATGCATGTCCATTTTCTGTGGAGGCCCAGGGAGAAAAGCTCCAAGGTAAACAGAAACATTAAAAACATGTTACAAGTATAATTTTGACAAAGAGTACATAAGCAAACAATAATAAACATTCCACAGGTTAGAGTCAAACCCTGGTGAAAGCCAGGGGTAAATTAAACAGTAGCTGATTAATAGATTTTACACAATTTGGAAGAGAGTTAGCCAGGCTTGATACAATGACATAGCCAGTTTAGTGCCAGATGTTGTTTCAGTCTAGTTTTAAGTTGACCTGGGGAGGAGAGTAAAGTAATGTCAGCTGGAAGTGAGTTCCAGGATCTGCCTACAGAGTTTGCAAAGAGAGAGAGTCACCAGCTGCATTGTTAATTTTGCTTGTCTGAATTAGTAGTCTGTTAGAAGATCTAAGCAGTCACGGATTGTGATAGGGGGTGATAAAATTTTTAAGGGCAGGAGTATTATCTGGATTATAAAGGATTTTATAAGCCATGATCAGTTGGTTATACTGAATAAGACTGGGTAGTCCAAGCCACCCAAGCTGGTTAAGATTGATGCAATGATGTGTCCTAAAAGGGAGCCCAGTGGCAAACCTGGCAATGTGGTTATACCAGGTTGAGAGTTTGTTAAGTACAGTCTTGTTTATATTAGAGAGTATAGGGGATGCGTACAGAAGTGTTGAGAGAAGGTGTGAGTGAGCTATGGCAATTTTAGCTGGAGGGGTTAGGAAGGCTTTTATTCTGTAAAGTGACCCTAGCTTTTTATTGATGGTTTTGATCGATTGGTTTACATGTAGGTTGAATTTTAGATTGTTATCTATAATAACACCTAGTAGTTTTGCAGAGGGGTCAGGGGAGATTAATGTGCCATCATTTGCATTTATGGTAAAGGTAAAAGCAGTAGACCTTTATGTTGGTGAGAATAACAGCATTTTAGTTTTTTTGTGTATTTAGTATCAACCGACATTCAGAAAGCCAGTTTTCTATAGTATTAAAGGTGGACTGGGTAGCAGACCATAAGTCTGTTGGAGATGTGGCGGAGCAGATCAGGGTGGAGTTATCAGCTTATTGGATACAGTTGACTTTTGGGATGACAGTATACAGGTCTTTAATGAAGATGGAAAACAACAAGGGCCCTAGTATAGAGCCTTGTGGTACTCCAAGGGTGTTGGGTAGTAGGTTAGAGAGTTTGTTCTGCCAAAGAACAGCCTGCTGTTTACCATTCAGGTAGGATGTAAACCATTGCAGGGCCTTAGTACCTAGACAGAATGTTTGCAGGATGTGTATTAGAAGTTGGTGGTCAACCATGTTCAATGCCTTGGAAAGATCCAAGAAGAGGGTGGAGGATATGTGATTGTTGTTGCGATTATGGTTTATGGTGTTGGTGAAAGCTTGTAGGGCTGAAGTAGTGCTATGGTGAGGACGGAAGCCATGTTGGGTATCTGCCATGAGGTGATTCTGGATAAGGTGGTGCATGAGTGTCTGTGAATACATTTTTCCATAATCTTTGCTAGTGGAGTGAGTATGGCTATTGGTCTATAATTGGAGAATTCAGTAGAGCTGTCTCCTTTATGAAATGGGATCACATAGGATATTTTCCAGATGGTGGGAATTCTAGCTTCTGTTATGGTTCGATTAATGCTCTGGGGAAGTGTCTGCTACATGTTTAGCTAATGCATTCCTAACCATAGTATTTCTTATATCATTCAGATGTTCTCTTACCCTTTCTTTTAGTCTTCTGTCTGTTTTACCTACGTAAAATTTACTGCAGGTTTTACACACTGCAAGGTGAACCACATGACTGCTGTTACAAGTTGCCTCTTCTGAAAATTTATAGACCTTGTTCTGTTCTGGGTGAAAAAATTCACCTGCCGGATCTATATAACTGCAAAAACTGCAGTTATAACAAGGTCTAGTATTATTTTTATTTTTATAAGAATCATGTCATTGTCTTCTGCTATCATACCCCATAAGACACTTGGGGTAACATAGCAGCTGACCTAAAGATTTGTTTTTCATATAAACTATGCTGGGACATTCACCTATTATAGCTTTCAATTCTGGACGTCTGGTCATGACATCCCAATGTTTTTTAATAATGTCAACTACATCTTTAGAGTCCTTAGAGTGTTGTACCCTGCACCTAAACTCATCCACCTTATTCACACATGCATTGGATCTGTAGAAAAATAAGGCCTTCCGTCATTCCCTCTTCTTTGTATTACTTCAACTAGCTTATCAGATACTTCCTTTTTATCATATCCCCTTGCTATAAACATTTCTTCTAGATCTCTCAGTTCTTTCTTAAAATTTTCCTCACTACCATTAACTTGTGATATTCTTATAGCTTGCCCCATCACCGCATTATTAAACAACAGAATAATGTTGCATGGCCAATTGGACCAAATAAGGTGTGTCAAGGTGATGCACAGGTGAAGGGGTGAGCTATGTATGGGGTATGGGGCATAATTTGCAGAGCTATGTATGGGTCATAATTTTTTTCTGGGACAGGTGCCCATTTTGATTTTTTTATTTTTATTTCTGGGAGAGAGAGGAATTTTGGGTAAGATACTTAGGAATGAGAGTCAGGTAGGTAGGGTAGGTTAGGAAGCATCCGCAGCCATACAGGACAGACAGGGATAGTGATGGAGACAAAAGGTTGGGGACACCATGAGTGGGGATAGGTAGGGGACATTGGAGGAACACCCACATCCAGCTTGAGAACAGTGAGAATCTAGTTCTCACTCTCAGACCTATCATCACTGTCTCCTGTAGCAGCTCTCTGGGTCAGTGCTGGATGTAGCACTGTCTTTGCAGTCTGACACAGGACCTTTACATCCTTACTGATACATATACCATTTTCTCCACTTAGTGCAATCTCAAAGTTGGTATATATAAATGGGGGGTGGGTGTGTGCAGCCCCCTGCATTGAGGGGGGGTGTGTGGGGGTGTTCCCCCCCCCCATTTGGTAGGTTTGATATAATGCATTGTATGCATCACTCAGTATGTTGGGCAACTAACTTACTTCCCTAACACATTCGCTGATGTGAACATTCAATGAGTGGACGTTCGTGATTTGTGTTTGATGAATGGGCATTTGCTGAAGCTGGGTTTTGATGAAGTGATATAGACCCAGATAGGACATGTGATGAGTCATGATGATGATTATAACAAAAGTATTGTGTCCATAATATACATGCAAGTGAATTTTATATTAAATATAATACTTTTCATGTTTAAGATATTGGACGTCCATTAGCTTGAGGTTATGTGAAATATTAATGATATATTCTAAACAGAAAATACTTATGCAAGCATGTCTGATACATTGCTTGTAAGAAACATGTTTAACATTATCATTTTTGTTTACTTTTATAACCATAATCAAAATTTTGTGAGAAATGGGATTCTTAAACCCTTTGTAAAAGTACCTTTTGGGTGGATTTGAACCCTTAATTAGTTGTTTTATTTTTATCTAAGCTCAATGCACTTACACCGTGTGACACAGAGGTGGCTATTTCATAGGTGGAATTTCTCCACTCAGTACTGTCCAGACAGCTGAGTAAAGTCTACCATTGCCAGGTGTGTTTTCGCTACATAAGGCATCCTAAACTGAATTTTGCACCTTTTTACTTAGGTAGTGAACTGTGTTTGTGTTCTTCCAAATGTAGGGCAAATGCAAATTAAAATGAAAAAAAAATTACATTTTGTGAATAATTGCAATGTGATCTCTAAAAGTATTTATATCATGTGCCTTATTTCTCTCAATTAACTTCAGTTACACCTTATGCTGTAGAGAAAGCTACATGAAATGTGTCCTTCCTTCAGTGACTGCTATTCTGAGGGCTGCTGACTGTGTAATGATGCCAGGAATGGTTGCCGTACATAAGGCACACTAAAATGGACACTAAATATAACCACAAGGCCTTCTTCTGCTATGTTAGAAACCTGGGAAGAAACCCTCAGATATGCTCAGAGTTAGTTCACAATGACAAAAAATACACTGAACCCACAGATATTGCCAACATTTTGGCAGACAGGTTCAGTGCAAATTTCTCCCCTCCCTCACCCCCAAAAGAAGAAATACTTATCCCAGCTGAATGTAACCTCCCTGTCATCTCAGATGTCCAGGTGAGAACCGCCCTCAGCAAAGCTAAAAACACAGCATCAATGGGACCTGACGGTATCCCGGGTTGCGTGCTACGTGAACTCCAAGAGGAGCTAAACCCGCACATAAAAATGCTATTTAACCTTAGCCTTACTACAGGATATGTACCTGAACACTGGCGTACAGCAACAGTGGTCCCACTCCACAAAGGAGGCACCTCTACAGACCCTGGTAACTACCGCCCCATTAGCTTAACCAGCCTGGTCTGCAAAGCTATGGAAAGAATCATTATGGAACTCATAAACAGAGACATTGGGGACCTACAGACACTTGATCCCACCCAGTTCGGCGTTGTAAAGGGCAGATCCTGCCTTTTGAACCTGGTTGACTTTTTCGAAACAGTCACTAGAGCCATTGACGAGGGCAAAGCAGTCCATACAGCCTACCTGGACTTGGCTAAAGCTTTCAACACAATACCCCACTCAGGCATCATAGACAAGCTCAACAGCTTAAATGTAAATCCATATGTCACAAGATGGGTTGCAAACTGGCTAAAGGATAGAACCCATAAAGTCAAAATCGCTGGAGCCATGTCAGACTCAAAGCCAGTCACAAGTGGTGTCCCACAGGGCTCTGTCCTGGGACCCCTCTTGTTCGGCATTTATTTCTCAGATGTGAAAGCAAACATGGGAGGGTTGTGGCTGACAAAGTTCGCAGATGACTGCAAACTAGGTGCCATAGTCGATACACCAGCTGACACATACATCCTACAGAAAGGCCTCACTGAAACGGACAACTGGTGCCGGAGTCATGGCCTTAAACTAAATGCCAAAAAATGTATAGTCATCCCCTTTGGGAAAAACAAAGTACCCACAAATTATCACATAGACAGTAACCCACTGAGTACGGAAAAAGTAATCAGAGACCTGGGGACCCAAGTCGATAGTGACCTCTCATTTGACACCCACATTGCCAAAGTGGTTAGAAAGACTTTCTACCTTGCCCACCTTATCATGAAGGGATTCACATACAGATCAAAGGAGGTCATTGTACCCCTATACTCCTCCCTTATCAGGCCCATGATTGAGTACAATGCCCCATTTAGTATGTACCTCACCCAGCACTTGCAACAGCTGGAGAGACCCCAAAAGTACCTCACCAAGAGGATCAAGGGTCTCCAACATATGTCATATGCTGCCAGACTAAAGAAACTCCAGCTCTATTCAGTAGCATACCGCCTACTCAGAGGTGATCTGTGCCTGACGTACAAGGCCATGTCCAATCAGGAATTGATGGACATGCTCAACCTCAAAAAATCCAAATCCATCAGAACCACAAGAGCTAAAGATTTAAACCTCAGCACAAATATGAATAGGACATGCTGGAGGGACAGATTCATAACCCAGAGGCTTCCCATACTCTGGAACAGAATCCCAGTTCATGTTAGGCAGAGCCCCTCACTGACTCTCTTCAAGAGAAATCTTGACGAGTGGATGGGAGATCGTAGGTTTACCCCAGGGGTCATCTCTGTGTCACTACTAGACAGAGGCACAGTAAACTAATTCTATTATGTAAGGGGGTCTTCACTGTGTCACTACTAGACAGAGGTACAGTATTCTAAATCTATTCTGTACACTTTTGTACCATTACATGGGGTGGCGAAAGCCACATCACTATGGCTAGGCTTATAAATGCCCCAGGGCAGATAGCCTAGTACTAAACTATGAAACTATAAAATACATTTTTCACTTTTTTCCTTAGGTGTGAACCACATTTGCACACTGCCAATGCAAGGTTAAAGGAGAAAAAAATACATATCGTGAATAATTGCAATATGATCTTTAACAGGATTTGAACAATACATCATGTGCCTTGTTTCTCTCAATTCGCTTAATTTACACCTTGAAGCACAAATCTGGACATCTGTCAGGTGCATCCTCTGCAGTAATTGCTATCCATGGTGCTAAGGGCCACATACCGATGCCAGGCATATTTGCTGTACATAAGGCAGTCTAAGCTAAATTTTTAACTTTTTTCAATAGCAGGTGAACTGTGTTTGAATGCTGCTGAGTGGAGAGTAAATGGAAAAGTCATTAGAAGAAAATATATGATCAAGAAAAAAGCTGCCAATAAATTAAATGCATTCAATGGGTATATGTAGCAATGACCAGAGCAAGAAGGGCATTCGAGTACACATTCACCCTTCTCACATCTCATTGCAACATCACAAGTGTAATTTGTAGAGCACATTATCAGACCTGAAGCTAATGACAAATAATGTGAAAGTGGACAGACAAAAGCTAACATGTTGTTAGCAGTAGAAAGAGTTGCTTTTTAAACAACAAAGCAATGGTATCAGAAAATGTGCTTAAATATGTATTCAGAGCACTCTCTGT
This sequence comes from Protopterus annectens, assembly GCF_019279795.1. NCBI lineage: Eukaryota > Metazoa > Chordata > Ceratodontiformes > Protopteridae > Protopterus > Protopterus annectens. Next base: position 691,738,424 of record NC_056736.1, read on the forward strand.
AAAATTATCAGATAAGTGGATTCAAACCATGCATCTGAGTATTATATATTTAAATATGTGCCTGTTTTCTGTTTCATGTCATACAGGGATATGGCACTCAGGAAGAAATCTGTACCCTGCAAGCCACCATACACTGATATAGAAAATGAAGTCATTATCCAGGACTTACATCGCCATGGAGCTTTTGTCTTTGGGAGAGGTAGAGGTGACCAGTGTGCTTAAGACAGGATATGATAGCACCTGGTCGATGACATCAATGCTGTTGGAGGGCATGATGGGAGACGTTACTCTCATACCCAACACAAGGCAAATGATATGATAACTTCTGCCAGGCAACAGGTGGCTGTGGCAGGTGGCCCTGTTATTGAACCACCACTAAGTGAAGCAGTGGAGTTCCTGTCCACTGTCCACTGTCAGTGAGCTCAGTAGAGGTTTTACACAGAATCCTTGATGTTGGTGCTCATGTCGCCGACAGACCCAGAGTGTCTCAAGCAGAACTTCCAGGTATGCCAAAGGCAAATGTCATTGTTATATTTTTATATGTTTACATCTTAGATGTCTGATATATATATATATATATATATATATATATATATATATATATATATATATATATATATATGTGTGTGTATATATATATATATATATATATATATATATATATATATATATATATGTATGTATGTATATATATATATATATATATATATATATATATATATATATATATAGAGAGAGAGAGAGAGAGAGAGCAGAGATGTGTGATTCGGATGACACAGTAATAGAGACATAGAGGAGGGCGTTTGGGGGTTTGGGGGTACTTATCAGCCCTCTTTCCTTTCCATTTTCTTCACATTCAGGCACTTCTGCACTGCAGGCTGACAGCCCACCCACACATAATAAGCACACATTTGGTTATTGTTGCTACTGTATATAAGGTCGATTCAGGTCTATATAGGTTCATAGGTTTATAGGTAGGTACTAGGCTATCGGCCCAAGGGCCTAAGTAAGCCTAGCCAACAAGGTTCCCTGGCTTACACCACCCAAGAAAGTTACTTTCCTGTGCCCCTCTTGAGCAGAGCCACAGAAGTGACCACCGGGGTGTATTTTCTATTTCCCATCCACTCATCAAGATTTTTCTTGAAGAGTGCTAATAAGGAACTTTGCTTGACATAGATGGGTAGCTTGTTCCAGAGTATAGGAAGTCTCTGGGACAGGAATCTATTTGTGTTGCTTTAGCATCTGTTAAAGTTTAATATACCTTTTGTAGAAGGAGAATATGCGATAAATCTTAATTCTCTATTTTTCTATTTGTTGTGTTTATTGCTTGTTATTATAGGTGATCCTGAGAGTGGCACTGTGGGACTCCTACCACTTGATGTCAGAGTATCTCTAGTCTCTGACGACAATGCTGGCAATGAAGAGACACAGTTTGGGGATACAAAGGGTTATTCTGATACTGATGTTGTGGCTCCCACATCCCCTGCCCATATTTTGGACACAGACAGTATGCCTACACATACCCATGACTCAGAGACCTCTGATGTAAGACTGGTTGAGGGTGACAATTAATCAGGGTGGTGTGGTCACTCTGGTTGCAGAGCTGGTTGCTTCTCCCTTTAGCTGTTGTGAGGGCATGGTGCCACACAGGAGGGTTGGTAAAAATACTTAGAAGATGCCTGCTGTCCACTATCCTCCTTTTGCTGGTGTGTCATTAGTTGCCACCAGATGTATGTGTAGGGCCATAGTGGATGCACAGGCACATTCCACCAGGGCCTCAGAAGAGATAGTGTGAGTAATAAATGTTGTGCATTCTGACATGCATGACTCTCTGAACTGGGAAGGTGACTTCTTGGACAAGATTACTGACACACTGGATTGGGCAGTATCTGTGATAGAACGTCATTTGGGGATGGTGGGCATGCATGCTGCTGAAAAGCCTCTACATCTTCTGGTGTTAGAAAATGTGGACATGCAAGATCCTGGTTCCATAGTGACATTACATCCACTACCCATCAGTGATTCTGGTGTCCACATTCAAATGTGGTAGGCCACTGAGTCATTGTCCTGGACATAGTCATGACCAGAGCTCATCCAGTAGACGTTGCTCATGTTCAGGTAGCATCCTGACTTCTATCCAGGGCCATGGAAGTAGCAGTGCAACTCCTGGCAGAGGTGGTCCTTGTGGTGGTGGGTGACGATATGAACTGACTATCATGCACGGCTCACACCTATCTGAAATGCCAGAACATAGTGCTAGCACAGCGCTTGACTGTGTTCCTGAAGACACACAAACATTGAAAAAAAATCACTTGCCAATACCACCTCACATACCTGCAAGCTGTCCAAACAGTACTGTGGAGTGCTATACATTTATTGTTACTGGCCCTGAATACTGCATGCTTTGGCAGATACACGGGTTTCTTACTCTCCCACACTCACTTTTTTGGTGTCAGTGTTGCCCTCCTAGTCCCCATCCTGTGCAAATGATGATGACTGTGCCCTGCTCTTTGCACGTCTCTGTGACTTAGTGTAACATATATGTCTGACACATACCGTAGATAGCTAATGCTTTCTTACTCACAAGCTTGCACTTATCAATATTTATTGCAGAAGAAAAGGTTTTGATTTATTGTACCTACTAATTCTAATTTGAGAAATGTTGCTTATATAATTGTTGAACCTCATTCTATTTCCATTAGTATTGTAAGTAAAGTACTGGAGGCATTAGGTACTTCAGTGTTGCTTCTTGGTATTGTTATGCAAATTAGGGCATAATTGACCTGTTCCACATTTTATAAATGGTGGTCAAATGAAATTCTTGATGCGCAGTAATATAAGTAATATTAATAGTAATATATGTAATATTAGTAATATGTAACTGCATTTTGCAGAAATCTGACAGGACATATTATTGACATAACTGTAATCCTCAGACAAATGCTCTGTGTAAGGGCATATCCACATTGTCATATGAGAGTAATCAGCTATATAATTTTTTTTACAAGTTCCACACTTACCTTGTCATTACTGCAGGTAACAGTTGTGTCCTTGGGGGGATACTATCTGAATATAGCCATTGCATGGTTAACTAAAAACTGTGGCATTTTGACAGGATCAGTTTTCCTGTATGTATATAAGTGGGATCCTACGCTTTGACCTAAGTAGTGAGTGTGTGTGCTATCCTTTGCCTCTTAGGCAGAGCCAGGGCATACTGTGCACTCCTCCATCTGCCAGTACCATTTGCAGCTGGTGGTACTCCCTTAGACTCCTCATCTGTATTTGCTACTGCTGCTGCTGTGGCTGTCCCTGCCTGTGGTCCATGAAACTGTGGTGCTGCCCCTTGCTGTCCTTGTTGAAGCTGTTTCCTGAGAATTGTACTGTGCAAAATGGCACAGACTCAAAGGATTTCAGCAGAGGTGCCTGGGTCATACTGCAGTGTACTTCCTGATGTGTCTAGACACTGAAACCCTGATTTAAGCAATCCAAACACACATTGTATTATATTCCTAATCTGAGCATGGGCCTTGTTGTATCCTTGATCACTGGGTTTGTTTGGGTTGTTCATGGGTGTCATGAGTCAGGGCTCAAGTGCATGTCCTGCATCCCCTACTAGATGCCCTTGAGGAATGTCACCCCTAGCAAGTTTGGTGTTAAGCTCTCAGGTATGCCACATGTGTGAGTTGTGGAAACTGCCTGGGTTACCTACACAGACATTGTAGATGATCTCTTGGGTATTACAGACAACCTGGCAGTTTATAGAGTGGAATCCTTTTCTGTTGATGTACCTCCTTCCTTGTTCCCCATGTGGGCTTTTATTTCTATGCATGCAATCTATGGCCCCCAACACTTCAGGAAAGTGTGCTATTGCATAGAATTCCTACATGGTTCTTGCTCTCTCCTCTGAGGTGCGTGGGAAACAGATATGAACCCTTGCATGTAGCAGCATTGCATTTAAAAACTAATGCAATATTTTAGAGGCTGATGCCCGTGACACCCCTAATATATTCTCTGTGGCTCTCTGCAAAGTACCAGTAGCAAGTATGTGCAATGCTACACATATCTTTGTTTCCACTAGGATTGGTTCTCAATGATTTCCCTGTGGCCTGAGATGGGGGTGGCAGAGGGTGCATAGTTCCACCAGTGTTTCCCTGTCTACCCTCTATTTCTCAGCTATTTCTGTGTCATACAATCCATGATAAATAAAATGGGGTCTGAACACCTTTCTTCTTCTTGCCCAAGGTCTGGCAGCAGCAGCACTCTGATTTAAAGCCTGTTGCACATGCACCATAATAATAGTAGCCGTAACCCTTAACATGATTTTTTTCTTAGTGTAATCGTGCCTGTATTCCTAAGAGTTTTGGTGCATAGGGCAAAAGCCTACACTGAGTGTACAATATTGCTTTATAGCTTCCTGAGTAGCTCTGCCATGTTGGATTAGTTAATTAGCAACTACTTTGGCTAGTTATGCTGTCTTTGGCAAACTCTGACATTTCCCTTTCTTGGCGGCTCTATACATCGTATTGAGATGTTTAATGAATATCAAATAGCATGCTATTGTGTAGCTATTAATAGATATGGTCCATTATATTGTTAGACAGTAGCCACAGTATAGAATAAAACTTCACAACAGAAAGAGTTCAGAGAAATTATCTGGCCTTTTGCCAAATAGCATACTTCAGTTTTATAGTGGAATTTTATTGGAGATGGAGAATGTTTGCAAGCAGCATTAAAAAATGCTCTCTTAAATCAACCAAATTGTTGTTTGTGTTCACTTTTTCTACTTCCTAAGTTAAGCTGCAGAAAAAATATGTATAAGTGTGGTAGAGCAAAGCATCAAACAACGTTTCGAAGCTGTTTTACCTTCTGCCGCTGTTCTTTGCCAACTGGCACTTCATGCTGTTAGTTGCTAGTGTGAGACTCAATATTAATAGTGCTTTGGTGTCCTTAAGAGCCTTTGTTAAGCACTCCTAAGCACTGTAAAAATTGGATCTAGTGCTAAGAATGTCCTTAACAACTTTATCATTCCTACTTTTGGAGAGCAGTCACTGTCCTCCATGCACTACAATTAATTATTTCCAAAAGACGTGAGGAGCAGATTTCTCTTGAGGGCCAAATATGTGAGACAAAATAGTTTAGTTACTGTGACCCACACTCTTCCCCACAATACTGCTTTTCCAAGGACAGGGAGTTGTGACTCATTTGCTTATGATGTGCCTTCTTAGCTGGAGCTGAGGAGTATTCTGTTCACTCATTCGTTCATGTATTCATTCTCTGTTTGCCTACTTAATCCAATGCAAGGCCATGGGAGAGCATGAGCATTGGTTCTTTTGAATTCAGCAGTTCTGCTCATTTTAAATAGGAGCTCAGAAGGGATATAAACTGTCCTGTTCTGAGTGATTCCTGTCCAGTGTGCATCAGTTAGGATTACAACATTCAGTCTTCTGACAAGTTCTGCTAATCACATTACAGTCCACTTTTTTCTAAGAAGTTGTGGAGAAAGAGGATGCCCACACGTGTACTTTTGTCACATACATTTTGGTTAATGTGATGTCTTAAGTCATTTGGCTTATATATGTGCACATAATGTATTTTTCAAAGTCCCAGAATAGCACAATGGCAGTTTAGAGCCACAGCCATCATTATTATGAAGTTTCCCAGCCATCCCCCATGGTCAACAACTGAAATGAAGTTCAAAACACCTTGAAGTCTGAGAGTCCATATTCTTGAACTACAGTGGCATGATTGGTCAGATATGGGTGCAAGCTGCTGATTGGTTCAACAAATGCAGGAAATAACCATGTAGATAATGACAATTTGAATTATGACGTTCAAGCTCTCATTAGTTCGTTCTGAAGTGCTACATGCATTGAATTTAGAACCCCATTTTGAATAGGTTTGTTCCTTTCTGTCAGTTTGGCTTTTTGTTGAGGCTGATCTATTGCGCAGCTCTCTAGTGACTTAAGTTCAGTAACTGATGCTGTTTCAATAACATATTCACCTGGCACCATACACATTCATTTTACTGTTGTGTTGCGAGTGTAGTATATTAATTTGTATTGTTACATCATTAAAAAAAACACTCTCAGATATGGCAGCACATATATCCTATTTAAGTCTACACTGCTATTATAAGATAGTGTATAATAAGGTTACCACTTGTCCCTGTTTGAGCAGGACAGCTCCTGTTTAGGCACTGGTGTGCTGCAAAAATAAAAACAAACTGAAAAATGTCAAATGTCCTGAGATTTTTTGAGAATAAAACTTCAGAAGCTTCCATTAATAGTTGCATAAAACAATGATTTTGTATCTGAAATACCTAAATATTATATGGAACAGCATAAACAAATCAAATACTACAACAACAAGCTTTCAGTTTGCAAAAAAATGATGGTCATTCCTTTTAATTGACTGTGTGTAGAGTTTTTCCTGCAAAATCTTATGCTTTCACAAAAGATGTACCACTTTGGGCATCTGAAAAGCTTGCAACCCTATGTGTAAAGAGGCCACATGTAAAGCAGTGTGCTTGCAGTTTGTTTCATCAATGGTGACACCAGTTGGGTAAGGGACAGCTTGCAGAGGTGGGTGGTTGATTAGCAAGGCTACATTGCACATTCTGCTGCAGATTTGGGTGCCCATTTCTGTTCTTTACTCTATGCAGAGCAGCTAAACTGCTCCATGTATTAGGAAGCCACTTGTAATGTGGTATTCTTGCAGTTTGTTTCATCCATGGTGACACCAATGGCTAAGGGACAGCTTGTGGTGGAGGTGGGTGGTTGATTAGTAGGGCTACATTTGACATTCTGCTGCAGATGTCGGTGCCTGTTTCTGTGTTTTCCCCTATGCAGAGCAGCTAATCTGCTCTGTGCATTACTCCAGAAGACTACGACAACCATTCTCTTTCCTTTTCATCCAGTTACTTTTACAGTGTTGGCGCCTATTAGGATTTACAATGATATAATAGCGACAGTGAACCATTGTCATCAGTTGTTATTTACATTTATGATATCCTGTGTTCATCATCGACTGCCAAGGACTCTTAAATTCTATTTGGTTAAGAATCATGCTCAAGGTAATCATAAGTCACCTTTCTTTTCACCTAAATGTAAGCAAGCTTCAGGTTTCTATTCCACCATAATACTACCCATTCAAACCCAAAGGAAACAGCTAAAACCTTAATCGACAAATTTAATGCAAATTTTACTCAAACCCAGTTAAATCTATTACACATATTCTACAGTCACTGCCACCCCCTTTAATTGGTAGGGAACACTTCATGTTATCCCTCTTAAAAACTACAACCACCTCATCCAAGGGTCCAATAACATACAGGTTGTCTGACCGTTGACAATCTGAATACCTACTCTACCTTTTTAACCTAAGCCTCTCCATCAGTTGCATTCCTGAAGTCTGGAAAACAGCCATTGTAATGCCATTATACAAGGGTGGCCCAACCAAGGACCCTGGTAGATATAGACCCATTATTTCATTAGCCTCATATTTAAAGCTATGCAGCATATTATGTTAGTGATAAATAATCTTGACATTGAAAATATCTTAATATTGGACACTTATTAATTCAGTATTGCTGGTACTGAGAGTTGACCTACATTCTCCCTAATGGGAGTACCCCTTCCTCCTGGGGGGATCCCCTGACCCACTGTTGCTGTACTCTGAGGAGAGGCATGCCTCTGCATGCTAGTTTCCCCTTGGATTTACTGGTGTTAAACAACATGACACCATGAGCTCAGTGGTGCTAAACACCATGACAGCATGAGCTCAGCAGTGTTAACCCCATGACACCATGAACTCGGAACTCAGCAGTGATAAACACCATGACAACATGAGCTCAGCAGTACTAAATACTATGACACCATGAGCTCAGCAGTACTAAAAAACATGACAACATGAGCTCAGCAGTATTAACCCCATGACTCCATGAACTCAGCAGTGCTGAACACCATGACAACATGAGCTCAGCAGTGTTAACACCATGACACCATGAGCTCAGTAGTGATAAACACCATGATAGCATGAGCTCAGCAGTACTAAACACCTTACAGCATGAGCTCAGCAGTGCTAAACACCAAGACATAATGAGCTCAACAGTGATAAACACCAAGACACAATGAGCTCAGCAGTGCTAAACACCTTAAAGCATGAGCTCAGCACTGCTAAACACCAAGACATAATGTGCTCAGCAGTGCTAAACACCTTAAAGCATGAGGTCAGCAGTGGTAAACACCATGACAGCATGAGCTCAGCAGTGCTAAACACCAAGACACAATGAGCTCAACAGTGCTAAACACCAAGACACAATGAGCTCAACAGTGCTAAACACCAAGACACAATGAGCTCGACAGTGCTAAACACCTTAAAGCATGAGGTCAGCAGTGCTAAACACCATAACAATATGAGCTCAGCAGTGCTAAACACCAATACACAATTAGCTCAACAGTGCTAAACACCAAGACATAATGCGCTCAGCAGTGCTAAACACCTTAAAGCATGAGGTCAGCAGTGCTAAACACCATGACAGCATGAGCTCAGCAGTGCTAAACACCAAGACACAATGAGCTCAGCAGTGCTAAACACCAAGACACAATGAGCTCATCAGTGCCAAACACTTTAAAGCATGATGTCAGCAGCGCTAAACACCATGACAGCATGAGCTCAGCAGTGCTAAACACCAAGACACAATGAGCTCAACAGTGCTAAACACCAAGACACAATGAGCTCAGCAGTGCCAAACACTTTAAAGCATGAGGTCAAAAGTGCTAAACACCATGACAGCATGAGCTCAGCAGTGCTAAACACCAAGACACAATGAGCTCAGCAGTGCTAAACACTTTAAAGCATGAGGTCAACAGTGCTAAACACCATGACAGCATGAGCTCAGCAATGCTAAACACCAAGACATAATGAGCTCAGCAGTAATAAACATCATGACGCAATGAGCTCAGCAGTGCTAAATGCCATGACAGCATGAGCTCAGCAGTGCTAAACACCAAGACATAATGAGCTAAACAGTGCTAAACACCAAGACACAATGAGCTCAACAGTGCTAAACACCAAGACACAATGAGCTTGACAGTGCTAAACACCTTAAAGCATGAGGTCAGCAGTGCTAAACACCATAACAGCATGAGCTTAGCAGTGCTAAACACCAAGACACAATGACCTCAACAGTGCTAAACACCAAGTCACAATAAGCTCGGCAGTGCTAAACACCTTAAATCATGAGCTCAGCACTGCTAAACACCATGACAGCATGAGCTCAGCAGTGCTAAACACCAAGACATAATGCGTTCAGCAGTGCTAAACACCTTAAATCATGAGCTCAGCAGTGCTAAACACCATGACAGCATGAGCTCAGCAGTGCAAAACACCAAGACACAATGAGCTCAGCAGTGCTAAACACCAAGACACAATGAGCTCAACAGTGCTAAACACCTTAAATCATCAGCTCAACAGTGCTAAACACCATGGCACCATGAGCTCAGTAGACTCAAACTCCACTAGGTAACACCAAGTGTCACCCATGTGATAAGCCAGAGCTGCCTTCCTCCCTCCTAGATGTGGAATCTGGCAATGCCCACTCACTGACCACAGTCAGCCAACTCCTACAGGTACTTCAGACACTATTCAAACTTGGGTCACCTGCGGCATAGTGAGGGCTTTATCCATCTGTTCCACAAAGTTGGCTTGAATGTAACATTTTATCTATCATCATTAAGACCTCATTAATTACCTATATAAGATCAGTATCAATATAGTGTCATGATCTCAAACCAGACATGGAAAGATCCAAGAGGTCTTGTGATTCTGTACATGATTATATCTGAACTTAAACCATTTTTCAATGGTCTTATTCAAAAAGATTAGCTAAATAGAAGTTTCTTTGCTTTTCACCTCCCCTACTGTCATTCTGACAACCTTCCCAGTGCCCCATGTCCTACTCTGGCTCTCCTGCCTTTGCAGTTCAGCCCCATTCCAACACCTGAATTTTAAACTGGTGCCAGTGAGGAACCTAAGGGTATCCTGCGGAGTCTGCTGCTCATCCTTTAGCTGGGGGGGGGGTTATGTATGATATATATGTACTTTCCCTACCCCCACCCCTGCACTTGTCAGCATACATCTGGGAGCAACTTCCTTCTTTGGACCACTCCTCCTCTTATGGAATATCATAAATGAATGCCTTCCCCCAGGATGGGCACATCTAGTCATCCCTGCCTCTCTGTCAGTCACACAAGCTAGTAATCAAACCTGGGTTGTCCTGGCCATAGCCAGAGCTTCATCCCTCTACACCAGTGGAACAGCTTCCTAGATAGAAGATTCTTGATCTAAAACTAGCCTGCTAAGGATCCAGCAGGTCATATGATGTAATGTAATATATGAATACAGTGATGTGTAAAGTTTTCTTAATGACCTGAAGATAGTTTGTTTAGATATGCAGTAGACATTTTCTGGTTTTACTGGATGGAAAGATGGTTTCATGAGGCAGGTGTTATCAATACATCTGAGACTAGATGGAAGAAACCTTGGTTCTCCAAAAAGTCTAGATGGATGAATTCCATTCCTGAGAGACCATGGAGCAGTCTCCTTAATCAGTAGACCAAGATATTCCAGATTATATTTCAGTTGATTGGAAGACCCAGACTACAGAGATGAAATGACATGTAAAACAACAGACGAAGAATACACTCGATTTATTATACCTCTAGCACTTCGGCAAACGCCTTCACGGAGTATAAAACATAACAAAATAAGCTCAGTTTAAATAACATAGCAAACAAGACAATTAACTAATACACATCAATTAATTATCCAATAAACATTAAAAAATCATTAAAAAATCAAATTAAAATCCTCCAGTTACATTCTGCATTGAGACCCTGAGGAGATAAAGTATCATATTTCAAAATTAAAATGCTTTCCTTATACAACATTTTTTTCTTATACAATTGGTCAGAAAATACACCTTTATCAACTTGTTCCAAAATCGTGGCTTGTAAACCCTTAGGGTTAGAGTTATGAACCATCATAAACTGTTTGGCCACAGGGCTATCTTCCTTTTTATTTATAATGCTCCTGATGTGCTCCTGAAGTCTGATTTTAAATTTCCTTTTACTTTCCCCTATAGATATATATATATATATATATATATATATATATATATATATATATATATATATATATATAAGTTCACAGGGGCACCTCAGGGCATAAACAATACCTTCAGTATTGTGATGATATATATTATTAACATAAAATGCATAACTGTTAATATAGTCAAAAGTTTGAACAACAAAATTACATACATTACAATGGCCACAAGACATGATACCCTTTACATAAGTAGTCCTGATTTTCTGGACACTAGTGGGATATCTAAATCTATTGTGTACTAGAATATCTTTAAGATTTTTACCTCTATTAAATGAAATACCTATAGAGGTCGAGATTAACTTAGCCAAATCAATAGATTTATACAGAAAACTCCAGTAGTGTTTCACCAACTCAATCAAAACACTACTAAATACACCATAAGTAGAGACAAAATAAACTAATCTCTTCTCCTTATCAATGGTGTTTTTCTTATTTTCACCCACTATATTGCTACAGGTACCAACTCTACACTGTTTATTAACAACCTTATCAATTGCATGAAATGACATGTACCCTCTCTTCATAGTCAATAGTTTAATGCAGCCAAGCAAGAGCCTACCAATGCATAAATGAGGCATTGCAATGGACTATGATTGTATCCTTGAGGTGGGGATTGATAGAAAAAAGCGGATATTTTCAACCTTATTTGGGAAAACAATGCACATTTTTCACCTTATGATGTTGAAAAAAGCCCTTGGAAGGTCACAAAGGCTTTCCTGCACAATCTAGCGATGTTGCAGAAAATGTTGTAGAAAACACAGCCAGGTAATGTGCAGCAGTAGCTCTCTCATTGTATAATAATATTGCCTCCTTCTGAGAGATTTGGAAATGGTACAGCACACAACAGCCATCCATATTAAAACTGCCACTGAGCAGGTGGGATTTCCACCATCTGTGTTTTAATCTAGATCCTTTCCTATACCAGTCATAAAGCTCAAATTGTATCAACATTTATGGGTCGTGTTAGGCATTGAGTGTATATGTTTAGAAGTGACCTGATCCTGTGCTCCTGATACTACCCTGCTATGGGCAGCAGCATCAGATTCTGGTTCATCAGCATGGAACTTTGAAAGGAGAGAGTCCATTATGTGTATTAGAGTGGAAATAAAGATGCTTCTCAGATCTCTGTAACTAAAAGTCAACATCAAATCACAAAGTCAATGGGAGCTCCAGTTTAAATCAACCAATTTGGATCATGAAAGTATCTCCATCTTATGTGGCAACTAGTCCAAGCTGGAAGATCTCCATAGGTTTGTAGGTTAATAGGTTGTTACTAGTCTAACAGCCACTAGGGCCCTTACTTGCCTAGCTATGTACCCCAAACCATGTGAGTCCCAGGTATCATATGGGGGGCATTTTAGTAGGCAAGTAGCTAAGGATTTGTAGGGAGGGTGTTGGTTGGGATAATACTTTTTATTGACGGCCTCTGTCTATAAGGAGCATGGGGCCAGATCTGGTAAATTTATGATTTCCTAGCCAATTGTCAAGGTTGTGTTTGAGTAGGGTCAGGGATGAACTATGTTTTACATTGACAGAGACCCTATTTCCTTTGGGACACATATATGTCTCACCAGCACATTCTGTTTATGTCACAAGTAAAGTTAAAATCCTTGGATCTAGTGTCTGGTGTTGTTTGTTTTGCACATGTACAACAGATCCATCATGGCTGCGTCTGAGGAAGCCCTGTAAGCCAGGCAAAGATCCCATCTCAGCAGCCTGTAGGAGACTGAATACATAGACATGACCTGAATTCAGCTGGTGAAAAATCTTTGCGGGCATTTCAAGTGTTTGGTTAGATACATGCCAAAGGGGATACTGTATTCAATGATAGGTCTGATGTGGGCCAAATAGGAGGATACTATAACTTCCTTGGACCTGGATCCCATACCCTTAACTATAATTCGGGTGACATAGAATGATTTTCTTATTATCAAATGTTAACAAATGTTAAATAAATTAAATCAATCACTCAATCAATCAATCAATCAATCAATCAATCAATCAATCAATCAATCAATCAATCAGTCTTGGCTACATGTTGGTTAAAGGCCAGATTGCTGTCTGCATATGTTTCCAGATCACTTAATACTGTGTTGACTCTTAGGGGCATTTTATTGATGGAGTAATTAACTTGTGTTTACAGTTTCCCCAAAAGACATTATAATACATTTTTTGGCATTGGGATTTATGCCATAGATTTGGCACTAGTCATTTGTGTATGCTAAACCCACTTGAAAGATGTTTGTGTTTTGCAGGGAATATATAATAGCTCCCAATTTACAGTCATCTGCAAACTTGGCGAGCAAAAGGTCTTCAGTGCTAGCCTTGTCTTCTGAGAAGAAAATGCCAAACAGTAGCAGGCCCAGAACAGTACACAGGTGTACTCCACTAATGACTGGTCTCTTAGTAGAGGTGGCCTCACTGACCCTGACTTCCTGGGTCCTGTCTGTGAGCCAGACGGCAATTCAGTGAATTATGTAAAGGTTTATCCCTAGCTCAGCAAGCTTGTCAACAATATATGAGTGGGGGTATTGTATCAAATGCTTCAGCCAGGTCAAAATATGCAATATGCACTGTTTTACCTTAACCTATTGCCTTGGTGACCCTCGCAACGAAGTCTACATAGTTAAGTAGACATGACCTTCCCTTAACAAAGCCAAATTGGGATGTGTCCCATGTCTGTAGTTTGCTAATGTCCTTATTTATCATTTCCATGGTAATATGTTCCATGGTTTGTTAAACTGATGGGTCTGGAGCTCCCTGGGTTGGTTGATGGTCTACCCCAGTACAGGGGGATGACTGTTGTGTTCCTCCATTCATATGGAACATAGCCTTTTTCAAGGCTGTAGGTGAAGAGTGCCTCAAGTGGTCCTAATAAATCATGCTTTAGGCTGTTTAGGAGGAAACCAGGGATGTTGTAGGGACCCATGTAGGAAGTTTTCCAGTCTTTAATGAGTGCTGCCAGCAGCTGACCCTTGCAGATAGCTAGGGGAATGGGGAGGGTGAAGTTTGAGCTGAATTTATCAGCCAGTGGATATGCTATGTCACTGTCAGGGTAGGTGGTATCATTCACCAACAGTTCAGCACACAGTTGTGTATTACTTCTAAGGATCCGAATGTAGCTGAAGAAGGAATTCTGAGTGCCCTTAGCCTGCAATGCTATTGTGACATCATAGTTGGCTTTGTTAGACTTAATTAAACATCTTAGTTTCTAGTTTAGTTGTATAAGAGAGCACTTGTCTTTAAGGGAGTTGCTTTTCCTGATTTTGGCCATGAGTTTTCTTCTTTTATTATACACTCTGTTTAAGTGAGGATTCCACCAGTGGGGTTTATTTTGGGCTTATTTTTAGTAGATATGGCAGCCTCTTTGCAGCCATTCCCATTTGTGTAGTGACTCTGTGAATAATTTTGCAGAGACAGCTGTGATCTTGGGGTATGCTGGAGTGTTGAATTTTGGCAAACTGTCACTTAATAGGGCATAGTTTGCCTTTGAATAGTTCCTAACTGTTACTAGTTTAGCTGGATTTTCTGGGTTGATTTTTACTTCAAATGAGATAGCTTTGTGATCTGACCTCACTAGTGAGGAAGTGACATGGGAGGTGCAATACTCTCCCATGTTAATGAGTACCACATCCAATATGTTTGATCCTCCATTTGGAGCGTCCACTGTCTCTTCTAGGGAGGTTGTGTTAATAAAGCCCAGAAATTGTTGTTTTGTGCCTGTGAGTTTCCAATCAGAGTTCATGTGCTGTAGGAGAATAACATTATGACTGAGGCAAAACTCTCCATAATGTGTAACAGTCTTATAGTGAGGTAATCAACTGTTTGTCAATCCATGCATTAAAATCACCCAAGACAAATCATCTTGGATGGTCCCACATTGCATCAATGAGGAATTAAGTCACTTCTTGGAGAACTGCTTTCACTTAACTAGGTATTTAGTACATTAGGAGAAATATGACATTCACTCCTGCACTGAGGGCATGTTCAAAGCTGTTAATGCTCCTATGCAACTATAATCAAACACAAATAGTACTACTCCACTCTGTTGCTTCAAATAACAGGGATACCTTGTGAAATGGATGCTTCCAAATGATGTCCAAAGTTTTCATGAAGCCAGGTCTCCAGGAAAAATGCCTGGCACTCTATCCAAGCAAATTTCAAAATAAAACCACACATATTGCAAATGGATCCAGTATTAAATAACATAGCATTTAACAGGACTGAAGGGCAACACATAGGTTCATAGGTTCATACTAGGCTATCTGCCCTGGGGCATTTATAAGCCTAGCCCGATTGTGTTTGGCTTACGCCACCCCTTGATTTGAGTATACTGTGCCCTTTTTAAAGTTTAGTTTACTGTACCTCTGTCTAACAGAGACACGGAAGCAATCCCCAGGACAAACCTATGATCCCCCATCCACTCATCAAGATTCCTCTTGAAGAGAGTCAGTGAAGTGCTCTGCCTAACATGAATTGGAATTCTATTCCAGAGTGAAGGGAGCCTCTGGGTTATGAATCTGTCCCTACAGCATGTTCTATTTATTTCTGTGCTGAGGTTCAAGTCCCTCGAGCACGTGGCTCTAAGGGATTTAGATTTACTGAGGTGGAGCATGTCCATTAATTCTGGGTTGGACATAGCTTTATATGTCAGGCATAGATCGCCTCGAAGTAGGCGGTATGCAACTGAGTAGAGCTGGAGTTTTTTTAACCGAGCAGCATATGGCATCTATTTGAGTCCCTTGATCCTCCTGGTGAGGTACTTTTGGGGTCTTTCTAATTGCTGCAGGTGTCGGGTAAGGTACATCCCAAAGGGGGCTTTGTATTCATTAGAATTAAGAGATTGTGCAATAATGACAGTGAATTGGAAATAGAATTACAAAAAACAGTAGATTTGTTTGTAAGAAGAAATTATAACGCAAAAGAGGTTGAGCTATCCTTACAAAAAGCTAAGAATGAAGGAGTTCAGATAAATAGAAAAAATAATAGAACTAGAGTAAATAAAGAAGAAAAAGATGAATATACTGATAAACAGATGTTCTTTGTACTGTCATATGATTTATTGACAGAAGAAGTTAAAAAAGCAGTATTGAAATATTGGCCTTTTTTATTTAAATATGGTGATCTAGTAGACATTATTCCAATAAATATTACATTTTCCTATAGAAGAGGGAGAAATCTAAAAGACATTTTGGTACATGCTAAGTATTCTAATCCTAATGTTGACTTATTAAAAGAGATAGTTTTATTGGGAACATTTGAATGTGGGAATTGCATTTCATGTAAATACATAAGTAAAACATTTGAATGTATAAATGGTAAGATTTTTAGATCTTGTGGGACTTTTTACTGTAATTCAGTAGCGATAGTGTATGCTATTAAATGTCCATGCGGACTGTTTTATATAGGTGAAAGTAAAAGGGCATTTAAGGTCCGACTTCAAGAACATATAAGAGATATAAAAATAAAAAATTAGAAAGTCCGCTAGCAGTACACTTTAAAGACTACCATAATAGTTCACCTGAAGGTTTATTAGCAACAGTTCTTGAACAAGTAATAGTTTATAATACTGATGATAATTTAGTTAAACAAAAGCTGCTATATAAGGAGACAGTTTTTATATTGAAGTATAATACACTGACACCTATGGGTATTAACGTAGAATGCAATTGGAGAGTGTTTTTATGAATGACATTTATTGTAAATTAACTGATTGTTTGATTGTGTAATTGTTTTATTAGTTTCTGTAATTAAGGTTTTTGAATGGTATAAATAATTTGTAATCGTTTGGAATATTCATTCTCCTAGAAGGCGTAAGCCGAGGCGCCAGAGAAAGAAATAAATTGTGTTGGATCTTTGTATGTGGTCGTATTGTTGCTTTGTATTCTATGATGGGCCTGATGAGGGATGAATAAAGGGGCACGATTACCTCTCTTGATCTAGATGTGAATCCTTTCATGATGAGGTGGGCTATGTAGAAGGTCTTTCTAACCACTTTGGCAATGTGGTTGTCAAAGGAGAGATTGCTATCAACTTGGGTCCCCAGATCCCTAATTACTTTCTCTGTACTTAATGGGTTACCACCTATGTGGTAATTTGTGGGCACATTGTTTTTGACAAAGGGTATGACTATACACTTTTTGACATTTAGCTTTATACCATGGCTCTGGCACCAGTTATCCATCTCTGCGAGACCTTTTTGAAGGATGTTTGTGTCAGCTGGAGAGTCGATTATGGCGCCCAGTTTGCAGTCATCTGCGAACTTGGTGAGCCATAGTCCTCCCACGTTGGCCTGTACCTCAGAAAAGTAAATACCGAACAAGAGAGGTCCCAGGACAGAACCTTGTGGGATGCCACTTGTGACCGGTTTCGAGTCTGACATGGCTCCAGCAACTCTGACTCTGTGGGTTCTGTATTTGAGCCAGTTTGCGACCCATCTTGTGACATAGGGGTTTATATTTAGGCTGGATAGCTTATCTATGATGCCCGAGTGGGGTATTGTGTCAAATGCCTTTGTGAGGTCCAGATAGGCTGTGTGGACTACCTTCCCTTCATCTATGGCCTTGGTGACTGTTTTGAAGAAGTTGACCAGGTTCAAAAGGCAGGATCTGCCCTTGACGAAGCCAAATTGGGTAGGATCTAGTGTCTGTAGGTCCCCAATGTCTTTGTTTATGAGTTCCATGATGATCCTCTCCATAGCCTTGCAGACTAGGCTAGTCAGGCTAATAGGGCGATAGTTTCCAGGGTCAGCAGAGGCGCCTCCTTTGTGGAGTGGGACCACTGTTGCTGTACGCCATTCTTTGAGCACATATTCTGTAGTGAGGCTGAGATTGTACAGCAGTTTTACTTGAGGGATTAGTTCTTCTTGGAGTTCATGTTGGACGCAACCCGGGACACCATCTGGTCCCATGGAAGCAGTGTTTTTTGCTTTGGAGAGGGCGGCCTTCACCTGAGCATCAGAGATGTTTGGGAGGCTGCACTCTGCCGGGATAGATACTTGCTCTTTTGGGGGGGAGAAGTTTGCACTGAACCTGTCTGCCAGGATAGTGGCGATGACTGTGGGTTCAGTGTATTTTTTGTCATTTAGAATCAACTCAGAACAAGTCTGGGAGTTACATCCCAGGTTCCTAACATAACTGAAAAAAGCCTTATGATTGTCTTTAGTATCCTGTGCAATTTTTCTCTCGAAGCTGGCCTTGGAGGATTTTATGAGGATTCATAATTTTTTGCTAGTACTGATCAGAGATGCCTTCCCTTTTAGGGATTTTGCTCTGTCATGTAGTAGCTTCCTCCTTCTGTTGTACAGTTTATTTATGGCTGGGGTCCACCAGACTGGACGCCTGCCTTTGGATGATTGGGTCTTGAATTTGTTTGGGATAGCATGATCCTTGCATTCCTGGAGATGTCTGTAGAATGTGTTTATATAGGATTCGGCTGTTTGGGCCGTAGTTTCCACTGGCTCTGACCCCACACTTGAGTGCTAGGCAAGAGACAGATAAAATGCAAGTTTTAAGAAAAAAAAAAACAATTTTAAAAATAAGTGCAGGCAGGAAATTCAGTATTCAGCTCTAGGTTGTGTTCTAAATACAGTTACTAACACAGAAATCAAGTTTAACAAGCCAGAAAATGCTCAAAAGTAGGTGGCAATGCAGATAAACTTAACAAATAATCTGAAGCAAAATACTTAAAATCTCAAAAGTGGCTCCTTTCTTCTCTCAGCATTTTCTCCTCTTGGTGGGTGCTTCACCAACAGCCAACAAGTCCAAAAAGACACCAAAACCATGAGGCAATTGGGTTTTAAGAGAGGGAGATCAAGGAGTTAGGAATTGACCCAAAATGGCCAATAAAACTACAGTTTCGAGGCAGTAACCACTCCCACAGGGGCAGGCAGGCTGCTCAATGTTTATCACTGCCACTGATGAACACAGAGAGTTCCCTTTAGCCCAAGCAAACAATGGCCTCCAAGAAACTTACAAACAGTTCAGAACAGCAAATCTGTAACTGAACTTTTTTAAATCTCAGAAAAGTGGGAAAAAAGCAAGATTTTTTGTTTTTTTGTTTTTTAAGGAAAGCAGAGGTACAAAAGTATCAACAAGTTAGAACAGTGCAATTAATGACCCCACACTTGAGTGCTAGGCCAGAGACAGATAAAATGCAAGTTTTAAGAAAAAAAAATGATTTTAAAAATAAGTGCAGGCAGGAAATTCAGTAATCAGCTCTAGGTTGTGTTCTAAATACAGTTACCAACACAGAAATCAAGTTTAACAAGCCAGAAAATGCTCAAAAGTAGGTGGCAATGCAGAAAAACTTAACAAATAATCTGAAGCAAAATACTTAAAATCTCAAAAGTGGCTCCTTTCATCTCTCAGCATTTTCTCCTCTTGGTGGGTGCTTCACCAACAGCCAACAAGTCCGAAAAGACGCCAAAACCACGAGGGAAATCAAGGAGTTAGGAATTGACCCAAAATGGCCAATAAAACTACAGTTTCAAGACAGTAACCACTCCCACAGGGGCAGGCAGGCTGCTCAATGTTTATCACTGCCACTAATGAACACAGAGAGTTCCCTTTAGCCCAAGCAAACAATGGCCTCCAAGAAACGTACAAACAGTTCAGAACAGCAAATCTGTAACTGAACTTTTTTAAATCTCAGAAAAGTGGGAAAAAAGCAAGATTTTTTTGTTTTTTTTTTAAGGAAAGTAGAGGTTCACAAGTATCAACAAGTTAGAACAGTGCAGTAAATGACCCCACACATGAGTGCTAGGCCAGAGACAGATAAAATGCAAGTTTAAAAAAAAAAACGATTTTAAAAATAAGTGCAGGCAGGAAATTCAGTAATCAGCTCTAGGTTGTGTTCTAAATACAGTTACCAACACAGAAATCAAGTTTAACAAGCCAGAAAATGCTCAAAAGTAGGCGGCAATGCAGAAAAACTTAACAAATAATCTGAAGCAAAATACTTAAAATCTCAAAAGTGGCTCCTTTCTTCTCTCAGCGTTTGCTCCTCTTGGTGGGTGCTTCACCAACAGCCAACAAGTCCGAAAAGACACCAAAACACGAGGCAATTGGGTTTTAAGAGAGGGAGATCAAGGAGTTAGGAATTGACCCAAAATGGCCAATAAAACTACAGTTTCAAGGCAGTAACCACTCCCACAGGGGCAGGCAGGCTGCTCAATGTTTATCACTGCCACTGATGAACACAGAGAGTTCCCTTTAGCCCAAGCAAACAATGGCCTCCAAGAAACTTACAAACAGTTCAGAACAGCAAATCTGTAGCTGAACTTTTTTAAATCTCAGAAAAGTGGGAAAAAAGCAAGATTATTTTGTTTTTTTTGTTTTTTTTTAAGTTGTAAAAGTTATAGATGACTGACTCTTAAGGTACTATACCAAGACAAGGAGAACCCCTGTCATAATGAGGTTTTCCCTCATGCAGTGAATAGTTAATACAAATTGAGATGTGCCCACCCAGATCAGGACATTTGACCACATTTGCAATCTGCTGCTGGATTTTTAGCAGTATGTAAATCGTGGCAACACAAGGAAATCAAGGGTGGACTTGACAGGAAAAGCAAATGAGTGAAGGACAACCAAACAGTTCCTAGTCTGGGTTCAGAAGTGTGTCATAATTTAAGGCTGACCTTTTTGCTGTGAAAGATATATGTCAGCTTCTTGGAGTTCATGTAGGACACAACCCAGGACGCCATCTGGTCCCATGGAAGCAGTGTTTTTTGCTTTGGAGAGGGCGGCCTTCACCTGAGCATCAGAGATGTTTGGGAGGCTGCACTCTGCCGGGATAGATACTTGCTCTTTTGAGGGGGAGGGGGTGGAGACGTTTGCACTGAACCTGTCTGCCAGGATATTGGTGATGTCTGTGGGTTCAGTGTATTTTTTGTCATTTAGAATCAACTCAGAACAAGTCTGGGAGTTGCATCCCAGGTTCCTAACATAACTGAAAAAAGCCTTATGATTGTTTTAGTATCCTGTGCAATTTTTCTCTCGAAGCTGGCCTTGGAGGATTTTATGAGGATTCATAATTTTTTGCTAGTGCTGATTAGAGATGCCTTCCCTTTTAGGGATTTTGCTCTGTCATGTAGTAGCTTCCTCCTTCTGTTGTACAGTTTATTTATGGCTGGGGTCCACCAGACTGGACGCCTGCCTTTGGATGATTGGGTCTTGATTTTGTTTGGGATAGCATTATCCATGCATTCCTGGAGATGTCCGTAGAATGCGTTTATATAGGATTCTGCTGTTTGGGCCGTAGTTTCCACTGGCTCTGGGGCCTTGAAGGATTCCACTTCAGTTTTGAGAAGTGTGAAGTTCGCTTTTGAGAAGTTTTTCACTGTGGTTTTCTGGGCTGGGGGTGGGGTCGGGATGTGGATATCCAGTGAAATTAATTTATGGTCTGATCTTACCAATGAGGGATATACTTCTGGTATGGAGCATAGAGTCCCCATGTTGGTAATGATCAGGTCTAGTATGTTTTCCCCTCTTGTGGGAGTGGTGACTAGTTGTTCCATAGCATTTGAGTTTATAAATTCCAGCAACCTTTGGGCTAAGATGCTGGGACTTGAGTAATGTTCCCAGTCTATGTTTGGGTAGTTGAAATCGCCCAATATAATGGTGTTCGGAGAGATCTTCATGTTCTCCAATGTTTTCAGGAAAGCCGAGTGGGATTCCTGATATTGAGAGGGTGGTCTGTAGGATGCTATAAACTGAAAAGCAATCTTGCCCACTGTCAGTTGCACATGGATGGTCTCTGATACTTCGTGCAATGCCACTAACCTGGAGGTGTGGATATCCTTGATAAATATGAAAACTCCCCCTCCTTTTGTGGTTCGGTCCGGGTTTGGGGGCCGAAAAGCATGATATGAGGTATAACCTGGTACTGCTGGGGTGGTCTCTGGAGCCTTGAACCAGGTTTCTGTCACTGCACAGTTATCAATGTTCTCCATACTGAGGAGATCTTAGTGTGCATGCATCTTGAGGTTAAGACTTCTGGCGTTTAGCAGCATTACCCTTAGTTTCTTGTTCCTTGTACTGTCTATGGAGGTGGGTTTGACTTTTGAGCCTTGCCTAAAAAAGGCACTATGGGGGTGGCAAGAGCCTTTGCCAATATCCGAAAGCCCAGGGGTGACAGGTGCAAGCCGTCCCTAGCGAAGCAACGTGGCTTGTCAAGCATGTCATCCCAGGCTGACAGACACTGGATCCCCTTTGAATGGCACCAAAATTTTAGCCAATTGTTAAAATCGATCATTTTGTCTTTATACTGTGGCATCATTCTAGGTGAGGGTAAGATGCTGCTCAAGGTCAGGGTCATACCGGCCTGGGCTACATGATCAGAGAGCTCCTCTATGTCTCTTTTCTTGTAGTCGAGAGAGGTACGTCTCAGGACATTCACGCCAGCATGTACAATGACTGAGTCATATTTGTATTTGCTTTGGAGTGACCTGAGTGCTTGCGTTATGTGGCGGATCCTAGCGCCCGACAGGCAGCTCACTGTGACCTTCTCTTTATTCAGCCTGGTGAGTGGGACGTCAGTGTGTCTGACAATAGAGTCACCTATTACAAGAGTATCAGATGAATTATTCAGCCTTAAGGGCTGTGACTGCTTGGCATACTGACTTTGTGTGCTATGTGTTGTACGTGTTTTGTTTTGGGGTAGCGTTTGCTTGGATGTCTGCTTTGGAGGTCTCTGTTGCTTACGTAGATTTTTATTTAGAGCCTCCGAGTATGTTTTTGTGTTTTTATGTGTTTGGTTCGCTGTTGTGGTGGGACTATGTGATACTGGAATTGTGTTGTGTGAGGTTACCTTCTCCTCCTGACTGGTTACACCAGTTCTGAGATGAGAGAGCTCAGCCTCCAGTTTGGCTATATGGTTGCATCTCTCACATATATTTGAACTTGTTTGAAGGAGGAGAGAGTTGTCCGTGTACATGAGACAGTTGTAACATTGCCTCAAAATTCCCAGATTCACCAGCTGGACTGGAGAGGAAACCATTGACTAACCTTTGGACATGCTAGAGTGATATAGGGAACTGAATTAAAATGGACCAATAGGGGACAAGGTAATCGTAGAGAGTATAAGAGTAAGTAGTGCTTATGGTTTATTAGTGCTAACTTGTAAAATTACTTATTTGGACCAGTGTGGGGCCTTAGAATGAGAATATGGTGTTTAATTTGAGCGATAGAGCAGTTCTAAAGGAAAAAGTGAAGAGCAGACTTTGTGGAGCCAGGAATAGTTTAAACCCAATTAGGCGGCGCTGCCCGATGTTGCGCTATGCGCAAAACCGCGCAAAACCACGCAAAACAGGGTTTTAAGAGAGGGAGATCAAGGAGTTAGGAATTGACCCAAAATGGCCAATAAAACTACAGTTTCAAGGCAGTAACCACTCCCACAGGGGCAGGCAGGCTGCTCAATGTTTATCACTGCCACTGATGAACACAGAGACTGCCCTTTAGCCCAAGCAAACAATGGCCTCCGAGAAACTTACAAACAGTTCAGAACAGCAAATCTGTAACTGAACTTTTTTAAATCTCAGAAAAGTGGGAAAAAAGCAAGACTTTTTTGTTTTTTTAAGGAAAGCAGAGGTTCACAAGTATCAACAAGTTAGAACAGTGCAGTAAATGACCCCACACTTGAGTGCTAGGCCAGAGACAGATAAAATGCAAGTTTTAAGAAAAAAAAACGATTTTAAAAATAAGTGCAGGCAGGAAATTCAGTAATCAGCTCTAGGTTGTGTTCTAAATACAGTTACTAACACAGAAGTCAAGTTTAACAAGCCAGAAAATGCTCAAAAGTAGGTGGCAATGCAGATAAACTTAACAAATAATCTGAAGCAAAATACTTAAAATCTCAAAAGTGGCTCCTTTCTTCTCTCAGCGTTTGCTCCTCTTGGTGGGTGCTTCACCAACAGCCAACAAGTCCGAAAAGACACCAAAACCATGAGGCAATCGGGTATTAAGAGAGGGAGATCAAGGAGTTAGGAATTGACCCAAAATGGCCAATAAAACTACAGTTTCAAGGCAGTAACCACTCCCACAGGGGCAGGCAGGCTGCTCAATGTTTATCACTGCCACTGATGAACACAGGGACTTCCCTTTAGCCCAAGCAAACAATGGCCTCCAAGAAACTTACAAACAGTTCAGAACAGCAAATCTGTAACTGGACTTTTTTAAATCTCAGAAAAGTGGGAAAAAAGCAAGATTTTTTTGTTTTTTTTGTTTTTTTAAGGAAAGCAGAGGTTCACAAGTATCAACAAGTTAGAACAGTGCAATAAATGACCCCACACTTGAGTGCTAGGCCAGAGAAAGATAAAATGCAAGTTTTAAGAAAAAAAATGATTTTAAAAATAAGTGCAGGCAGGAAATTCAGTAATCAGCTCTAGGTTGTGTTCTAAATACAGTTACTAACACAGAAGTCAAGTTTAACAAGCCAGAAAATGCTCAAAAGTAGGTGGCAATGCAGAAAAACTTAACAAATAATCTGAAGCAAAATACTTAAAATCTCAAAAGTGGCTCCTTTCTTCTCTCAGCATTTTCTCCTCTTGGTGGGTGCTTCACCAACAGCCATCAAGCCCAAAAAGATGCCAAAACCAAGAGGGAGATCAAGGAGTTAGGAATTGACCCAAAATGGCCAATAAAATTACAGTTTCAAGGCAGTAACCACTCCCACAGGGGCAGGCAGGCTGCTCAATGTTTATCACTGCCACTAATGAACACAGAGAGTTCCCTTTAGCCCAAGCAAACAATGACCTCCAAGAATCTTACAAACAGTTCAGAACAGCAAATCTGTAACTGAACTTTTTTAAATCTCAGAAAAGTGGGAAAAAAGCAAGATTTTTTTTTTTTTTAAGGAATGCAGAGGTTCACAAGTATCAACAAGTTAGAACAGTGCAGTAAATGACCCCACACTTGAGTGCTAGGCCAGAGACAGATAAAATGCAAGTTTAAAAAAAAAAACGATTTTAAAAATAAGTGCAGGCAGGAAATTCAGTAATCAGCTCTAGGTTGTGTTCTAAATACAGTTACCAACACAGAAATCAAGTTTAACAAGCCAGAAAATGCTCAAAAGTAGGTGGCAATGCAGAAAAACTTAACAAATAATCTGAAGCAAAATACTTAAAATCTCAAAAGTGGCTCCTTTCTTCTCTCAGCGTTTTCTCCTCTTGGTGGGTGCTTCACCAACAGCCAACAAGTCCGAAAAGATGCCAAAACCACGAGGCAATCGGGTTTTAAGAGAGGGAGATCAAGGAGTTAGGAATTGACCCAAAATGGCCAATAAAACTACAGTTTCAAGGCAGTAACCACTCCCACAGGGGCAGGCAGGCTGCTCAATGTTTATCACTGCCACTGATGAACACAGAGACTTCCCTTTAGCCCAAGCAAATAATAGCCTCCAAGAAACTTACAAACAGTTCAGAACAGCAAATCTGTAGCTGAACTTTTTTAAATCTCAGAAAAGTGGGAAAAAAGCAAGATTATTTTGTTTTTTTGTTTTTTTTAAGTTGCAAAAGTTATAGATGACTGACTCTTAAGGTACTATACCAAGACAAGAAGAACCCCTGTCATAATGAGGTTTTCCCTCATGCAGTGAATAGTTAATACAAATTGAGATGTGCCCACCCAGATCAGGACATTTGACCACATTTGCAATCTGCTGCTGGATTTCTAGCAGTATGTAAATCGTGGCAACACAAGGAAATCAAGGGTGGACTTGACAGGAAAAGCAAATGAGTGAAGGACAACCAAACAGTTCCTAGTCTGGGTTCAGAAGTGTGTCATAATTTAAGGCTGACCTTTTTGCAGTGAAAGATATATGTCAGCTTATGCAATTATAGGTGAAAAATTGCTCTCCAGAATATTAAAATCAGTAATATATGTGTGCACAATGCAGCTTAAGATAAAACTAAGGCTGGGATTCAAGAAGGTGCTGCAATGTGCCCTTTATGTGATTCAGCAACCACCCTAATACAGAGCTGCATCATGCTTCAGCACAAAGACATGCAGAACCATGTTGGGCTGGCCCTGTGGTGATACTAAATGCTAATGAAGCACTCCAGGGAGGGGCATATGCTAATTAACCATATGCTCACTCTTCTGGAACTGCATCCAGGAAGGTGTTGACATATAATCACTCGTCTGTGTAGATCAGCAGGGCTGTCCCCACCACATTGTGGTATTGAAGCTCTTGTTCAGCTACTTCCCAGTACTATAGTACTGGGATGGGGGCACTGGACACCAGGGAGAACACATCAGTGAAGTGTTTAAGGCAGCAGTCTCCAACCACCGTGTGTGTGAGTATGTGTGTGTGTCTGTGTTTGTGTGAGAGGGAGAATGAAGAGTGAGAGTGATCCCGGGCAGCAGCAGCAATGAGGTTTGCGTACCTTTCAACTACACCACTCAACTTCTTGCATTAGGTTTACGTACCTGTTCACCATACCACTCAACCTCTCGCACAATAAATCTGCACACAGCCAAATGATAGGGACAGATTTTAAATATTGCTCTTATAAATTTAGAAAGTCAATTAGTTTGCCATTAGGTTTACGTACCTCTCGACCATATGACTCAACCTCTCACACAATAAATTTGGACACAGCCAAATAATAGGGACACATTTTAAATGTTGCCCTTATAAACCTAGAAAGTCAATAAGGCTGCCATTAGGTTTAAGTACCTCCCAAACACAGTACATCAATGTTATGCTGCTAAGCAAAATGTACACTTTTGTTTTGGTCATTATTACCAGTTGTCTTTTTATTGCACTTTGGAGCTTTTCTCCTTGGGTCTTGGCTGAAAATGGACTTCTAGTCCAGTTGGACCTACTCGGTAAGCAAATATGAAATAAATAAATAAATATTATGCACTTTATTATGTTTTATTATGTGCGTGTGATGGCCGGTCCATTGAAAATTGTCTTACATGACACCGGTCCCTGGTGCAAGAAAGGTTAGAGACCTCTGCTTTAAGGGCACCGACTTAACTACAGGGCTTGGGGGGGCCCTAGCCATCAGGATATAATATATTCAAGTGCATTAAAACATCAACATCACTATGGGGACTGAGGATGCAAGAGCCACTAGCCATCAGGGATATAATGTACTTAAGTACCTTAATGGTACGAACATCAGTACGACGATCTATATGGGGGGTTCACTAGAAACCAGGCAGTACTCTAAATAAAAGTGCTGTAACAGTGCTGACAGCAGTACAGGTTTAGGAGGGCAGGGAATTCATTAGGCACCAGGGCATACTAGAAATATGTTGTAATATCACTTCAACTTTTATGTGGATGGGAGAAACCATGGGATGGCAGACAGGGACAGGTAGAAGGACTGTGGTTTGGGTATGTTTGTGGTTTGTTAACAGATGTGTGTGTGTGTGTGTGTGTGTGTGTGTGTGTGTGTGTGTGTGTGTGTGTGTGTGTGTGTGTGTGTGTGTGTGTGTGTGTGTGTGTGTGTAACTAAGAGGGTACCACTGCCTATATGAGCAGCAGTTTACTACTGCTATCAGCAATGATCTGCACATTGTGGTTGTAAATGTGATTCAGAAACATGCAAAGTAGCCAGTAATGAGGTGTTACCTTGTCGTAGCTAACATGTCTCTGAATCACAAATTAGTATATTGTGGGAGCAGGGCCTTTTGAACACATGCCATACTGCTCGTGTTAGGACCTTTAATGAATCTCTGGACAGCGAGTAAAGGTATATAGTATCAAAACTAGTCCCAGTCTAATAACTGCTGTAATGCAATTCCCTTTCAAATAAGTATGTTTACCAAAGCACAAAGGCAGGTAGAACAAGCCAAACAGTTAGATTAAGCAGCATTTTAGAACATGATGTAAGCATGCATGAGACTCGGAACCCAGAATATTAAGAAGACAATTAGGATAGGGTAATAAATCATTAAAATAACATACTACAGTTATATCTGTAGAAAAAAGTCCTATAAAACTCTCTTTAAAATTCATAATAGATTGCCTGAAACAGGCTAATAATGTCCACAGTTTAATAAATGCAGTAATTAGTATTTTGTTTGTATATCCCTTTTTTCTGCCCTTTATGCCTCCACTGTGACAGCCTGTTCTTACAATGAGTAGTTTTTATCAATGTTATGCATATTAAAAATATCCTACATTATATTCATGGGTGGTGCAGTGGTTTATGTTGTCGCTCTCCATTAAGAGGTTCTCTGGTTCACTTTTCACCTGGGATGTCTTCTGTGCAGAGTCTGCATATCCTCCCTGCATTCATGTGGGTTCCCTCCAGGTACTCTGTTTTCCTACCACATTCCAAAGATGGGTGCCTGGAGTGTTTCTCCCTGGGCCTGCACTGAAAATAGGCTCTATCCTCATCAGACTTTCCTGGTCAACAAATGTTAAATAAATAAACTCTAAAACAGGGACAAGTCTTTGTTGCAAATCATATTTTCTGAGCATCTGTTCTTTAATTATTATTTTCCATTGTATTCGTAAAAATCTAAGAGGAAAACTAAATACCTTCCAAAAGAAAAAAGCTATTCATAGTTGTTCAAAAAAAAAAATAGTGATCCCGCTTAAGATTCAGCAGTGTACTAAATCATCCAGACTAATCACAGAAGGTAGATCAGCAAGCAGGACACAATTGATGTTAACAGGGCAATAACTTCAGTCCTCTGATGGTATTATAGCTGGACAGCTTACTCAATTGATCTTATTGGATTACAGCTCAAATATCACCATGTAACAGTTATCAGCCAGCCAGTTGGCAAGGATCATGCAAAGCTAAGGAAATAAATAAATAAAATGCCATCATTATCTTTAACACAGAGGGGTATTTTAGCAGTTCAATGAGAAAGGCTCAGAAATAAAACCACAAGGTAGCCCTGTGTCTCCACTTGTCAGCACATATCAGCGTAAAAACAATGTGGCTAGAAAAGCAAAACACAAAATGTCAGGCACTATAAATTAAAATGTGTCTGAATTCTTAACAAAAAAAATCAATTCTGTGAAAGTTGCATAAAGGCAATATCTATGAATACAGAGCTCAAGGCTTAGTGACTAAATGAAGAAACTGGAATAGCAATATGCAGTGAACCTCAGATTTAATTATATCAAACTTCTGTTGTTTTGCACATGCTACGAGTATGTATGTTAATATATAATTATAGCTATCCTTCTGCAGGAACTTGAAATCTATGTAAATATCTGCAAACCCTCAGTCAGCATTCTAGGTTTAAAATGCCATGAAAGAAGCTGGTGCCATGATAACATCTATTTCATGTAAGCAAGTATAATTGTGTCAGTGCGTTTGCATGTATATCTGCTGGGTGGTACTTTGTTATTATCTTGTGGCCTGAACGAGGGACAAAGTAAAAAAAATGTAGGGGGAAAAAGGACCCAAATCAGGGGCACTTTAAAGGCTGGTACTATTTACATAGAACATATGAAAATAATCTCCAATTTTATGAAGGATGAAGCGAATGTTTGAGAAAGAATCAGGGGTGTCCATTCAAAATATGAACAACTGTAAAGTAGTACTTAGGACATTACATAGTAAAGCTCATGAATTAGCCCACTGATCCAGTTGATAAATTAAAATAAATAAAGACAAAATGCAGTCCAGTAGCTGTAAAAATATATAGGAATCAGCAAAACTGCCATCCATACAGCACAGATCACATCACTATATATATCCATGATGGAGTATTTTTTTCTGCAGTCCAATGCTGAATATTGAAAGCATGGATATTTAGTAAAGCAAGTTCAAAGCTTGTTAAACATGTAAAAGGCAAAAGCATTATGTCATCTTAGCAGTACACGATTCATTTGGCAAGCTAAAAATACTCTCTATGGCCTTACATAGCAGTCAAGCACAACCACCATTCTGCTTTATCTTCTTGTCCTGGGTTTGATTCCTTCTGCCTCCATTTGCTTACTGTGTGACTCTGAACAAATCATTTAAGTACAGTTATTCCAGGCCATGCCTGTAAAGAGGTACATCTGTCTTATAGGGTTACCTGGTTAACATTTAAATAAACATATAAGATACTTCTACTGTATATTTCCCCTGGTCTGCTAGCGTCTGTCTGAAAATTTAACATTGTGTTCATAAAATCTTATTTTGCCACTGTCAGCCTACCCTGCTGGGAGCCAAGTGGATATGTAAAATAAATAAATAAACAAATTAATACAGTAAAATAAATATACTGTGCTTCTGGCAAAATGCTCTGATTTCTCACTCTGCTGTTAATGACTCCCAGAACTAGGTTTCTGCCTGGGCTTTCAGTCTTTGCCTGACAACTGTGCAGACGAGCAAAAGCATAAAAATGTTTAGCTTGTCACTTATCATTGTCTAATTAGCCATTCCTAGTCTGGTCTTCCACTTGTGAAGATATAATGTTATGGTTACTGCAGACAGCATATCTCTCTGTTTAATAATCTGCATGCCTAAAATGAGCTCCATGGTCTTGCCTTTGTTCTATCACACCAAAGATGGAGCAAGCATCTGTGCTGTACATATGGAGAATATTGTGATCTCACGCTCCTTACTCCAGTTATGTCTGTGCTGTTGTTACAGCTTATAAACAGAATGCTAGATTTTCACATGTACATTTAAGTATTACTTCACAGCATGGAGTTAATTATTTAATTTAGACCTTATTTTGTTTATTTGGTTATTTAATCCTTTCACATATAATTACTCTTCCACTCTAAATATGGCATTAATCTCTAAATTAATCTTGGAAAGAGGCATACTGTAGATTTACACAACTCTTGTTCCTTTGAACAATATGGTTTACTTTGCTGAATATTATTCTAAGACTATATAACTGAAATTCATGGATCAATGGGTTCATTCACTGAAGTTTTTTACATAGAGCAATAGCTTCCACATCTTCTTTCTTTCCCTAACTGCCCTAATATAACTAACTCTGAGATCAACAAATAAAAAAGCTGAATACAAAAAAAAATGACAACAGCAAAACTCACTTCACAGAACTTGAATAAATAAAAACAACTTCCAGTAACACCAAAATTCAATGCACATGAAAAACAAATGCAGCACTTAAAACTCAGTTCATGTGGATGAAATTCTAGTGTTGCCAAAGTTATGGTTAAAATTTAAAAAGCTTTGTCAAATTGCAGATTCGGGTGTATCACTTTTGACCAAACGAGCTTTGCAGAATTGGTCTTTGACTGACAAACAGATTAGCCCTTTTGATTCATTCCTTATTTTTGAATTTGAGGTCTACAATTTGTAGCTTGTTTATAATTCTCATGTAGAATGTCCACAATTATGTGAATTTAAGGTAATATTCCAGTGCAGTTCACACAAAACCCCTGACTTTCATCTATAGTTAACATGCAAGTCAGGCATCATCAGGGGAATTAACACCAGCCAAGTGGTGCTTTGAGGACAATGCCTGGAGGGCATTATTGCACTTAAAGAATGGTTATCTGTTGAACTGTTTTGTATTTTTATAT
Source organism: Protopterus annectens (assembly GCF_019279795.1). NCBI lineage: Eukaryota > Metazoa > Chordata > Ceratodontiformes > Protopteridae > Protopterus > Protopterus annectens. The sequence goes on from NC_056736.1 coordinate 691,770,056, forward strand.
ATTTTTGCTTTTTTGTTATATTTTTTATGTAAAACAGTTTCTCTGCCTAATGTTTCAAATTCAATGTAGCAAATGTAATCATTTTTGGTGGAAACATTTTACATACAAAGTATAAGTTATAGAAGCATTTCATGTCCACACATACACACACACACACACACACACACACACACACACACACACACACACACACACACACACACACAGAGACATACATTCAGAAGCACAGGCTCAAACATATATATATATATATATATATATATATATATATATATATATGTATAGGTTCACTACATAAGCTCGAAAACACATAATACCGATGACCGGAATCTCGAGCCTACAATACCTACTGACCATAAACCCGAAAAAACACAATCCCAAAGCCCAGAATATCGATTAAATACTTCCAGGCTCTATAAGCATGTAGAACACTGTGAATATCCATTATATAAGAGAAGTGTCACCTGTGTAATCCTGTACAATGGCTGATGTTGCAGACATGGCTGATGAACATTATGATGTGCCTGGAGTTATGGGCGAGCTGTATCCAAGACTAAAATCACAAAAGTGCAAAGAGGTGCTCATTATTGAAAATTATGTATACCGTCTGGAGAGGAAATCACACAGCAGACATTACTGGTGCTGCAACGGGAAGCACAGCAACAACTGTAGAGGCAGAACAGTGATGGAATCCCTGTCTGAAGGTGAGAGGCTGCTAAAGTCAATGCCACACAACCATGTAGGTGATCCACTAGAGGTTGAGAGGTATAACGTGTGCGATACTCTCAGGAAAAAGGCTGCAATGTCCAGGGATACCCCATGCCTGTTAGTGGATGATGCTATGGCTCATGCCTCTCCTCCCTGCTCCCTCTCTCAAGAAAATAAGAAAGTATGTTTCTATGTCCTGCCTGTAAAGCATACTACCATTCACTGTTGCTCCAGGGGTTCTAAAGCATGCTCTGAGCCCGGTCAGCCAGCAGCCCCCCCCCCCAACTAGCTACCTTTCTTAACCTTACTCCTACACCACCTTTTAGTCCCCCTCTCACTAACTTTTCTCCTTCCATATTCTGCTACAGCCTACCCCCCCTTTCTGTAGCTGCTTGTAATACTAGCTTTGCCCTATAGGTGGCACCTCTGCCCCATCCAATATTTCTTCTGCTCTTCATTTGCTATTCTGTTTTATTATTCTACACTTCTTTGACCTTAAACTACTCTAAACTTCACACTTTACCCTCTATTTTAACTTGCTATACCCGCCTGTTTTCTAACAGACTCCTAACCTTTCTCTGCTTCTTCTTACCTTAGACATAATTGACTTACCACAATATTCAGCTCTGCTGATTGTTTCCCCTCTAGCTGCTCCATTCTCTGTCTATGACTGTAGATCTTGGACCCTTCCACCTTCTCTACTACTCACACTTATCTTATTTCTAAGCCCTTACCTTTCTTCAGTTCTTTACCTCCCTAGCTCCTGCAGCCTTCTGAACCTTATGCATCACAATTAGGATAACCAATAGCGTTCATAGTAAGTCTGTCACCTCCCCCTCCCGACTGTACCGATTCATTACCTTTCTCCACTCCCCTCTCTGCCCTTTATTTTCCCTAAACCCATAAATAGCCCTAGTCTGGCGTTGCGCCATCTTTAATACCCCAGTATTGCCCCTGGCTGCTGTCCGCTCCTGGCCCGGCATCTTTTCCTCTGGTAAGTAGTGCTCAGTGGTTAACTGTTAATTACATGCTTAAAAATCAGTCTATTGCTTTTTATACTGTGTGCCTTAGCAACATAGCCTGCTCCGCAGTTGTATTGGTTTATGCAGACTGTTTTAATTAACCAGTAACAGCTATGTAGTGTTTGTTTTAGTAAGCTATTTATTAACGGCCACTCAGTGCTGAATCTCCCTCGTGGCACCATCTAAGGAATAGCGCTCTTTCAGGTGCCAGAGTTACCTTAGTAACGGCTGCCTAAATCAACTGCAGTTTGGACTACTTTTCCAATGCTAATTGAATGTTTGAATGCTTGTTAATGGTAGTTCCCAAGTTGTTTCTTTGACTGCTGATGATGAACCAAATGTGTTAAAAGGCTTTGAGGCACCGGAATAATGTTTGTAACTGCTGCTTGGACAGCGGAAACTCTGGCTACAATTACATGTCCTGTTTAATGATTGGCATGCTTGTTAAATGATAAGGTTAGGCTTTTCATGCTTGCTTTGAAGACACAAAAGACGCACACTTCCCAAGGGCTAAAACGACTGCCGTTTATGCTGTTTGTATACTAGCGTTAGCCTGTAACGGCTATTTTATACATTGAGAACTAGTTAACCCTCTAGCTTTCACGATCACTTCTTGACCTGCTCTGAATCTAGTATTCTTTACAATTTGTAGCCGTTATCAGGCTATGTTGTAAATTGCAGCTAACTTTACTCGGGGGCTAGCATAGACTGCTGTATGTCTTTTGAGATACATTGTGCAGGCTGTAGTTGCTGGACTGCATGTCGGAAGCCATAGCTGTTATCACATTGAAGCTTGTTTCTCTCGGGGGCGTACAAAGACTGATGTAGGTCTTTTTGAGTACTCATTGCAGCCTGTAATTACTGGTTTGCAAGTCGCGAGCTGTAGGAATTTCTTGAGCTGCATTTTGAGCCAGTATCGGCTAGTTTGTAAATAGGAAGCTTCAGACTACTTTTTAATTTCCTTGTACAATTATTTCTTTGTGCTGTAGTTTGTAGCCTGTTACAACTGGACTACAAACAAGAAGCTACAGCCTAGGATTGGGTCCCTATATCCTAAATAAACTCCATGGCCATTAACAGCTCGAGGCCCACGTGGATGTTTCTAAGTGCGTGAAGAAGCGCCATAATTAATGCAACGCCTGCCTGTGCTTCGGCCTTCAGGATGATTGGAATCCTACCAACCATCTGTTTATCCCATTTGTGAACTAGAAATTGTGACTGTGGAATACAAAGACTACATTTAGGGTAATATTTAGTAGGTGACTGTGGAATTCAAGGACTACATTTAGGGTAATATTTAGTGGGTAAAAACACTTATCTGTCTGTATTAGTCACTGTTGATTTCAATTGAACTGTTAAAGAGGGCACCATAGACAAAGACTACATTTAGGGTAATACCTAGTGGGTAAAAACACTTATCTGTCCCTGTTAGGCACTGTAGATCTCAAATGAACTGTTAAATAGGGCACCATAGGCCGTAAAACGCTTATGTTGTGCCTCCTCCTTCCAAAACCTAGTGTAGACTATGAGCCAGCCTGCCACTAGCACTAACTCTCACCAAGTGATTATATATAGCAATGCTGATATCTTTATTTGCATTATTCCTGTTTTGGCTGTACTGTTTTTTTTTATATGCATTTAGGTGTGACTATGTCTTTAATCTAATGTGCTATAAGTTTGTCCTACTTAGCCTATAGAGTATAACCTTTAGATTAAATTAATATAACAGAATATATGTGCTCTTATGATACTGATAGCTTCTAGCATTAACAAGTGAATGTATATTTTCTAACAGTTTTTTATAACTATTGTCCTATTATAGTGTTGTCTATGCTAGTTCTTGCTGCTCACCACTACTGTTGTCTCTCTCTCTCTCTCTCTCCCACAAGTACCCTGATCTTCACTGTACTGATCCAGCCTATAATTTCTGAAAACCTACATACCTGCCAACAAAGGACCCGTGGTTTCATCTCACTGCCTCTCCTCCCTGCTCCCTCTCTCAAGAAAATAAGAAAGTATGTTTCTATGTCCTGCCTGTAAAGCATACTACCGTTCACTGTTGCTCCAGGGGTTCTAAAGCACGCTCTGAGCCCGGTCAGCCAGCAGCCCCCCCCCCAACTAGCTACCTTTGTTAACCTTACTCCTACACCACCTTTTAGTCCCTCTCTCACTAACTTTTCTCCTTCCATATTCTGCTACAGAATACCCCCCTTTCTGTAGCTGCTTGTAATACTAGCTTTGCCCTATAGGTGGCACCTCTATCCCATCCAATATTTCTTCTGCTCTTCATTTGCTATTCTGTTTTATTATTCTACACTTCTTTGACCTTAAACTACTCTAAACTTCATACTTCTAACTTGCTATACCTGCCTATTTTCTAACAGACTCATAACGTTTCTCTGCTTCTTCTTACCTTAGACATAATTGACTTACCTTCAATATTCAGCTCTGCTGATTGTTTCAACTCTAGCTGCTCCATTCTCTGTTTCAACCTGCTCCGTTCGCCCTGCGGGCTCACTCCGCTTCCCTACCCTACCCCCAAATTCCACCCACCCCCAGTGGACCTAAACTTATACTTCACTAACCACTCCCTCATCCTATCTCTTCCTATCACAAACCTCATCAACACCAAGCCACACCCTTAACTCTCTCTCCTGATTATTACTACTAAACTCTCTTTCAAACCACTCCCTCCACTTCCCAACCTTACACTACACTACTCTATCTCCTATCTAAGCCCCTGTTAATTTCTCGCCTACTTAACTTATAACCTGATCAACCTCTTCATACATTCTCTTTTCCTTACTACTTCACCCACTAACAAAAACTACTCCCTACTTAAATCATTGTGCTATGGCCCCATCAAATAAAACTATATTCACCAACTTTTTATTCCTAACTACCACACTAGCCTTTCTTCCCATACCTTATTCACTTACCTCCTACGAAAATCTTTCTCTATCCGAACAAAACCATTACAGCCTACAGACTTTACCATCTTCTTTCACCTTTTCCCTTAACCATAGTAACATAACCTGTTTCTCTAACTATATATTACCAAAATTCCACAGAACAGCCCACATTATTTACTTATCTACCAAAACTTTTAATAACCTCTATAAACTCCTAAAATCTCTACAATACCCCCCAGCAACACCCCCTCCTAGACGGTGATATTCATCCAAACCCTGGCCCCTATACTGGCTCCCCCAATAACCTTACCAATTTTACAGTACCCATACTTTCTACAATTACAAATCCATCTAACTCCCTTCTGATAGCTCACCTTAACATTAGAAGTATTAGCAATAAAATTTCCCACCTGCATGCACTCCTTGATATACACTCATTTGACATTCTATGTCTTACAGAAACTTGACTAAAACCATCTACTCTAGACCAGGAAATTAGCCCTCCTGGCTATAACATCCTCAGAAATGACCGTAAAATAAAAAAGGTGGGGGTTTAGCCATTCTCTATAAATCTAATCTCCAAATTTCCCCCATTAATGTGCTTCCATCATTAGACTCCAAATCTGAAACCCTATCTATCAAACTCCAAATCAATAACTCCAAATTTATCTATATAATCTGCATGTATCTACCTCCAGGTAATAATACATATTCTCTAGAGAGCCTGCTGAGTCACCTCTCTACCCAACTACCCCAGGAGACCATTGTACTTGGTGACGTTAACATAGACTGGTCCACTTGCAGTTCTCTAAACCCTACCAACCACATAAACCTCTTCAGATTCTCACAATTAATAACAACTCCTACAAGAATCCATAAACCCAGTAATAAGGAAAGTACTCTGGACTGGATTCTTATTAATAGCCAACCTGAATCTTATACTCCAGGAACCCTTCCAGATGATATCAGTGACCACGTACTTACCTACATTATTAGACAAAAAGTCCATATTGCAACTACTCATAATCTCAAAACCTCCCGCCTAAAAAAATTCTTTAATCCAGACAGCTTCTTGTCCGAATTGCAAGCATGTGACTGTCACCACTAACCTATCTAGAAGTAGACAAAGCTGTTACCTATTTTAATAAGAACTTTCTTCAAATCCTAGACTCCCATGCACCTTATCGCTCCACTAGAATAAAAACCAAATCTGCCCCTTGGCTCACAAAACAAACTAGGCAAAAGATACTCCTCAGAAATAAAACCTGGGCCAAATGGAGATCTACCAAATGTCCAACAACCCACCTCCAATTTAAACAGCTAAGAAATGCCACCAAAAAGGATATTCTTAGAGACAAAAAAGATTTCTACCTACACCTTCAACAAACCAATCAACAAACTCCACAAAAATTCTGGTCTGGGATAAACAAACTTCTTCAGCCAGGTCACACTACTACTCCTGACCTAACCGGTTTCAACAATAGCAACTCCAAACTAATCCCTGATGCCTTTAATAACTATTTCACAGATGCCATTCAAACCCTGGCCAATTCTTTACCACTGCTCACTGCTTCCCAACCAAATAACTGCAATACTTCTTTACCCACCTTTCAAATACAACCTGTATCTACATCTCTCATCTGTAAGCTACTTCAAAAATTGAAACCTTGCACCCCTTCTGCCGACCATCTCCCATCTGAATACCTACAAATTGCCGCAAAAGCCATAGACTATCCCATCTCAATCCTTATTAACAGAACTATCTCTGAGGGCAAAATCCCTGCTTTATGGAAAATATCCCATATCATCCCTCTACATAAAGGAGGACCATCTACTGAGCTCTCTAACTTTCGCCCTATTGCTCTACTCTCCCCATTAGCTAAGATAATGGAAAAATGTATTCACAAACAACTGCTTAACCACTTACTACAAAATAACCTACTGGCAAACTGCCAGCATGGCTTTAGGCCATTCCATAGCACATCTACTGCCCTTTTATCCTTTACCGACTCTATATATAAAAATCGTAACAATAACTCATTTTCCTCTGCACTATTCATTGACCTGTCAAAAGCCTTTGACATGGCTAACCATAACCTACTATTAGACAAACTAAAGGCTCACTCTCTTGATCCTCAAGCCATGCAATGGTTTAGGTCTTATCTGGAAAATAGACAGCAAGCAGTACTTTGGCATAACAATCTGTCTTCACTAATTCCATTAAATATTGGAGTACCCCAGGGCTCTATCTTAGGTCCCCTACTCTTCTCCGTATTTATTAATAACTTACACATGAACATACCTCAAGCCACCTGCATTCAATATGCAGATGACTCCACCTTAATCTGTACAGACAAGAATATATCCTCTGCCCACTCCCTCACCCAAACTGTTTTTCAGAATGTTGAAAACTGGTTTATGCAACACTGCCTCCTCCTTAATCCCCAAAAAAAACTACTGCTTTTTACTCCTACTCATAAATCACCCACTCCTTTCTTCTCTTTAACCTCTAACAATGGTACCAACATCAACCCAGAAACTACAACCCGCCTACTAGGTGTAACTATTGATAATCGTCTCAATTACGATAAACACATAAACTCCACTATAAAGTCTGTTAACAAAAAACTTGGCACCCTGTATAGAATAAAACCCTTCCTTACCCCTTCTGCAAGGAAAACAATTGCCCAGACCCACTTCATTTCCACTCTCTTCTATGCCTCTGTTATATATACCAACCTATCCAAAAACAACCTCTCTAAACTCTCCACCTGTTATAATAGCATAGCTAGATTCATCACATGTTCCCCCTTTAAAACTCACCACTGCCTTAACCTCAAACAACTAGGATGGCTAGAACTGAAAAACCATATACTCTGTCAACAATTACTTATTACGCAAAAGATCCTGTACCACCCTAACAACACCCCTATCCTCACTAATCTAATTACACCATACACTAATCTAGCTACACTACGCTCTGCTAACAAGCTTCTAGTTTCCTCAAATAAAGCTAACAACAAAGCCGGGGATTCACTTTTCTCAAACACTGCAGGAAAATTCTGGAATCAGCTTCCTGTTGAATTATCTACCCTTGCATCTACTTCTCTTTTTAAAAAACATCTTAAAGAACATCTGAAAGCTCATTGGCTTTGTCCATGCACTAACCCAGACTGACATCTTTTCCCTTTCTATTCTTAACCCTATCCCCTCTCCTTTAACCTTTGCCTCCAAATCTATTTACTACTCTTCCTCTGGAATAAGACAATAACATATACATTCTTTCCCTTAACTAAGACTTGCTCATACCTTCTAGTGTGATTTGCAGAATTCAACAAAAAAACAGGCTTAAATAGTGGGAAGTATACTTGCTGTGTTCAATTCAAGTCAGTCACAAAAGGTAACCAAATGTTCCACAAAAAGAAACGAAGCTGTAACCTACAAACCGCTTTACTTTGCAAACTCTTAATCCAGTAAAAAAGAGTCAAGATCACCATAGAGTGTTCATTCAAACCTACTCATCCACTGGGCAATAGCTTGTAGAGGCATGATGAAGATTTGTTGAAAGCGCTAGCCCTGTGTTCTAATTATTTTAATAAAAGTGGTTTCTACTGGACGCTTGGATTTATTTTTACATGCTGGCTGCGTGTTTTTTCTACAAGCTATTGCCCAGTGGATGAGTAGGTTCGAATGAACACTCTATGGTGATCTTGACTCTTTTTTACTGGATTAAGAGTTCGCAAAGTAAAGCGGTTTGTAGGTTACAGCTTCGTTTCTTTTTGTGGAACATTTGGTTACCTTTTGTGACTGACTTGAATTGAACACAGCAAGTATACTTCCCACTATTTAAGCCTGTTTTTTTGTTGTATTTTATAAGTCTTGTTTATTATCAGGCTAACAGAGTGTAGTGAGCATTATTCTTTGATTTGTAGAATTGTTTTAGTTTAATTTTAGTAGAATTGTTTAGTTAAGTTTTACTATAACTGTTTAGTATACAAATGTATTATTATAACTGTTCACTAGACCAATGCTACCTCTGTATTGTATTCTTAATGGTTCTATGCATTGTTAACTTTGTCATTATTCGTGTTTGGAGCTTTTCTCCCTGGGCCTCTACTGAAAATGGACATATATCCAGCTAGACTAGCCCGGTCAACAAATGTAAAATAAAAATAAATAAATAATACGCTGTGTACCTAGCCTGCCAAATAGGAAGACGATGTCACAGCAGATTAGGCGTGTACACTGTAAAACCACATCTGCAATCCATATACCTAACTTAACTTTGTAGTTCTTGGATTTCAGTAGATTTCCATTGAAATCGGGGGAGTTTCTGGTAAAACGGGCTGCAGATCCAGCATCGGGAACACATGTGGTTGTGTTCAGCATGTTAAACAATCTGCATGACCTGAGCGTGGCAACCATCTGGTTGATGGATGGCACATATTTTTGTAAGGGCGCTGTATCCTGTCAATTGTACAGCATACATGGGATAGTAAGGTGCTGTGGTTACAGTAAATGTGTCCCTTTAATCTATTGTATAATGTCTAAGAAATCCTTGCATGCGTATAATATGTTATGGGTCTGTGTACTTTACCTATTTGCTTCCCAGAACTTCACGCTGTCTCTGCAGTACATCTTGTGTGATTATGAGGTTGCTGCTATTAAGAGTGGTAGACTTAACTTTAGTGATGTAACAGCTAAGGGCTGTCTATTCCATTTTGGCCAGAACATCTGGCGCAAGGTTCAGCAGTTGGGATTGGGATCATTGTACAATAGATGTCATACGTTTCAATTGTCTGTTAAGTCTTTAGTAGGACTGGCTTTCTTGCATGAATCAGAGGTTATTTCAACATTTAACACACTGAAGGATTCCTTTCCCGAGGAGGGTAGGGATGTTATCAAATCCTTTTCTGACTGGTATGTCTTGGGCCATTCACATAAATTCGTAACAAGATCAACAACAATAACATGGTTCACACCGCTGTTCCCTGTACTATTTTGGAACATTGCAGAGCTCAACATGTTATTCCTGCCACGAACCCAAAATTCTGTAGAGGCGTGGGATTGCCATCTAAAGTGTCTCCTAGGCAACAGGGCTATGGACCTATCAGTGTTGATGACGTGCTTGACTAGGGAACAGACACGTGTGGATGGTTTATGTGAGCATCTTGCTGTAGGATGTCCGCCCTCACCAAATTGAAGGAGGGTACTTGACAGGCAAAACAAATTCCAACAAATCCTGGATAACCGAGATGAGTACACCTCTACTGAGTTTGTGAAATGTATTGCTCGGCTACTCAAAATGTGATGTAAACTGCACTGTTGTACCATTATGTGTGCATTTCTGTCTGTATTGTTGTGATGATGTGCTACATGTCTGTGGTGCTTTGTTGGGATTATTGCTATTATGTCTTGGAAGACACGGGATGTCATACAAAATATTGGTGTGTGGGGCTTGGAATAAACCTATAAAGTTGTCAGTTCCTTTGTTTTGTTTCCTGCTACACAGTCAGATGTATTAGCACAGGATCATTTCATGGTGTTTGTATTGCATGTCTCACTGCACGTTTCAGCTGTTGGAAGCATGATTTCGATATTGTGGGCTGACGGTATTCTGGGCTTCGGGATTGTATTTTTTTGGGTTTATGGTCAGTAGGTATTGTGGGCTCGAGATTCCGGTTGTTGGTATTATGGGTTTTCGAGCTTATGTAGTGATATATACCAACTCCGAGATCACACTACAGTGAGGAAAGGGCAAATATTCCAATCTTCACTGTACCATGATCTGGCAAACAGCACTTCGAAGTCCAGTCTTTTTGCTGTTTTGCCGTTCACTATTTTTTCTATTTGGTCTTCTAATATAGACCCGTAAAAATGGTGTCTATTTGCTTTTTTTTTCTGTCCAAGCTTCATTTCATCAAGCTTTATCTGAATATGTACATCTCTGGAAAATCTTTGTTCTCCAATAGGGTGACAATTATTTTCGAATTCCCTTTTATACTCTGAGCCAGTTAATGAATACGTGCTATACTCCTCTCAATAGTCATTTTTGTACTTTTAGTAGCAACTGTGTATTCAATCATTATTTTATTTTCATTTATTTTTACTAAGATGTGTGAACCAATATTTTATAAACTATTTTTGAGACCATCACTAGAATAGGAGTGCTATATAACAGCAAGCTTTCTGGGAAACAGAATGAGTTTCCCCATACCACTTGCATGATCCCTTTTTTCCCCAATAGTATGAGAATTTAGTATTTTTCCAGAGAAATTGTTTCCACTTTTATTTGAAGCTTCCCACACATCTGGTACAGTGCCACACTAGCAGGGTACAGTTTTGCAAATACAAAAAGAAAGAACAAGCTGTGATGCATCGTCTTCTTTACAAGCATGCATTTATCATGAGGGGCTAGATCCTGCTGAGGTGAAAACTTCATCATAATATTGTCAGCCAAGTTCAACAGCCAGACTTCAAGGGTCCTACCAGAGGCTTCTCATCACATGTACACTTCTAAAGGAAGCATTTCCTATAATGCCCCCCCCCCTCCCAGCTGAGTCATGAGATGCTTAGAGGGCACATTCTGTTCAAGGTGATCTCAAGTCATTTGATGGAAGGTAGAAACACGTTACCATCTCCATCCATGTGTCACAAGATAACGATTTCAATTTTCGAATACTTACAGAACCCCCTCTAAGGTATATGGATTTTTTCCTTAACAGCTTGAAGCCTTCTTTATTAAAGCACCAATACTGATTTATTACCTCTGACTGCCTCAGTCAGTTATACCCATTTCCAGGTCAGAATCAGTATTTTTCATGGCCTTTTGAATTAACCATAATTATCTTTAACGCATTTTTAACTGAGGAAACTCTGTCTTTTCTTTTAATGGCGGTGAAGGAACACAGGCCTGATTAAACAAGTTAGGCAGAGTCTTGGAGTATGAAAGCAGAAGATATGAGGATTACTCAGAGTCTTGGATTATGAAAGCAGAAGATATGAGAATCAAACCCAATGCAGATAGATAAAGCTTATCAGCAGCTCATGGGGCTTTAATCCTCTTTATCACTTCCACTTCAGATTCACCCACCTCCTCTTTTATAACATCAGCTATAAAGGGCTTTCGGTTTACAGGACTGACTGGAATGCAAAATGTCATTTTGAACAGCACGGCTCATATGTAACCTGTTGTCATAAGCAGTTAATGCTGAAGCTAACCATGGTCCTCTTGCATTTCATTTACCCACAATCCCACCCTCAGAGTACCTACCCACTGTATAGTTTGCACAGATGTCAGTAAATAAGTAAAATAAATAAATAAATAAAAAGAAAACTAGCCTAACTTTATGGTGTATTGTGATGCATAAGCTCAAAGGGCAACTGCCTTACAAGTCACTGGGAGTGAAACAATATCTGCACTTGCATACTTCCTATAGAAATGGGCATTTTTATTTCTGATGTGCATTTACTGCAGTTTAAAGTTACCTTTTTAAGAAAATTTTTATTACTGTATTTTGATGTCCTTGTACTACACAAAGCTGGTTAAACCAGTAAACCATTGGAGTACAATATGTGTATATTTTGCAGATTTTGTATTCATTGCTGAAACAGGAGTACATTCAGTATTGGTGGTTATACAGTTTTCCAATTTTAGAACTGTATTTCAAAAAGAATTTACATGTCATACAAATGTTCGTCAGTGTCATTTTTGATCTTGAATTTTGTCATCTTTAATTGAACAAATAGTGACAGTAGTCACAACTTCCTAAACACACATCTGTATTTTATTAGTGACATTACTGTTTCAGTATTTAATGACACAGGACGTTCTAAAATGTGATGTTTATACCCCTGCTCTGAGCACATCTAAAGCAACAAATTATACCCTACTGCATCTTTCATGGAATAATGCACGGCATCTTGGATCAGCTCAAAACATGGAAACAAAATAACTAAAAAACTGCGATGCCTAATGAGCTGTCAGTTGGAGTAAAACTAGTCAGAGTATATAGCCATATCTATTTCCATGAGTACCAAACAAGTTGAGAGACTGCCCTCTGCAAATGCAACAGCCATATTGATTAGCTGATCGCTGGTACAGATACACCCACACAAAGGACAGTTTAGCTATTGCTGGACTTAAAGTTTGCATGCTACAATGTATTCATTTTGATATTTTCTCTTCATTAGGTTGAAATATTCTACAAACTGTGTGGAATCTTCAACATTCTATGAAGAGTTTGTCTATTGTCTTGGTCATCACAATGTGTTAACCTGTGGAGGAGAACAAACTTCTTGCAGGGTATGGTACTCAACAAAACTTAACGTCAGTAGCTGCATACACTTTTGTCTGCCAATAATCAATGTTATATAGAACATTAAGGTAGCTGGCTATGCACAGTATGGGCCAGTGTCTTATTTTAATGTTGAAATCCTGAGACCTAAGGGATCATTACAGAGGAATTATAAGCTGTTCTTAAAAAAGATTACAGTGTGATTGTTTGCCAGTAAAATGTTGAATTTGAAATGCTTACTGGTTGCCCACATTGTTACCTTTACATACTGTAATACTGTCTTGGCATGAAGTCAGACTTTATTTTATTTTTTCATACAGAGCTTTACACAACATGAAATGCTTCTGTGAGGCTATTAATGAGTACATTGCATATGAACCTTTATTTTCTACAAGTATTGCCATACTGCGTGTGTCACAAAAGGAGATACTGCCAGACCAGCCATCTGGAATTTTGTAAATAATAATATGTCGTTTGTAACTATCAACATGATTCATATGCTTGTATTACAAATGTATTAGAACTGTATGTCATATACGATGGTTTGTACATGTGTGCTGAAGAGGTATTTTATAAAGTGCTGTTTAAGATGTAACCACAGCATGCCCTACTGGTTTAGAACAGAAATGTACCTGCACTATTGTAACTGTTTAGATGTATACTTTTTAATAATGGAAACCAGAACACAAGAGATTAACTTCAGAAAAATAGCTAAAATTAAATGACCTTATGTCCATGTAATAAAAGGATGTTATCTTTCAGTTTCAGTGCAGTAACAGACACAATGTCTAGAACTAGAAGCTTGCTGTATTGTCTTGGAAGTGTTTTATTGTTTTATGACTTCCTGGTTCTGCCTTAGATCTAAAAAAAAGTGCTTCCCCCGGATTCACGAATCCTCCGTGTAAGACTAAATAAGTCTTACTTGGAGACTGCAGTTCAGCGGTATGACGTCAGCGTGCCATGAATATTCATGAGGGCATGCTGACTCCACTCCAAGTCTAGCACAGACCGTGCAGGAAAGCAGGGGGCATGTCCGACTGCCGAGCAGTCTAAAGGTCCACACCCCTGCAAGTGTCTGAAATGTAAAATGTCAACACACAAGAGCGAGACCGCTCAAATTTCAACGTACCCAACACCACACTTCCTGACACTGTAAACCCCCAGCACAGTTATAAAAAGTAAAACATTACATTTTTTTTTCTAATTCCCGATATAGCTGCCCGTATTTGTGTGTGTGTGCCCGGGTGTGCCAATTGCTTAGCTGCAGTTTGCAATCTCGACATGGAAGAGCATAATAAGGAATGTTTATGCAAATTACGCCAAATAGCAATAGCGTAGTGTAGAGCCTTCGCACAAAGAGGAGGCATTCACGGTTCGAGTCCCACCACTCCCCTTCCTATTTTATGTTCTAAATTAGTATATGAAACAATTCCTGACATATATGATTAAAATGTTACTAAAAAGCATTGAAATGGCCTATGTATCAGTGAACAAAATGTATAATTATAAAGGATCCTGACATATAATTGCCCGCAGTTAAGCAACGCTTTACCCAGCGCAATATAGTTGCCCATAGTTAAGCAGCGCTTTACCAAGTGCAATGTAGTTGCCCATAGCTAAATAGTGCTTTACCCAGTGCAATCAGTTTGCGAGGAGGTGCGCACTGTGCCAACAAGCACACCATCGGGCAACGTGGAGCAACGTAGAGCAAAGTTGCCTAAACACAGCCACACCCCCTAGCCTGTCTGGACAGTAGCAAAATAAAATGCAGTGACAAGGTTTGAACCCAGGAGACTGTGCACCATAATCAAAGTACTGAACCACTAAGCCATGACAGCTTAGGATAAACAGCCACTGTTAACATACATATACTTATAAATGTTAGATTAACCATTGCTAAGCAGGTCTGCAGTCAGCCGAGAATTTTCAAAAATGGCCAATCACAAAAAAGTGCGGGAAATGCGGCATATTTAAGCCCCATAGGTGGGAATACTCACCATAACTGATTGTAGCTCCCATCTGCAGTTAGAATGGATGGTGCTGGAGAGGGTACACGCTTTTGAGCGCAATGCTGGGGCATCGAGGAGTCGAAATACATGGTTTGGCTCCTTGTCCACCATCATGAGTCAAGACTCCTGCAGGGCCAGTTCCAAGGGACGGAGTACAAAGCAGAGGCTTGGAACCGGTTAGCTCATGACCTCACCAGTGTCACAGGCGTTCCTCGGACTGGTGAGCAGGTCCGTCAGCACCATGCAGACCTGAAGAGATGGAAGCAGGACCTACTTAACCAATGGATACAGGAGGCCCGTGGGATGCAAGATGCCCCACAACTGAGTAGGTAGCCATGGAATGCAGTATGTACTACATACTAATTTAATCTATATAATTGATAGGTATGTCTCAATATCCCTTCATTTACTTCACAGCTGCAGGTGTCCGTGCTGCAAATCAGCAAGCCTATGCAGATAGGCTGCTAAGGCTGCGCCACCAGACAGGTTAGTAATTATTCTGCATGTATTGTTATATAAAATAGGTGAGAGAGCCTGAAAGAGTTGTAGCCCAATAATACAGCCATAAAATGCCCTGAATAATTCCTCTGCATGTACTGTTATATAAAATAAGTCAGAGAGCCAGAAAAAGAGTGTAGTAACCCATTAAGAAAGGTAAAATATGTCCAGAATAATATCTCTGCGTGTACTGTCATATAAAATAAGTGAGCGAGCCTGAAAAAGAGTGTTCTAACCTATTAATAAAGGTATAATATGTCTTGAATATGTCTGCCATATGCACTATAATATCAAATAAAGGAGAGAGCCTGTGGAAAAGTGTGTAATGTAATTAATAAAGGTATAAAATCTGGAGTGTGTCTGTGTCACTTACTTTGAAATGTTGTTGTACCCTTGCATTATACAAATAGTACTGTTTTAATAAGTGCTGGCAACCCACAGTTGGGCAGTCCCATCTAAAGTGGTTGATGGAAGTGCCATTAGCTGTGAAGCATATATACAGTCCTCAACAGTCAGTTACTGGCTGGCATGCATAAGTAAATCTGGCACACGAGTAGCTTGTTAATTTGTTCCCTATAAATGTGAGTGTGCTGCACGAAATGTAGGGTTCTGTACAAATTTAACTGAAAATGTCATGTGAACACATCCAAATATGTAGATAAAGAAATATAAATAAAATCAATAAATATGTAGCAGTAACATCTGCATCTTGGACAGTTAGTATGTCAGATATAGGTCAGGTATATAATGAACTACAAGCAACACCAAACCTCTCACACAAAGCTTTGCTCGGCCAACCAAACTCTCAAAACACACAACGGCCAGCAAAATATGTCAAAAAACGTTTTATTTAGCTGACACAATCACATAAGGATATAAAAATATATCCCAAGCTCCAAACCGGTTTCGGTTTCACCTTCTTCAGTGGAGCACAAAAAATAGTAAAATGGAGCCATTTTACTATTTTTTGTGCTCCACTGAAACAATTGAAACCAACCGGGATATATTTTTATATCCTTATGTGATTGTGTCAGCTAAATAAAACGTTTTGGGACATATTTTGCTGGCCGTAGTGTGTTTTGATATAATGAACTAGCCAAACCCGTTACACAACCTAATGCATGTTGGCAAGTGTAATAATACATGTAGGGGATATACACCTGCAGTCAGTAGGAATGTAGTGTAGACTAAAAGTACTTATAAGATGTTAATTGAGGTTTCTTTCTACACCCTACTGTATGTGCATAAACAATGCAATTCCACACCTCAATGGGTATGTGTAATCTCAAAACATTTGTTGGTACATATGTCCTATTGTTCTATAAATATCTGCATTCACTTTGATGCATGTGCCCTGTTCAAACACCACAATCATGGTGGCCTATTGCCACCAGTCATCCCTGCATGCTGTTGGAATGTCCACTGTCGTTCAATATATGCATGTGTTATGCTTGCTGTTCAACTGTTGGAACCTTGGTGTGTTGGGTTAATGGGAATATTACTGCATGCTGTTACAACTAATTTGGAATGCTGTTGTTTATGTTGTAATTAAACACACCTAATCACAGAACATATGGGAAGGATGGTCCCAGCGGACCCACCTGTCCCTCCTCAGCTGGCGAGTGCACCTGGCACCAGCAGGTTCGGTGCCCAGCCCGGGCTCCCCTCCTCCATTGGTCCTGTGCCACCTTCGGGTGGAAGCACTGCAAGGGATGGGGCCCCCCCCCCATGTAAGTGTGGGCGGAGAAGGGCCACCTGTCACCCTTCGAAGGGTCCGGGTTGTGGTGCATAGGGAGATCCAGCGTTCAGTCGCTGATCACCTACGCCAGCTCGAGGCGAGAGTGGCGCATCTCACGGGTGAGCCTGCCTGTCCTACGCAGCCCCCAACACAGCCACCCTCAGGGCTGTGAAGGTGCAGTGGTGACTGCCCTTGGGTGGGGATCTCAGTTCCACTGTTACCATCTGTGGGCTCATGGGCTTGCGATTTCCAAACATCTGTCACTGTCAATTGTGTTCACCCACCCCATGTGTCATACACTGCCCCTTTATGTGTCTTGTTTGTCTTGTCTGTTTACCTCCCCAACCTACCTCCCCAAATATACTTCCTCTACCTCACTTTCCACTCTCACCTGAAAAAAAAAAAAGGGCAATCTGTACCCACAAAAAAATTATGCCCCATACATAGCTGCCCATTTTGCACACATGTCCGCTGGACATGTAAACTGATAATTATAATTGGCAGTACAACATACTTTGTTGTCCTCACCCCTCTCCCAGGGGTGGAAGGTTTCAAATTTCACTCCAAATTTATTGCATATGCAAAGCTGTTGCTTGTAAAGAATTGGGCAGCTATGGACCTTCCCTACACCCGTCCTGCACATCCTGAGCTTGTTTTCCTACTGTCTTTCCTTCTTTGTGCCCCCCTTTTCACCACTTTCCTATCTCCCCATTTTCTTTTCTTTCAAAGAAATTAGCATGGGGGTTACTGGGAGTAAGGACTTTTAAGCAGTAGTAAGCGGGTTTAAGTGAGTGTGCGCATGTGTGTGCTTAGCTAAGCATCGCTAAGCATCGTGCAAACTCGCGCAAACCCACTTACAACTGCTTAAAAGTGCCTTAGTCACTCTATGTCATGGCCCTTGTTCTGCTCAGCAGCAAAATAAAACACCTCTGTCAGTCTCGAACCCCAGACCTCGGACAGACTAGACTGCATGAAGTACCACTAAACCACAGCAGATATACAATAACTTGGTGTTGAAATAAATATATCATGCATTACAAAGGAAAATAGGAAGGCCATAACACAAAGCTTGTTCTGTGGATCTTTACCAGCAATTGTTGTGGAATTGCATTACATGGCTGTGATATGAGAAGCAGCCATTCTAGCAGCAAATAATGTTACAGAGGCACTTTACAACCCCCACACAGTATCATAGCAGGGCAAACAGTGGCATATCTGATTAGGGCAGAGGCCATACTTCCTAACTGTGACTACTTTTCAGGGATGTCCTTGATTGTGAAACATGTTTTAGCTGTGTCCCTCTGAATACCTCTGAAAAGTACTGATGTCCATCAGAAAGGTGGGGTATTACTCAATGAATACTGACAATAATAACAGTAGACACCGCTTGTACTTCATAAAAGGAGTACTAATCCATATGCATTGTTTCACTCAAGCCTACACTTACTGTCTCTATTATGTGTAAGGTGTACCTCACGTTTAACTACCTATCCCTGACTCCATGCAAAGATGTATCTGAGTGTTTCATTGGCCTGACAGAGGCACAAACACACAGGCATATCAGCTATTCTGTGGTTACACACTCTGCAAATAGCTTTGGTAGGACTTCCACAAGCATACCCTTATGTAGGAGTGCAACACAGAAATACCAAAGGATGTAGCCATGTACTGGTAGCAACTGACTGTAACAATGCCATTGTACCGGTGATGAAAACACCTGTGGGTTACACAGACAAAGAATAACAGTGTAACATCTGGCTACCATCTGGATAGGTTCACAGTTGGGAACTATGCAGACAAACCACCTGCCTTGATAAACTAACAGATGCACACCAATCCTTTACGTCCAGTAAGATAACATTCACACAATGATACATAATGCTCTCTGTATGTCAACATCCCCCCACAATTAAAATATAATTGTGTGTTTAGGGTCTACCAAGGATGTAGGTAGGCATACTGATTACTGGAATTGTCCACTTTTCCTGAGAACCCTGTGCTAATGTCAACAATAAAAAACACAAACCCTGCAGAAGTGAGTACATTAATATTCACAGTATAACAGTTCACAAACAGTTCATGTGCCAAAAGAATACTTCTCAATAACTACTTTTGTATGGAAGTTAATTATATGAGCAGAAAAGAAACTACATAGTCACATAAATGTTGTGTAAGCATTTGTAGGGGTGAGTTAAACTCTACACTGATAGCTCTGTACTGGAAGTGGCAACAGTCAGGTCTGAGTTCAACATGTACATCACTGTCTACACCTCTAGCTTCAGATATAAGAAGTATACCAACCTTCTGACTTACACAACAGTGTCCACAGCAAACAAGCATGGGCCCCACTCTGGAAATCTGAAAGGGCTATGCCTACATAACTTAGCAATTTATAGCATTGGGTTGCTATGACAGTGAGTACTGCAATTACCACACAGCAGGCTGTAGGCATTTACCAAATGCTGGGCACCAATTGGTGCAGAGGGCATCACATGCACATGCACAGATACCTATAAAAGCAGCCTGTACTTGCTATCCCCACATGCAATCATTACATTGCACGTGTCAGAGACTATATAACTCCTGGAGAGTAGTGAAAAAAATTATTACTTAATAAAGAAATATTTAATTAAGTAAAAAATATATATACTTAATTACTAACTAAAAATATTAATTAAGAAAACAAATACTTAATTAATAACCAAAAATAAAACTTAAGTTAAAAAACTTTACTTAATAAATAAAAAAAATAAATAAATAAAAAAAGTTGTCAAAGCATACATAGACGGACCTGAAAGTGACAAACAGGTATGTAACAGATATGTAGCTACCGGAAAGTAGCAGGTGTTTATGAATAGTACTGTGCATACTCTGAAACATGCATATGTGGCAGCAGTAGGTATGTATGCACTGATGCCATGTATAACTACTGCCATGGACAAATTAGTGTGTAGCTGTGTGCAGTGGGACATAACTGTGACATATATAGCTCAGCATTATATGTCAAACATCTGATCATGTTATCTATGTTCTGTACAGTACTGCGTATAATGGCAGTTTGGGGGAGTAGTGCAAACACCTATATAAAATTGGATGTGACAGAGTAAGACATGCATGATAGTCACATAATGTGTAGCTTAGCATTGGCAACTGCTGTACCAGGCTAGTATAGTAATGTAGCATTTGCAGCTATATATACTCCCTGTACTATTACTGTATGCACACATGTGACAACTGTCCATGTTGTAGCAAGGCCCAACAGGTCATATGTGAGGTGTATGGACTTACAACAGTGTGGACCTTGTGTGTGTATGGCACACATATATGGAGAGATATTTATGTGTCCGATATATTAGCATCTTAACATGTGCATAGAGCAAGGGACATACTGCAACTGTTTGTGAAGGATGGACATTTACATGTTGGTGCAGGTTGTTATGTGCATATTTATTTGTAGGTTGTAGTGTGTGGCAAACAAGACAGCATACAGTGCTGGCATATGACACGTGGTGTTTAAACGCTGTGGGTATGATTTGTTAGGTTTTTAGTCTTCCAGACAGGGGGTCCTGCTAAAGATACATGGGCTGAGAATACCTTCCATGCATTCTGCACAAGACTGTACAGTATCATTGCATAACTGTATCCCTCTCAACCTTTGCATAATTGATATTCCCACCATGAAAGGTGGACTGTATATGTGCCTATATGTATATCTATATGTACACCAATGGATGTTCATATGTACACTCAAGCTCAATGTTGTAAACGTATTGCCATCCCTTTTGTTAAAAACCCTGTACCCATGAACTACCACATAGGTGGTAGTCTACTCAACACCAAAAGTGTGATAAGAGACTATGGGACACAGGTGGACAGTAGTGTCCCTTTTGATAATCACAGTGCCACACTAGTCATGTAAACTGTGTACGGTCCACATGTCATCGGAAAAGGTGTGTCATCCATGGAAAAAGAGGTCAGTGTTCCACTCTACTCATCAGTCATAACACCCATCATAGAGTACAATGGCCCTGTTGGTATGTACCTCAGAAGACATCTACAGCAACTGTAGACGCCAGACACATACCTCACAAAGAGTATTACCAGACTCAAACAGATGCCCTATGCAGACTGTCTTAAAAAAACACAGCTACACTGTGTCACATGCCCCCTACCCAGAGGCAACCTCTGCCTAACATACAAAGCTATGCCAAACCCACAGGTGTTGGACATGCTCCATATAAACAGATTAAAATCCATACAAGCTACACACTGTACTGATGTAAACCTTGTAACATCAAAAAGCAGAACATGCTGGAGTGGTACATTATCATCTCAGACACATACCATACTCTGGAACTAACTACCTATCAATAGCAAATGAAGGTCCTCATTAGCAGTTGTCATGAATAATCATGATGATTGGATGTGAGATGAGAAACACAACCCGGGAATCACCTCTGTGGCTCTGCATGACAGGGGCACATGAACCTAAATTACATGGGTGTTGAAGGCAGGGTACCATATGGCTAGGCTTCCATAGGCCCTACGGATAATAACCTATTAGCTACCTAGGACCCGATACATACACACATGTACTTGTTGCATTACTTGTTATGTGAGGTTGACTGAGTGTGATGGTGAATGTGTAGGTGAATATGTCAAAGTTGTGTATATGTATGATAGCCTAGTGGGAAACTGTTTATATCATGGTGTGTAATGTTGTAGCTCTGATCCCAGCAAAAGATATCTATGCTATTGCTAGGCAGGAAAAGAAGTATGGCATACAGTGTGACGTAGTCCCATGGTGTTGACTGGAGTGTGCCATTGAAGGCTAAAGCAGTACATGTCTGCTTATTGATTGTTAACACTAGTGAATACAAATCCCGTATGAACTGTAGTACTACCTGAAGCTGTAGGCCTAAACAGCACAGTATGGTGTATATCCACACTGCTTGGAAACACTGTTTTGTTTGTTACCTGTAGTCCTCACACATTACACACCTCAGGCATGAGGTTTTGTAAGTGCTGACACACAGTACTGTATGGTACACAGGTAAAACTCATCTGGGTTGCCATACGTTTCTGTCTTGTAGGTATGTTTGATGTGTGTGTGGGTATGCCTGTAACATGGCCTCGGTGGTATGTGTGTCACAGGATATAAGTGCATATCTAGCAACATGTATAGTGTAGTACAGCAGTACGCCACCTATATTGATGAATGTGCACATATGTTACTGAGGGGTTTGCTATCAACAAGTAGCATGGTGTACTGGTAGTACTGTAACTGTACTTTACATTCATTTCAATGGATGACAAATGTCTGTATGCATTAGCTTCATATATACCTCCTGTGGCTAGGTGGTGCATTGTGTCACATACAGTGTGCCATGTACTGTTGTATAGTCTTACATACTCGTTTCACTTTGTTGCTGTGCAGAACATGGTTTGGTATATAGTATGTGCCAGGCACTGGGAGGCAGTTGTGTTCATGTGTTCATGTGTGCATGTGTTCATGTGTGCATGTGTTCATGTGTTAATGTGTGCATGTGTTCGTGTGTGCATGTGTGCATGTGTTCATGTGTGCATGTGTGCATGTGTTCATGTGTGCTAACATCCTGTGCAGATTGTAAAGTGTGTTTCCTGTCTCCCTCTCACAGGTGTTGAGGTATTGTTGGATGAGTGCAACAGGGAACCTGAAGTCACTGCCACAAATAGTGGACATGATGATGCATGTGTTGTGGCACAGGCAGGTATGACAGGGTCTGTCATTGGTCTGCCAATCAACAGTACACAGCTTTCCACCTCATCTATGTGCACATTCATACTGTCAATACATTCCTCAACACCAATGGCCTTAGCTGAGGAACAGCATATAGTAGGCATTGACCAGGATAGTGTGGTATCTATGCCACATGCAACCCCACATAGCAGCCATACTGAGACACCTGGAACGGTACCACATAGGCATATGTCCAGGGGTTCTCATAGGAGCACTGCTGGTCGTAATTCCCTTTGCAGACGTGCCCCCTCTCAGAACCTCAGGTATGTTCCGGGCTGTAATACAGGCACAGGCATGTATGGAATGGTACACCAGGCAGGGACTAAGGGTGCAGAGGGCTCATAACACTGTATCAATGACAGTATCCATGACCTTGCCGGTGCCATCCATAATTACACCGAGGTCATTGATAGACGGGGGGAGAGTCTAGATGTCCTCCGCAATGTAATGTCCATGTTCCAGGACAGTGCAGGATGGCTGAATCATTGACGTGGACGTATGCCAGCAACATCATCAGCTGGCAGTCATCGCGGATGACACACAAGTCCCAGCCACTCCCGTAGTGGCAGTACCAGCCCCAGCAATGTTGGGGTTGGGCTGGGAATAGACCGTCCTAGACAACCACATGCACGTGGCTCTGGCCAGTCCCAGCAGGGACATGGGTCCAGTCGACATCCCTCTGCCTCTGACGATAGTACCCAGTCTGGCTTAGTACCTGATACTGTCCGTTGCACCCCTGCCAGGCACAGATATTGTGTCAGTGGCCGGAGACAGTGATCTGTACAGCCTGGCAGGTACAGTCTGTGGTTGTCCCACAACCTCCTGTATTTGGCAGCCACAAGGTGGAACTGTGTGCATGCAGACATACACACATAAACCAAACACCTAGGGCTAACACATACACACACACATTACATCAACACTGACCCATACTATACTGTTGTCCCTCACACACACACACACACACACACGCACACACACACACACACACACACACACACACACACACACACACACACACACACATACATGTTGATTGGACAGATCATTGTTGGGCTCTGGCAAACCAATAACACACCCTGTGCATATGATGAAACTGTGCCACCTCCTGTCATCTGTGACATTGATGCAAGAACAGGCTAACATGGTGCTGATGCACAGGGTGACCTAATAGCAGTGTATCAATGTTAGCATGGTGTCAACAGTAAAGTGTAATGATATCCTTGTAGGTATATCTGAGCAGGCATGATACATTAAAGCTATGATTAGCAATGTAGTATTGTTTACACCAGTGTTAATTCCAAAAATGTATTGTCCGCCCATGTGCCACTTGGCTGATGTGTGTGGTACTGGCAGCATGTGTTGGTGAGTGGACGGTACATGTGTGATGTGTGCAGTACAGATTTGCAGGTGTACATTTGTGAACATGGTGGAGGTGCACTGTCTGCATGTACGTGCATAGTGGACACATGGGAAGGGTGGCATGCCCTGTATTACACAGTGTTAACACTTCATATTTCCTATTGGTGGCCAGTATGCATTTTACTACACATATGTTACAACTTGGGTACACATGTGTGTATGACATGGTTTGACACTATGCTGTGGGTGATACTGTTAATATCGGTCATTGGTTTGCATTCTGGTAATATACATAACCTCAACAGCCTGATTTTAACCAGTCATTAGATGATGTCTTGACAACTGACACACAGATGTAGGATACACAGTAGCATTTGAATCCTTCCGGTACTATACTATACCAGTAACCAGTGGTATTGACCGCCACCCATTCCTGGGACCACTCCTGTTTGCCATGTAGCCATCCTAGGTACAAGCAAACACACTAGGGATATGTCCGTCCACATCTGGTAATGCATACAGTGGCCTACAATGCATTCTCTGGATGAGACACTTATCCTCCACAAGGGTATCATACAGACAGATACCTGTTGACCAACCCATGCTGTAAAGCTATAAGCCAACTATAGCATAGTCATCCACATTTACTATACATAGTATCCTGACAGTACCACATTGGTAGTAGCCCACAACATGTAGCAGGGGTACCGATGTGTACATACAGCCACATGTTATGTCATCTGTCCTTTGGTATTCACATTTCCAAAGGTATGCTGATGTCCCTCAGTGTATCACATAAGCAATAAGGAGTCTGTATGCATATCCATGGAGTTGTTGTACACCTATAATGAATGCCTATTACTGACAGACTGAGTTGTGTTTGAACATGTCTGAAATATACCCCAGGCATGAACCCTCACTCACACTATTCTATAGAAACTGTCATGGGTGTGTGTGACACAGATGACCTAGGCCACAGATTACTACAGTGGCTGGCCTTGTCACATACATACATATGTGACCTAAGGTCTGAGAAGCAGCAGCACAGACTGTCAATGGTATCAGATGTATTCATGTAGAAAGCAGACTTCACACCTATGAACTCACTGAGGTCACATGTACATATATGTATTTGCCACACAGTTACCAATTGAGGTCACATGTACATATATGTATTTGCCACACAGATACCTGAAGTGTGCAATGCACATGCTGTTGTTTTACTGATATGTCATACAGTAGTAAAAGCAAAACCCACAACACATTGACCAACAGTGTCACATGCACACACTCAGCAATTGCAGGATTCAAACCCCTACCTAACTATGTTATGATACGAGAGAGAGAAGCATTAACACTGCATGCTATATGCTTTATTGGGAGTTTTCATTTCCACTGCTGTATTTGTGGGATACTGACATCATCAGACTTGCCAAAGAAGAATTTACCGCTTTTAATGTGTTTTCCTAGTCTCCAAAAAGTGAACTCCTCTCAAAGGAAATCATACACATACACCCCCCACACACACACTCTGCAATTGCAGGATTCAAACCCCTACTTAACTATGTTATGATTTTAGAGAGGTACGCATTAACACAATGCACTATATGTTTTATTGGGTGAGTTCATTTCCACTGCTATATTTGTGGGATACTGACATCATCATACTTGCCAAATAGGAATTTACCTCTTTTAATGTGTTTTCCTAGTCTCCAAAAAGGGCACTCCTCTCAAAGGAAATCATACACCCCCCCACACACACTCAACAATTGCAGGATTCAAATCCCTACCTAACTATGTTAGGATACTGGAGAGAGACACATTAACATGACGTGCTAAATGCTTTACTAGGAGTTTTCATTTCCACTGCTGTATTTGTGGGATACTGACATAATCAGACCTGCCAAAGAGGAATTTACCTCTTTTAATGTGTTTTCCCAGTCTCCAAAAAGGGCACTTCTCTCAAAGGAAATCACACATACACCCCCCATACACACTCAGGAATTGCAGGATTCAAACCCCTACTTAACTATGTAATAATGCTAGAAAGATACGCATTATCGCGACACGCTATATGCTTTACTGAAGAATTTTGTTTCCACTGCTGTATTTGTGGGATACTGACATCATCAGACTTGCCAAAGTGGAATCTACTTCTTTTAATGTGTTCCTAGTCTCCAAAAAGGGCACTCCTCTCCAAAGAAATCTCTCACACACACACACACACACACACACACCAATTGCAGGATTCAAACCCCTAACTAACTAGGTTATGATACTAGAGATTTACACATTTAGGTGGTGTCTTTTCTCCTGCTATATTTGTAGGATGGTGACATCATCAGACTGGACACGGTAATTTGTGTGCACTTTGTTTTATGCAATCCCAGGAATGAACCATGTGGGTCAGCAGGTGTTAACAGCTTGAACAGGACTCCACAATTCTTAGCTTTTGTGATCTATCTGTGGACAAATTGCCATTCCTTCATATGACAATACATATGTATGCACAGATTGTTGATTTTGTGGATACGACGTGTCTGGGATGTTGATAAAGGGCTATTCAAAGTCTATGTGGGACGTGTGTAGCTCCTTTCAGTGATGTATGTCCTGGATGGCTGTCTTGCAAACAGTCTAGCAGGTTTGGGAACCATGATCTGCCCATGAACATACCAAAGTTGGTAGGGCTGTGTGTTTGTCGGCTTCCAATATCTCTGTTTATGACTTCAATCATGATGGACTCCATGGCCTTGCAGATCAGACTTCATAGGCTTATAGGACTATAGTTCTCATGGTCTGTTGTGCCCCAACACTTGTGGGGTCTGCCATATGTTGCTGTAACACATTCAACAGTTTCAGATCCTGTAGAGAGGGTGAGGCTCAACAGACTGTTCAGGTGCAGGGTCTGTTTGTTCTGTAGTTCACTTATGACACATATCGGGAAACAATATAATCCAATCGATGCCATGTTTTTGGCTTTGGGAGGAGCTGTTTATTATTATTTGTTTTATTTATTTGCAGTTGGTTTACCAGTATAATCCATTGGGCCAAGATGAACCCATTTTCAATGGAGTCCTGGGGAGAAAAGCTCCAGAAACAAGGTTACATAATTTTTGGATATGTATTACAATATTTACAAAATTATATAGTTAAGCATTATACTGGTGATCAACATTTCAGATGGTACATACCATAGAAGCAATTCATATTACAATATTTACAAAATTATATAGTAAGAGTATAACATTTAGGTGGAATTACTGATGAAACTGATTAGGAGATGGAAACATTTCAGTGGAGATACTGAGAGCCATTTTGAGTAAGGAAGTTAGCTAAAGGATACAGAGTAATACTATAGGAGAGGCAGAAACAAGGACATTGTAGGTAAGGAGGAGGAAGGAGGTAAAGGCAGACATGAGTTCTTGTTGGTATGTAGGAAAAGAGAGGTAAAGTCAGTCTTGATTTATGAAGGGTGGGTGCAAGAGCATTCCCACTGGGCTAGTAGATGAGAGTAAAGGGATTTTTTGAATGTAAAATGGTTGAAGGTGGTACGAATAGCTGGAGGTAGGGAATTCCAGAGACGAGCTAGACTATAGGATAGGAGATTTTTACCTGGGGGTCGTATTGGTTTGTATAATTCAATTAGGTTTTGGTTATTAGTTCTGAGTACTCTATTGGGCATGTGCATTTTAAAGGCAGAGGTGAGAGATGGACAAAGGAAGGGTTTGAAAATGAGCTAATGAGCAAGAGTAAGTTGAGAATAGATGAGTTGGTTGGGTAGTTCTAGCCACTCTAGTTTGTGGAGAGAAGAACAATGGTGAGTAGATGCTTTATGACTAGTAGCGAATTTGGCTATTTTATTGTAGCATGAGGAAAGTTGTGTTTTGAGGGTAGACTGTAGGTTAGTCAGGAGTGGGGCTCCATAAAGAACAGAGGGAATCAGGAATGTGGAAGAGAGAGTGATTTTAGTAGAGGGTGTAAGGAAACAATTTTGTCGGTAGAGCATGCCTAGTTTTTGATGAGTTTTTTTATGTTAAGTTGTATGTGGGAGCTGAATTTAAGCTGACTATCAATTTGAACCCCAAGTAACTTAGTCTCTGGCACCAATTCCAAGGTTGCATTGTTGTTACTAGTGATTAAAAAAGAGTTTGGATTGATAGAGATGTGTTTAGAGGATGTAAATATCATTAATTTGGTTTTAGAAGCATTTAGTGCTAGGTGTTTTTTCTCATCCATTGTTCAGTGTTTGAGAATGCGTCCTGTCTAAGCTTTTGGAGTGCAGGGATGGATGTGGCCGAGCAGATAATAGTTGAATTGTCTGCATATTGAGTAATATTAGAGAATGGGATGGAATTATGGAAGTCATTTATGAAGATGTTGAATAGAAGAGGACCCAATATGGAACCTTGGGGGACCCCAGTTGGGGTATTAAGGAATGAGGAGGTGGCTTTTTTCCATTTACTGCTTGAGCTCTATTAGATAAGTAACTAGAGAACCAGTTTAATGAGGAAGGAGATAAGTTAAGTTGGGAGAGTTTCTTTAGGAGTAGTTTGTGAGAGATAGTGTCAAAGGCCTTTGAGAGGTCTAGTGGAAGGGTAGAAACAATGTGTCCAGAGTCCCGGGCTTTATTTATAGTTTCTAGGAAGGAGAGGAGGGCTGTCATAGTACTATGGCTGGGTCTAAAGCCGTGCTGAGTTGGAGTCAGCAGGTGATTGTCTAAGAGGTAAGGTAGGAGCTGCAAATGGATACATTTTTCTAGGAGTTTAGAGATGGGAGACAGAATAGCTATGGGACGGAAGTTTGTAATATTGTTATTATTGCCACCTTTATGCAATGGTGTGATAAATGCCTTTCTCCAAATTTGGGGTACCATGCTTTCTTGGGTAGAGCAGTTGATTAGAATACTAATAGGGTAGGCTATAGCTTCTGTGGTTATGCTAAGGAAGTAAGAAGGAATATTGTCTGGGGCATTAGAGCATGGCTTTAGTTTCTGGAGGAGTTTTTTTATGGTAGATGTGGGAATAGGTTTAAGTGAGAAAGGTTGAGAAAGGGAGGGTAGGGTATTTGAGGGTTGTGGTATTGAAGAGGAAGTAAGAGTGGTGGTGGGAGTGGAGGGAAAGGTAGAGGTGAATGAGGGTGAAGTTGAGGATGTAGTGGTATCAGAGAAAGAGGAGGTTAGTTTGGAAATAGAATTAATGAAAAAAGAGTTGAATTGTGTAGCCAAGTCCGTGTCAGAAACATTGGGGTCTGGGCTGGGGTTGGCTATTTTGCCAGGATAGATAAGGGAAGAGATTCCTTTCCAGAATTTTTGAGGATTTATGTTGTTAGTGTTTTGGAGTATGGAAAAGTAGTTTTGCCGATCGGTGATGACAAGCCTTTTTACTTTGTTTCTAAGTGTTTTGAATTCATTGTGGGTGAGTGGAGTTTTATTTTTCTGATAAAGTATCCAGGCCTTGTCTCTGTGTCGCATGGCTGTTAGTGTGTCTTTGGTTAACCAGGGGATAGTTTTTAGTTTTTTTCTTTTAGTCCTTATAGGAGCATGGTAGTCTAGAAGGTTCAAGAAGGTTGTGTTGAAGTGGGCTACAGCATTATCTAGAGGTAAAGTTTTTAGAATGTTCCAGTCAACTACTTTTAGAGAGTTGGAGAAAGCTATTGGGTTGAAATTTTTATGGTTGCGGGTAGTAATATAATTATGTATTCTCTGTACAGGTGCTGGTAGTTGATATGTGATGATAGGTAGGTGGTCACTAAAGGAGTCTGGAAGGGTACCACTGTTGGAGAAATAATGAGGGTGAGAGACTAGAATCCAGTCTAGAATGCTGCCCTTTGAAAGAGATTTTGAGGGGCGGGTAATATTATTAATTACCCATGTTTACCCATTCTACATGTGATATCTTCTGGTATGATGATAGGGCCTTTTGTCAGTGGGAGGTTGGTATGTATGTATGGGCCTGTCTGACAGGATGTTGGCATTGTCAGTCTGGTACAGTTGGCCCTGACTCAGGACATATATGAGTGTACACTGCTATTTATGATATAGCTGAAGGAAGTGTCATGGTTCTGTCTGGACTCCTTCGCTGATAATCTTTCCAAAACACCGACAACCTGAACACTAAACCCCTGTTATACTCTTTTACACACTTAACACCCTACTGATCCTTTTTGATCAGTTAACAGAGTATTTCATCATAATATCCTGGCATGTCCAATGGTCGGTTTCGTGTGTACTCTCCAGTCCAGCTGGTGAATATGGTAATTTTGACGCAATGTTACAACTGCCTTATGTACACAGACAACCCTATCCTCCTCCCAACAAACTCAGATATATGTGAGAGATGCAACTAAATAGACAAACAAGAGGTTGAGCTCTCTTGACCCATGACTGGCACAGTCTATCAGGTGGTGAAGGTAACCACACACACCACAAATCCAGTCTCACATAGACCTATAGCGACAGCAAACAAAATACATTACCACACAAAAACATACTCAGAGGCTCTAAATAAGATCTGCCCAAGCAGCAGAAACCTCCAAAGCAGACACCCAAACAACTGCTACCCCACAACAATACCCACATATCACATAGTTCACAAAGTCAGTGCGCCACGCAGTCACTGCCCTTAGGGCTAAACAACACACCTAATACACTTGTAATAGGTGACTCTATTGTCAGACACACTGATGTCCCACTCACCAGGCTGAACAAGGAGAAGGTCACTTTGAACTGTCTGTCGGGTGCTAGGATCTGCCACATAACACATGCACTCAGGTCACTCCAAAGAAAGTACAAATATGGCTCCATCATTGTCTATGCTGGTGTGAATGACCTCAGACGTTCCTCCCTGGACTACATGACAGGAGACATAGAGGAGCTCTCTGATCATGTAGCCCAGGCCAGTATAACCCTGACCTTGTGTAGCATCTTACCCTCACCAAGAATGATGGCACAGTATACAGACAAACTGATCAATTTTAACAGTTGGCTAACATATTGGTGTCATTCAAAGGGGATCCAGTGTCTGTCAGCCTGGGATGACATGCTCGACATGCCACGTAGCTTCGCTATGGATGGCTTGCACCTGTCACCCCTGGACTTTCGAATACTGGCTAAGGCTCTTGCCTTAGTGCCTTTTTTAGGCAAGGCTCAAAAGACAAACCCACCTCCATAGACAATACAAGGTAAAATAAACTAAGGGTAATGCTGCTCAACACCAGATATCTAAACCTCAAAATGCACGCACTCAAGACTCTCCTCAGTATGGAGAATGTCGATATCTGTGCAGTAACAGACACCTGGTTCAGGCTCCCAAAAGCACCCCATCACTACCAGGTTATACTTCATACCATGCTTTTCGGCCACAAGACTCGGACCGATCAACAAAAATAGGGAGAGTATCCATATACATCACAGATACACACACCTCCAGGTTAGTAGCACTGCACGAAGCATCGGAGACCATACATGTGCAACTAACAATGGGCAAAACTGCCTTTCAGTTTGTAATCTGTACAGACCACCCTCCCAAACTCAGGAACCCCACTTGGCTTTCCTGGGAACACTGGAGAATATGAAGGTCTCTCCAAACACCATTATATTGGGTGACTTGAACTACCCAAACATTGACTGGGAATACTACTCAAGCCCCAACATCCTCGCCCAACGGTTGCTAGAATTTATAAACTCAAATGCTATTGCACAACTGGTTACCACACCCACAAGAGGGGAAAACATATCGGACCTGATCATCACCAACATGGGGACTCTATGTTCCACACCAGAGGTATACCCCTCATTGGTAAGGTCAGACCATGCATTTATCTCACTGGACATCCATATCCCATCCCTACCCCCATCCTAGGTAATCTTGGTGAAGAACTTCTCAAAAGCAAACGTCACACTTCTCCAAACCAAGGTGGTATCCTTCAAAGAACCTGGGACAGTGGTAAATACGACTCAGACCATTGAATCCTTTACAAACACATTCTATGGACACCTACTGGAATGCATGGATCATGCTATCCCAAATAACAACAAGACTCACTCCTCCAAAGGCAGGGGACCTGTCTGGTGGACCCTGGCCATAAATAAGCAATGCAACGAAAGGAGGAGGCTACTACATGATAGAGCAGAATCCCAAAAAGGGAAGGCATCTCTGATCAGTACTAGCAAGAAGCTACGATCACTCATGAATTCATCTAAGGCCCGCTTTGAAAGGAAAATTGCACCAGACACTAAGGACAATCACAAGGCCTTCTTTAGTTTTGTCAGGAACCTGGGTGGAAACTCCCAGATATGCTGTGAGTTACTGCAAAATAACAAAACATACACTGAACCCACAGACATTGCCAACATCCTGGCAAACAGGTTCATTGCAAATGTCTTCCCCATCCCCCCTAAAGAGCAAATGTCCATCCCAACAGAGTGTAGCCTCCCTGACATCACAGATGAACAGGTGAGAGCTGCCCTGTCCAAAGTAGACAACACAGCATCAATGGGACCGGACGGTGTCCCGGCCTGCGTCTTATACGAGCTTCATGACGAACGTAACTCTCACATTAAGTCGTTGTTCAACATCAGACTTACTACAGGATATGTACCCAAGGAATGGCGTACAGCAACAGCGGTCCTGCTCCACAAAGGTGGTGCCACAATGGACCCCGGACACTATCGCCCTATAAGGCTAACTAACCTGGTCTGCAAAGCTATGGAGTGTATCATCATGGAACTCATACACAAAGACATCAGGAACCTACAGACACTGGATCCTACCCAATTCAGCTTTGTTGTGGGCAGATCTTGCCTCTTGAACCTGGTCGACTTCTTTAAACAGTTACCAGGTCCATAGATGTAGGGAAGGTAGTTCACACAGCCTACCTGGACCTTACAAAACCCTTCAACACAATACCCCACTCGGGCATCATACATAAGCTCACCAGCTTCAATATCGACACATATGTCACAAGATGGATTGCTAACTGGATCAGGGATAGCACCCACATGGTCAGTATTGCAGGTGCCATGTCTGACTATACACCAGTTACACTTGGCATCCCACAAGGCTCAGTCCTGGGACCTCTCTTGTTCAGTATATATTTCTCTGACATACAGGCTAAGACAGGAGGAATATGGCTGACCATGTTCGCAGATGACTGCAAACTGGGTGCCATAATTGACTCTCCAGCTGGCACAAGCATCCTCCAAAAGGGTCTCACAGAGATAGATAACTGGTGCCAGAGCCATGGCCTACATCTAAATGCCATTAAATGCATAGTCATCCCCTTTGAGAATAACAAAGTGCCCACACAATACCACATAGGTGGTAATCCATTAAGTACGGTAGAAGTTATTAGGGATTTGGGGACATGAGTAGTTAGTATTCTCGCCTTTGACAATCACGTTGCCAAGGTGGTTAGACAGACCTTCTATATAGCCCACCTTATCCCAAAAGGTTTCACATCTAGATCAAGTGAGGTCATTGTGCCCCTATATTCATCAGGCCCATGATTGGATACAGTGCCCCATTTGGGATGTGCCTTAGCCGACACCTGCAGCAACTGTAATGGCCACAAAAATACCTCACCAAGTAAATCTAGGGACTCACGCAGATGCCCTGCGCAGTTCGGCTAAAGTAACTCCAGCTCTACTCAGTCACTTACCGCCTACTCGGATGCAATCTGTGCCTGTTGTTTAAAGCCATGTCCAGCCCAGAATTAATGGACATGCTCCACCTCAGGATATCCGAATCCCTTAGCGCTACATGCTCCAGGGACTTAAACCTCAGCACAGATATTAATAGGACATGCTGGAGGGACAGATTCATATCCCAGAGGCTCCCCTCACTCTGGAATGAGATCCCAGTCCCACATAGGCAGAGCCCCCCACTGACCCCCTACAGGAGACATCTTGATGAGTGGATGGATGATCATATGTTTACCCCTGGGATCTCTTCTGGGTCCCTGCTAGACAGAGGCACAATAAACTAAATGTAAACAGGCTATCTTGTGTGACCTACTATTCACAGGCACAGTCTACTAATCTAACAGGGTTGCGAAAGCCAAACACACTCTGGCTAGGCTTATAAATGCCCTAGGGCAGATAGCCTAGTATCAACCTATGAACCTATGATAATGTTCGGGATGCACATTGTTTATTGATGATACTGATTGCAGTTTTTTATCTTCTTTGCTTTCCCACTTTCTATGAACAACCTAAGTATC
This sequence comes from Protopterus annectens, assembly GCF_019279795.1. NCBI lineage: Eukaryota > Metazoa > Chordata > Ceratodontiformes > Protopteridae > Protopterus > Protopterus annectens. The sequence goes on from NC_056736.1 coordinate 691,804,599, forward strand.
TGCAGAACATATTTGATTATGACAGAGTTCCAATATATTATATATGTGTCTGTTGTCATATAACTGTGTGCACAAGGCGGATTGGTGAATAGTGAGAGGTTCCTGGGTTAACACATGCAACTGCCGGATATGTGTGGCCCACTGCTGTACTCAGACATGGCCTAAGTGTGTGAGCATGCCCAGTGTGACCTTTCAGTATGTTGCTGTCTGAAGTCCACTTCATTTGTTGATGTGTGTGAACATGACCAATATTAACATTTATACTATATGTGTGTTGAAAATCAGGTTCTATTCTTACTGCAGGGCTCACCTTTGTGTCATAACTCGCCAGGAATTATGCTGTGCCTGCAGGGTTTCCATGAGATACTTTGCATAGACTTATCAACATTTCTTCATACAAACTGACCAGTGAAATACTGTCATGGTTTAGTGGTTCAGTACTATGACTATAGTGCACAGTATCCTGGGTTCAAGGCCTGTCACTGCTTTATGTTTTCATACTGAGCAGACCAGACTGCTTAAGGGCCAGTAGAGCAAATATGAGCATTTTGGCTTTTGCTCAGCTATGCCCAACTTAGGCCAAGCTTGTCCAACATTGCTATACATTGCCCAATATTGCTCAACATTGACCACAGTTGTGCTAGTTACTGTGTGCAATTTTGTTTACATATACTAAATGGCGGTAAGAGCTGTTTAGCACTGCTTTATATTGCTTAACACATGGCAATCATGCCTCAGGTGGTGCTGCAGGGCTGCCTATGTTGGATGCACATACTACACTCCCTATACAAGTTTGAAAACAGGTAGTGTCAAGTTAGGCATCCCTTTTACTATATGTGCGAGTTAGACAGAGGTATAATTTCCAGGGTTCCTACTAAGCCAGTGTATGTGCTATGCGTTGCCTCTTTGCCAAGGCCAAAGCATACTGGGCACACTTCCTTCTGCCTACTGGGGCAGGCTCAGGTTGTTCCTCCTCCGAGTCACGCTCTGCCTGTGATGGCCTTGGCAATGGTGGGGGGCTGTTTGGCCCAGCCCTATGCTGCTTCTGCTGCAGCTGTTTTTGCAGGATCATATTATGTAGCATAGCACATACCATAACAATTTGGGTACATGTAGTTGGTGAGTACTGCAATGCTCCACCAGATGTAGCCAAGCACCGGAACCGTGACTTGAGCAGCCCAAACACACGCTCGATTACATTTTGTGTTTGTGCGTGTGCCTCATTATGGCGTTCCTGTTCAGGTGTGTGTGCGTTTCTGATTGGTGTCATCAGCCACGGCTCCAGTGCATAGCCAGCATCCCCCACTAGGTCACCATGAGGGATATCCCCATTGGCAAATGTCTGGTACAGCTGTGTCAGATGCCAGATATGGGAATCATGGTAGCTTCCAGGGCAGCCAGCACACATACATTCAGTATTATGTCCTGGGCATCACACATGACCTGGCAGTTGATGGAGGGGAAGCCCTTGTGGTTAAAGTAGACCCTACCCCGCTCACCGGCTGGTGCTTTGATGCGTATGTGCTTGCACCCACTACCTCAGGGTATTCTGCTATTTGCTGGAAGAGATCCATATTGCTGGCCAATACCTCACGGGAATTGGGGAAATATACATGATCACCGGCATGTGCTGACATGGCATCCAGGAACTGGTGCAGTACCCTGGATGCTGATGCCTGTGATATCCCCATCATATCACCAGTTGGACTCTGGAAGGTACCTGTTGCTAATATTCTTAAGTCAACACATACCTTGGTTTCCACTGGGATGGGTTCCCTCTGTTGGTTCTGTGTGTGAGGCGTGGCCTGCACAGCTAAACAATTTGCTGCAAGAGGTCTCTGTCCACTCTATAGTGCTCCAGCTCATGTAGCCCCTGATAGGTCACCCTGGGCCTGTACACTCTTCTCAGTCTCCACACTGTGGGTTGTCCAGCAGCATTCGCATTGTCACCACCCTCAGTATGTTGCATATGTCGCCTTATAACAGCAATGACAGCCCCTAACATTTCTTTGTCTCAGTAAAGCTTTTTCAGTTTTCACTTCTATTAGCTTACTGCAGTGTTGCAGTGTCTCTGAGAGAAACATAGTGGAATGTTGTTTGCAGAGTTTTAAGTGCTGGGCTGGGCTGGGCTGGGCTAGTGTACTGTCTGTGTAATTGCCTGATTCTGATTGTTTTCACCTGCTAGCTCTGCTAGTACTCCCTGGTTAACTTCCTACTATTTGTTGTGCTTCCTTTTCCCTTCCTGTTTCCTCAGGGGGTCAGCGCCACCCACACAAACGCAAACACGCACACACCAGCTCACACGCACGCACACATGCTTACATGGACTAAAACTTGCTTATTCTTGCTAAAACGCGCGCACACAGGTGCACACGTGTGCACAAAGTCTTACTCGGATGTACGGGCACGCACCCGCGTGCAAACACATTGCAAGCACTTCTAAAAGAAACTTTAGTGTTATCCACGGCATACACCTTTAATTTCTTGCCTTTAGCTAGGGTACCTGTTGACACACCTTTTCCAGTGATGGGTAACTGACAGCAAACACATGCCACTCTGCTCCAATGAGCCTCACTTCTTTCATACATACCCCCCTCGTGATGTCACCTATCTTCTACTCTGATACTCCCCTTATCCTACTCCTGCACTCCACTGACTGTGCTCATTTGCTATGTAAATTTGGGATTCACTATCCTCGCCCTCATTTGCATAGGATTGCCTACTAATGCTTGGTTACATCTCTTAGACTGAGCTTCCCCCCTTAGCAACCTCTACTCGGTAGCCATGTTGTCTTCAGTCTGTCATTCCCTTGCATTGTACATTTGGAATTACAATAAAATCCATATTTGTGGATTTTAATTATTGGTTTTCTGTTTTTTAGAGCACAGCATGTTTGCTCGGCACTGCGCTATGCTTAAACTTCGGAGATCGGGATAAAAAAAAAATTATTTTATTTTTATTTTGCATCGGTGAACATTGCCAATGTATTTTTGGCCATTGGCATGCTTCCTCAACTGGATGCATCCTTTTTTTTGGAGCTGTCAAGGCTCCGTTTTGCTATTTGCAGAACGGTACTCAGTTGTCAACGGAGTACATTTCTGCAAATAACACTACTCTTATCCGCACAGGTTCGGGTTTCCTGGATCGCAAATTTACCTCATTTGCATAGCTTTCATCTGCAATTGAGGTAATTTGCATATCCTAGCCTTGTCCGTGTAAGAGTCATTTCAGGAGCTCCCTTGCACGCCCCTACGGGCTGTTCCTGGATTGCTCGCCAGACATGTTGGCTGCATGGAGTCTTAATCTACTCTTAGACTCCATGCAAGCCTTCGTGAATCTGGCCCCTTGTCTATGTATGTTCACAGGTAGATGCTAAATGCTACCAGCTGCATCAGTGGAGGTTTTCACCTGGGATAGACTCAGATGACAAGAAGGTATGTCATTGTGCAAGCTATCCCAGCAGTAATACCTGAGATTTTAATTTGGGAAGTCTCTTAGTGACAAACCGTATTCTGTATTTTGTCTTTGACCTGGCAACATCAAGATCCACTCACCACATCTGCCTTGCTTGCTATGAAGTAAGTCATTAGGGTACGGTAATTTTCTTAGATACAGTCAGGAATATAGCAAAGCTTAGCTTAGATGTTTTTCTTTATTTATTTGAGACTGTTCTGCAATGTTGTTTTAAATATTTCCTGTGATTTTGATGTCTGATGTAACTGTAAGTATATACTGATTATTTTCTTGTTCTTTTATTATTTATTATTAAACTAACTACAGCTCACAAACTCTTTTAGAATCCATCTATGTGCCCTGCTCTATCTTCTATACTTACATTTTACCATCCTAACAGACCACTCTGATCCGACAACCAACTGCTTGTAAATGTAGAAAAAAACAAACTTTCGGCTGCCCAGATGCTTTACTCCTTTACCATCGCAAAACTTTGGAACTCCCTCCCCCAACACTTAGATCCACCTGTCAGTAACTCTCTTCAAGACATCTCTGAAACAACACCTCTCCTTATCTTGGCTGTGCACATGTGCTAACACCACATCTCATATAACCTAACTTCAACCATCACAACTATTCTCATCCCCCACACTACTACTCTGGCATCCTCTATCACATCCACCTGTCTTTTTACTTACTCCGCCTCTCCATCCTGCCCATTTCCCTCCTCTACTAACACTCACTGCCCGACCCTTGATCCCTCCTGTCTACTTCCTTCTTTTCTTAACCCTTATAGACCGACTATTGAACCAGGTGAGACATCCAGGTACCCTCACAGCCTACCTTAATATCATACCAGCGCTTATATCTGCAACAATATCCACCGACTTCACTGATTCCTGCAACAGGACTCATATAGCCTATAGCTCAGCTATTACACCTCCTAAACATGTGAAAAGTTTAAGTACCTAGTCTCTAATTAATTTGTATATCTGCTTTGCACCCACTGCATGAAGTGTCCTATATAAATTTTGCTAGCTGAAAACTACTCATATGGAATGCTCTCATGTATATACTCTGTATTGCTTGTATAATATCTTTGATTTGAGAATTAATACTTATGTACTGTTTTGTTCACTAAATATACAAGCTGTCAATAATATGTACTAAATGTCTTTATTAATGTAAATTCTGTATTGTATGTGAAATGTTTTATATGTGGAGCTTTTCTCTCTGGGACTCCACTGAAAATGCACACTTCTGGCCCAGCTGGACCATCCTGGTAAACAAACGCATATAAATAAATAAACAGTATAATGTTGACCAAGGGCTCTGGGTATGGATCGTGACCCCCTTACTTCATGGTAAAGCTGTAACTGCTGTTTCTAAAGTGTCTGATACTAATTGCTTAAATTATAATACTGTTACAAATTGTTTATTTGAGTGTTTTAAGTTAACACCTGAAGCTTAGAGAAAAAAGTTTCATGGGCATAGACGCAAGGGAGATGAAAGTGTGTGTGAACATATTGCTGAGTTAAGCACTTATTTTCATAGATGTGTGAGGGAGTGTTAGGTCATCACTTTTGAATGGCTGGCAGACCTTTTGGTGAGGGAACAAGCCCTTAGCAATTTGCCTGAGGACATGAGGCTCTGGTTGGCAGACAGGGAATGCAGGACCACAGATGAGTTGGGGAAAAAGGGAGACCTATACCTAGCAAGCAGAGCATCACTGCACAGGAAAGGGATACCTAATGCTGTTCATGGGTCTAATGGAACCCATGGTGGGCAGCCTAAACTACCCCAACAGAGTCTGCCAATAGCAGGGAAGTCACTAGTTCAGGTACACAACCAGGGTCAAGGGATAAATGTTTTAAATGCAACCAGTGGGGCCATATAGCTTGTAGAGGCCCACAGTGGCAATATGTGGAACAAAAGGTGGGAGAACCAGTAAGTGGAAATGACAGAATGCTAGCAGTAAGTTGTCTGGAGACAACAAGGGTACCATACTACCACAAGAGGTAATATCCTATCTTAGTAGATGGGAAACAGGCCACTGCTAAGAGGGGCACAGTCTCTGACCTAACCATTCTGAAGCTTGTAATGGTTACAGAGGAGCACTACTTGCTTGGGCAGTCCACTCCAGTCAGAGCTTTAGGAGGGACTCCATTCCAAATACCTTTGTCCAGGGTTCACCTTGACTGGGATGGTGGAAAATGAAGCAAGCAAGTAGGTGTGTTGGAGGATATCCCAGCAGATGTCTTGATAGGAAATGATTTTGATAATGCAGTACCTTGTGTGCATGGAGTTACATGCAGTTGGGCTTGGAGACAAGCATGTGGGTCTGGTAGCTTTGGGGGACCCAGACAGACTGCAGATTTGAATCCAGGACTGGTGTGGTGGTTACTTCAGGAAAGGAGCTACCCTGTAGCAGTGAGACTGAAGGTGAGCCACAACTATTTGTGGGTAATGATGTTCCCTTGTACAGAGTGACTGCAAGGGCAGTGGTTCCTCACTGTCAGCCTTGGTACTACGTCTCACCTTTACCCTCTGCAAGGGCAGAAGTGAGTAGTAGTACTCAGGCTGATAGTGCGGCAACACTGTCAAAGAATACCAGATTTCCTGTGGAAGGGGAGCTGGGAAGGGTTACAAAGAGAGTTGAGACAGGCTCAGCTCTCAGACCCTGCATTACAAGGCCTGAGGGAGGTAGCCAATGAGGCACCTGATTGTCAAGGAAAAGGGTATCTGTATACTGGGACAAAGGGTTACTGTATAGACAGTGAACCCCTGAGGGAGGGCTGGGGGTGAGAGAATACAGCAGTTGGTAGTGCCCAGAGCCTACCATCTGGCACTTTTAACCATGGATCATGACATTCCCTTTGCAGGTCATATGGGCATAGAGACATATTATGCAGAACTTTTATTGGCCTGGGATTTCCAGGGATGTAACAGGGTACTGCAGGACCTGTGAGTAGTGCCAAAAAGTAGACAAGGCAGGAGATAAGGTCAAGATGTCTTTGATGCCTTTGCCTGTGATTGAGGAGCCATTTCAGAGGGTAGCTATGGATATTGTGGGGCCTCTGAGTACCCCAAGTTCAACATGGAAAAATTATATCCTAGTGGAAGATGGTGCACAGCCTACCTTGACCTGGCCAAAGCCTTTGACACTATTCCCCACTCAGGCATAAATGATAAACTCTCTCAATGAGGCATCAATCCATATGTTACCATATGTAGCTAATTGGCTCAATGATAGAACCCACCTAGTCAAAACAGGGGAAGCCACCTCAAGAAGTAAACCCATAATGAGTGGTGTACCCCAGGGTTCAGTCTTGGGACCCCTATTATTTGGGATATACTTTTCTGAGATGCAAGCCAAAACCAGTGGGCTATGGCTGACCATGTTTGCAGATGACTGCAAGCTGGGTGCTGTCATCAGTTCCACTGGTGATGTGAACATCCTCTAAGAGGGTCTCACCCAAACAAATGACTGGTGCCAGAAACACGTCCTCAAGCTGAATAGCAAAAAATGCATCATCATTACCCCATTTGGGGAGAGTGATGCTCCACAAATTACCATATTAATAACACCGTCCTAAGCACGTAACTAGTCATGAAGGATTTGGGCACCCAGGTCGATAGCAACCTGACTTTTGACCACCATGTTGCTTCCATTGTATGGAAAGCTTTCTACATGGCCCACCTCATAAGTAAGGGTATCTAAATCAGGGACAAGGAGGTCATAACATCTCTGTATTCTTCCCTTATAAGCCCCATTACTGAGTACAACACCCCGTTTGGCATGTACCTCACAAAGCACAGACCACAGAGGTGCCTCACCAGGGGAATCCAGACCCTCAAAAATCTACCATACACAGATAGGCTAAAAGCTATATCCCTCTACTGAGTTTCATACAGACTCCTCAGAGGTGTCCTCTTTCTGAAATACAAGGCGATCTTGGACCCTGTCTTGATGGGACTACTGCGTATCCACTTAGATGTTTTTCTTTATTTATTTGAGACTGTCCTGCAATGTTGTTTTAAATATTTCCTGTGATTTTTCACTCTGATTTAAATGCAAGTATATACTGATTATTTTCTTGTGCTTTTATTTATTATTAAATATATTTAAACCTTTCATTGTGGCTGTTCTGTGTAGAGACATATTTATGTTCTAAGAGCACTTGAATATTTATTCGGTGACAGTGTGTAGGCCACTCTGGATAGCCTTGCTTTTGGTAAAATTACCATTTGTATTGATAGTAACATTACACAGTAAGATTGGACACCCTTTGTTAAGGGCCTTAAAGTAGCTGATAAAGAGGTTGCTGGTGGCAGTAATAACTACCTTATAGTCTGGGCAGAAGGGCTCATAGCTAGTAAACCTGTGCCAACCTTTCCTAGGTGTGTGTGTGTGTGTGTGTGTGTGTGTGTGTGTGTGTGTGTGTGTGTGTGTGTGTGTGTGTAAGATAAATCTCCAGGAGTGTGTGTGTCAGCTATTTGGGCAGGGACAAGAAACACTGGTTGGACAGAGAGAGTGTTGGAGGTCATGGCTTGGCCAGTCAGCTGAGATCTCAACTCTATAGCCATGCTAGTAGGGGGTCTTACTGGGCATCTGTAGAAAGAGGGAGAAACCAGCCCTGGACTGACTATGGTCTCTCTGTGCTCTTAAGGGAAATTTCACTCGATGCAGAGAGCTGCATCTGGAAATACTGTGTGTGAACCTGTCATCCTCACAGTGCACGTCACCCACTGGTGCCAGTGGTGAGGAGTGAGGCTCCTTAATTACTGCCGGCAGTGGTGGGGCATCACAGAGTGTGTGTTAGCTAATGTTTCAATTATGGAATATTTTAGAGGTTAATCACTGTATTCCTTATAAGGCACAATGGGGTGATGATTGTCTTACTGTCTCAGTATTAATATCACTTTGCAATGCGATAAAACCACTTAAACTCACTCTTAGCCACCCTTTAGAGTGTCACTTGCAAAGGGAACAATAGCCTGACACACGAGCGAGTCCGCTGAAATGTCAAGGAACACAACACCACACATCACCACAGACTAAACCCTACTGAAAATGTATAAAATGTAAAAATAACAGTTTAAATTTTTTTGTTTTATAAATTCCAATATGTTTGCCCGCATTTGCACTCGTTTGCATGGGTATGCCCTTCACTCAGCCACAGTTAGCAGACATTGAAAAGCATATAAGATCTACAGATGCAAATTAAGCCAAGTAGCAATAGCGTAGCAGTAGAGACGTCGGCCAAGGAAGAGGTAATCACGGTTCAAGCCCCCACAACATCATTCTCCATTTTTTATTTAAATAAGTATGAAACAATTCCCCGACATATATAACTATAATTTAAGTAAAATGTAATGAAATGGCCTATGTATATGTGAACAAAACCGATATATTGTATAAATAAAAGAATGTAATTGCCCATAGCTTAGCAGAGCTTTAATAAGCTTAATATGAGTGCCCATAGCTGAGCAGCGCTTTAACAAGCTTAATATGAGTGCCCGTAGCTGAGCAGCACTTCACCCAGCTTAATATGACTGCTTATAGCTAAATAACACGTTACTCAGCATAAGCCGTTTGCGCGGAGCTGCGCAGCACGCCAACCAGCTTACCATCGGGCAACGTTGAGCAACCTGTAGCAAAGTCATTTTTACACAGACACACCTCCTAGCCTGTCTAGACAGTAGTAAAATAAAAAAGCAATGACAAGGGTTGAACCTAGGATACTGTGCACCATAGTCAAAGTACTGAACCACTAAGCCATGACAGTTGTACTTAGAAATACAGTATTACCATACATATAGGAATGAATGAAAATATAACCATGACAAAGCAGGTTTGCTGTAAGCTGATAAATATCCAAAATGGCCAATCACAAATAAGTGTGGGAAAAATGGCATATATAAGCCCCATAGGCGGGAATACACACCATAACTGACTGTGGTACCCATTTGCAGTCAGGATAGCAGGTGCAGGAGAGGGAAATTGATTTAGAGCACAAAGGTGGGGCATTGAGGAGTCAAAATATATGGTTTGGCTCCTAGTCCATCATCATGAAGGCCAACTCATGCAGGGCCAGGTTCAATGGGGAGTGTACAATGCAGAGGCGTGGAACCGGTTGGCACATAATCTCACCAGTGCCACAGGCATTCCGAGGACCGGTGAACAGGTCCGTCACCACCATGCAGACCTGAAGCAAAGAAAGGAGGACCAACTGAACCGATGGATCCAGGTGGCCCATCAAATGCTCAATTCCCCACTACTGAGTAAGTATCCATGTAATTAAGTATATAAGAAATGCTATCCTAGCCTATAGTATGGGTAGGTCTGTTCTAATATTCCTTCATTTATATTACAGCTGCAGGTGTTCATTCCTGTGAATCGGCAAGCCTATGCTAATAGGCTGGCAAGGTTGCACCACCAGGCAGGTTAGTAATTATTCTGCTGGTATTGTTATAGAATATAAGTGAGACAGCCTGTAAAAGAGTTCAGTGTTGTAACCCAGTAATAAAGGTCAAATAAGCCTAGAATAAAGATTCTGCTAGTATGGTAAGATTAGATAAGTGATGCAGCCTGAAAAAGAGTATTGCAATCCATTAATAAAGATTAAACAAGCCTCAAATAGAGTTTCCACCTGTACTGTAATATCAGATAACTGCTTCAGCCTGAAAATGAGTGTTGTAATAAATCAACAAAGGACATATATACATCCTTGTAAATTCTGCCATATGAAATAAGTGAGTCAGCTGGAAAGGATTGTTGTAACCCAGTAATAAATGTTAATAAAGCCTAGAATTAAGTACCATCCTGAAATGTAAATATAAAATAAGTGAGAGAGTGTGAGAAAGAGTTTGAAGCTACCAAGAAAGCTGTAATAAGTCTGGAATAAAGGTATACTGCATTCACTACATAATGAAATGAATGAGACAGCCACAACCAAAGAGTGAGATGTCTTTAATAAAGTACAGAACCTGGACTGTGTCCATCCCACAATTTAGATATGTTTCTGTACCCTTGCATTATGGAGATGGTATGGTTGTATGAAATGCTGAATATCCACAGTTGTCTAGACCCATATAAATCAAATGTAGCAGGATGCTTTACCTGAACACAGCCAGATATGAACATATATGAATACAAATGGAATGTATATTAATGTAGCAGTAACATCCCTATCACCAACATTCCTAAGGTTACATACAGAAAACTGTACTAATACATGTAGGGGATATATATCTGCATCTACTAGGAATGTACAGTATATGTATAGGTAGTTTAAGTTGTTAATGTAATATTTCTCCACCCTACCCTATTTTCACAAATTATGCCATTCCACACCAAACTGGGTATGTGCATTCACAATTAATTCCCATGGACATTTGTCCTGTTGGTTTATACATATCTGCATGTACGATGATGCATGTGCCCTGTTCACATATCCAGACCTGATGGCCTGTTGCCACCAATCAACCCTGCATGCTGTTGGAATGTCCACTGTTGTTCTAAATATGCATGTGTTATGCTTGCTGCTCAATGTTCGGAATTCATGTGTGTTTGGTTAATGGGAATACTAATGCATGCTGTTACAACTAATTTTGAATGGTGTTGTTTGTTACTAACCCAACATACCATAAAATAATGCTAAACATAGGACAACAGGGAAGGCGGGTTCCAGTGGACCCACCTCTCCCACCTCAGCTGGCGAGTGCACCTGGCACCAGTGCCCAGGCCGGGACCTCCTCCTCCGGTGGCCCTGTGCCACCTTCGGGTGGAAGCGCTGAAGGGGATGGGGCTCATCCCTCCTCTGCAAGCGTGGCTGGAGGAGAGCCTCCGCTCACCCTCCAAAGGGTCCGGTCTGTGGTGCGTAGTGAGATCAGGCGTTCTGTGACTGATCCCCTATGCCAGCTTGAGGCGAGAGTAGCGCAACTCATGGGTGTGCCTGCCCGTCCTATCCAGCCCCCAGCACAGCCCTGGCCTGGTCTGTGAAGGTGCAGTGGTAACTGCCCATGGGTGGTGATCTCAGTTCCACTGTTGCCATCTGTGGGCTCATGGGCCTGGCTCCACAAAGTCTGCTCTTCACTTTTTCCCTTAGAACTGCTCTATCTCTCAATTTAAACACCATATTCTCTTTCTAAGGCCCTTCACTGTTCCAATTAAGTAATCCTACAAGTTAGCACTATTAAACCATAAGCACTACTTACTCTTATACTCTCTATGATTACCCTGTCCTCTATTGGTCCGTCTTAAATTCAGTTTCCCTATATTACTCTAGCATGTCCAAAGGTCAGTCAATGGTTTCCTCTCCAGTCCAGCTGGTGAATCTGGGAATTTTGAGGCAATGTTACAACTGTCTCATGTACACGGACAACCCTCTCCTCCTCCAAACAGGTTCAAATATATGTGAGAGATGCAACTATTTAGCCAAATTGGAGGCTGAGCTCTCTCATCTCAAAACTGGTGTAACCAGTCAGGAGGAGAAGGTAACCTCACACAACACAATTCCAGTATCACATAGTCCCACCACATCGGCAAACCAAACACATAAATACACAAAAACATACTTGGAGGATCTAAATAAAAATCTACCTAAGCAACAGAGACCTCCAAAGCAGACATCCAAGCAAACGCTACCTCAAAACAAAACACGCACAACACATAACCCACAAAGTCAGTGTGCCAAGCGGCCACAGCCCTTAAGGCTGAATAACACACCTGATATTCTTGTAATAGGTGACTCTATTGTTAGACACACTGATGTCCCGCTCACCAGGCTGAATAAAGTGAAGGTCACGGTGAGCTGCCAGTCAGGTGCTAGGATCTGCCACATAACGCAAGCACTCAGGTAACTCCAAAGCAAATACAAATATGAATCAGTCATTGTACATGCTGGTGTGAATGACCTGAGATGTACCTCCCTGGACTACATGAAAAGAGACATAGAGGAGCTCTCTGATCATCTAGCCCAGGCTGGTATGACCCTGACCTTGAGCAGCATCTTACCCTCACCTAGAATGATGCCACAGTACAAAGACAAAATGATCGATTTTAACAATTGGCTAAAAATTTGGTGTCATTCAAAGGGGATCCAGTGTCTGTCAGCCTGGGATGACATGCTCGACAAGCCACGTTGCTTCGCTAGGGACAGCTTGCACCTGTCACCACTGAGCTTTCAGATATTGGCAAAGGCTCTTGCCACCCCCAAAGTGCCTTTTTTAGGCAAGGCTCAAAAGTCAAACTCACCCCATAGACAGCACAAGGAACAAGAAACTAAGGGTAATGTTGCTAAATGCCAGAAGTCTTAACCTCAAGATGCACGCACTCGAAGCTCTCCTCAGTATGGAGAACATCGATATCTGTGCAGTGACAGAAACCTGGTTCAAGGCTCCAGAGAGCACCCCAGCACTACCAGGCTATACCTCATATCATGCTTTTCGGCCCCCAAACCCGGACCGAACCACAAAAGGAAAGGGAGTTTCCATATTTATCAAGGATATCCACACCTCCAGGTTAGTGGCATTGCACGAAGTATCAGAGACCATCCATGTGCAACTAACAGTGAGCAAGACTGCTTTTCAGTTTATAGCATCCTACAGACCACCCTCTCAAAGTCAGGAATCCCACTCGGCTTTCCCGAAAACATTGGAGAACATGAAGATCTCTCCAAACACCATTATATTGGGCGACTTTAACTACCCAAACATTGACTGGGAGCACTACTCAAGCCCCAGCACCTTAGCCCAAAGGTTCCTGGAAATTATAAACTCAAATGCTATGGAAAAACTAGTCACCACTTCCACAAGAGGGGACAACATACTAGACCTGATCATTACCAACATGGGGACTCTATGCTCCACACCAGAAGTATATCCCTCATTGGGAAGATCAGACCATAAATTAATTTCACTGGATGTTCACATCCCGACCCCACCCCCAGCCCAGAAAACCACAGTGAAAAACTTCTCAAAAGTGAACTTCTCACTTCTCAAACCGAAGTGGAATGCTTCAAGGCCCCAGGGCCAGTGGAAACTATGGCCCAAACTTCAGAATCCTATATAAACACATTCTACGGACATCTCCAGGAATGCATGGATCATGCTATCCAAAACAAAACCAAGACCCAGTCATCCAAAGGCAGGCGTCCAGTCTGGTGGACCCCTGCCATAAATAAACTGTACAACAGAAGGAGGAAGCTACTACATGATGGAGCAAAATCCCTAATAGGAAAGGCATCTCTGATCAGTACTAGCAAAAAATTACGATCCCTCATAAAATCCTCCAAGGCCAGCTTCGAGAGAAAAATTGCACAGTACACCAAAGACAATCATAAGGCTTTTTTCAGTTATGTTAGAAACCTGGGATGCAACTCCCAGACTTGTTCTGAGTCGATTCTAAATGACAAAAAATACACTAAACCCACAGACATCGCCAATATCCTGGCAGACAGGTTCAGTGCAAGCTTCTCCACCCCCTCCCCCCCAAAAGAGCAAGTATCTATCCCAGCAGAGGGCTGCCTCCCAAACATCCCTGATGCTCAGGTGAAGGCTGCCCTCTCCAAAGCAAAAAACACTGCTTCCATGGGACCAGATGGCATCCCAGGTTGCATCCTACATGAACTCCAAGAGGAACTAATCCCTCAAATAAAACAGCTATACAATCTCAGCCTCACTACAGGATATGTGCCCACAGAATGGCGTACAGCAACAGTGGTCCCACTCCACAAAGGTGGAGCCTCTACGGACCCCGAAAACTATCACCCCATAAGCCTGACTAGCTTAGTCTGCAAGGCTATGGAGGGGATCATCATGGAACACATAAACAAAGACATTGGGGACCTACAGACACGAGATCCTACCCATTTCGGCTTTGTCAAGGGCAGATCCTGCCTTTTGAACCTGGTTGACTTCTTCAAAACAGTCACCAAAGCCATAGATGAAGGGAAGGTAGTCCACACAGCCTATCTGGACCTTGCAAAGGCATTTGACACAATACCCCACTCTGGCATCATAGATAAGCTATCCAGCTTAAATATAACCCCCTATGTCACAAGATGGGTCGCAAACTGGCTCAAAGACAGAACCCACAGAGAGAGAGTTGCTGGAGCCATGTCCGACTCGAAACCGGTCACAAGTGGCATCCCACAGGGTTCTGTCCTGGGACCACTCTTGTTCGGTATATACTTTTCCGAGGTACAGGCAAATGTGGGAGGACTATGGCTCACCAAGTTCGCAGACGACTGCAAACTGGGCGCCATAATTAACTCTCCAGCTGACACAAACATCCTTCAAAAAGGTCTCACAGAGACAGATAACTGGTGCCAGCACCATGGTTTAAAGCTTAATGCCAAAAAATGTATAGTCATACCCTTTGGCAAAAACAATGTGCCCACAAATTACCACATAGGCGGAAACCCATTAAGTACAGAGAAAGTTATTAGGGGCCTGGGGACCCAAGTTGATAGCAATCTCTCCTTTGAAAACCACATTGCCAAAGTGGTTAGAAAGACCATCTACATAGCCCACCTCATCACGAAGGGTTTCACATCTAGATCAAGAGAGGTAACCGTGCCCCTTTATTCATCCCTCATCAGGCCCATCATAGAATACAATGCCCCTTTTGGGATGTACCTTACCCGACACCTGCAGCAATTAGAAAGACCACAAAAGTATCTCACCAAGAGGATCAAGGGTCTCAAACAGATGCCATATGCTGCTCGGTTAAAAAAACTCCAGCTCTACTCAGTTGCATACCGCCTACTTCGAGGCGATCTATGCCTGACATACAAAGCTATGTCAAATCCAGAATTAATGGACATGCTCCACCTCAGTAAATCTAAATCTCTTAGAGCCACACACTCGAGGGACTTGAACCTCAGCACAGAAATAAATAGAACTTGCTGGAGGGACAGGTTCATAACCCAGAGGCTCCCTTCGCTCTGGAATAGAATTCCAGTTCATGTGAGGCAGAGCACCTCACTGAATCTCTTCAAGAAGAATCTCGATAGGTGGATGGAGGATCGTAGGTTTGTCCCAGGGATTACTCCCATGTGACTATTAGACAGAGGCACAGTAAACTAAACCTTAAAAAGGGCACAGTATACTCAAATCAAGGGGTGGCGTAAGCCATACAGAATCGGGCTAGGCTTATAATTGCCCCAGGGCAGATAGCCTAGTATGAACCTATGAACCTATGAACCAAACATCCGTCCTCGTCAATTGTGTTTACCCCCCACATGTGTCATACTCCGCCCCTGTATGCGTCTTGTTTGTATTGTCTGTTAACCTCTCCAACCTACCTCTCCAAATATACCTACTTCCTGTACCTCACATTCCACTCTCACCTGAAAAAAAAAGGGCACTCTGTTCCCACAAAATAATTACGCCCCATACATAGCTGCCCATTTCGCACACATGTCTGCTGGACATGTAAACTGATAATTACAATTGGCTGTACAACATATTTTGTTGTCCTCACCCCTCTCTCAGGGGTGGAAGGTGTCAAATCTCACTCTAAATTTCTAACATATGCACAGCTGTTGCTGGTAAAGAATTGGGCAGCTATGGGCCTTCCCTACATCCGTCCTGCACATCCCGAGCTTGTTTTCCTACTGTCCTACCCTCTTTGTGCACCCTTTTTCACCACTTTCCTATTTCTCCATTTTCTTTTCTTTAAAAGAAAGCGCGGGTGTTAGCGGGAGTAAGCACTTTTAAGCAGTATTCAGCGGGTGTGCGCTTGTGTGCGCTTAGCTAAGCATAGATAAGCGTAGCTAAGCATCATGCAAACTCACGCAAACCCGCTTACAACTGCTTAAAAGTGCCTTAGTCACTCTGTATGACAAGGCCTGTAGTCTGCTCATCAGAAAAATAAAATACCCCTGTCAGTCTCGAACTCCGGACCTTGGAAACACTAGACTGCATGAATTACCACGGAGCCACAGCAAATATACAAGAACTTAGTGCTGAAAGAAATATAAAATGAAATACAATGAGTGAATGTAAAGGGAAAACAGGAAGGCCATTACACAAAGCTTGTTCTGTGTATCTTTACTGGAAATTCTTGTGGAATTGCATTATATGAGTGTGATAAGAGAAACAGCCATGCTAGTAGGTAATAATGTTAAGTAGCACCTTACAAACCCCACACAGTATCAGAGCAGGATAAACACAGCCATATTTGCATAGGTAAGAGGCCAGACCTCCCAACTGTGACTGATTTACAGGGATGTCCCTGATTTGCAAACAAATGTTAGCTGTGCCCCACTGACACCCTGTGAAATGTACTAACAGTAAGCAGAAAGGTGGGGAATCCCACGTTATGGTAACTGTCAATAAGTTAGAGTAGACACTGCTTGCATGTCAGAAATGGTGTAGTAATACATATGCTCAAAATACCCCACAGTCTCAACTGCAGAATATCTGAAATATATCACGGGTGTATCCCACTGATATGTACCTTTCCCTGAGGCTGGTCAAATATATACCTGAGAGTATCTGAGGCCTGGAAGTGTCAGAAACACACAGGCATATCAGCCTGTCTGCTGTTACACACTCTGCGAATAGCTGTAGAATTACTTCCACAAGCATGCCCTTATGTAGGAGTACAACACAGAAATATCAAAGGATGTAGCCATGTACTGCTAGCAACCACCTGTGACAATGTCATTGTGCAGGTGCTGAAAAGACTGGTATGGTGCACAGTCAAGGAATACTAGGCTAACCTCCGTCTACCAGCTGGATATGTCCACAGGTGGGAGGTACACAGATTACTATCCATAATAATACACAGTACTGACATATGTCCA
Source organism: Protopterus annectens (assembly GCF_019279795.1). NCBI lineage: Eukaryota > Metazoa > Chordata > Ceratodontiformes > Protopteridae > Protopterus > Protopterus annectens. The sequence goes on from NC_056736.1 coordinate 691,821,869, forward strand.
CTTGTCATGAGCAGACTGTGCTAATGTCAACACAAACAAAACACAAACTGTTCAGAAGTCAGTAACATACTAATGACAGTATAGCAGTTCAAAAGCACTGCATGTGCCTGATATTCATAATTGTTAGTACAATATACTTAGTTGTCCTCACCCTCTCTCAGGGGTGGAAGGTTTCAAATGCCACACCAAATTTCAAACATATGTACAGCTATTGCAGTTAAAGAAATGTGCAGCTATGGACCTTCCCTACACCCAGCCTGCACATCCCTAGCTGGTGTCCCTACTGACTTCCTGCTTCCCGCTTACAACTGTGTAAAAGTGCCTTATTCACTCTGTATGACAAGGCCCTAGTACTGCTCAGCAGTGAAATAAAATACCTTTGTAAGTGTCAAACCCCAGACTTTGGACTCACCAGACTGTATGAAGTACAACCAACCCACAGCAGACATATAAGAACTTAGTGCTGAAAGAAATATATCATGCATTACAAGGCGTGAATGTAAATGGAAAATAGGAAAGCCATAGCAACACATTCCAGTAAAGACAAATATCAGGCATTCAAGGAGTGAATGTAAAGGGAAAATAGAAAAGCCATAGCAACACATTGCAAGAACTACTGTTGTATGCCAGTTAATCCACAAATCCCACAGGAAAGTACATACTCCCATGTAAACAGTGTTAGCATTAGCAGGTGTGAGTTAACATACACACTGAGAAGAGTGATCTGGAAGAAGCAACAGTCAGTCAGGTTTCAGTACAAGATGCATTTCAGTGGCTACAACACAGCGTTAGATATGAGAGATAAACCAACCTTCTGACTCACACAACAGTTTCCACAGCAAACCAGCATGGTCCCCACCTTGCAAAACTGAAAGGCCTATGCCTACCTAACCTATCATTTTATAGCAGTGTCCTGAAATCACAGTGAGAACTGCAATTACCACACAGCAGGCTGCATGCAATTACTAAATGCTGGCCACCAATTGGTGCAGAGGCCATCACATGCACATGTGCAGATACCTACAAAAGCAGCCTGTACTGCCAGTCCACACATGCAATAATATCACTGCAGCAACTGGAGGGAGAGAGAAAGAGAGATACAGAGACAGACACAGAGACAGAGACCAAAACAAACAAAAAAAAGCAAGCCAGTCAAAAGAAAAAATCTGTCAGAAATACCAATCCACAAAATACAGAAATACGACACATCAACAGGTACAACTGACAGAGGTGAGAAATACAAAGGTAATGTATGTAACAAATATGCATTTGCTGGCATCTGAATGATGTGTCTGAAAGGTAATCTACATACTGTGAACCCTCCATATGTGTTAGCAGTCTGTATCTATATGTATATGCAGATGTGCATAGGGCAAGGGACATACTGCAACTGTTAGTGAAGGCTGGACATACATATGTAGTAGAAGGTTGCTATGTGCACATATCAATGTAAGTTGTAGTGTGTGGCATTGCAAACAGCATGCAGTGCAGGTATATGTCATGTGGTGGTGAACTTCTGTGGGACTGAGCCAGTGAGACCTGCTACAGCTATACGGCCTGAGGACAGCATAATGCATTCTGCACAACACTGTGCAATATCATTACAGAATGGTATGTCTCACAACTGTTTCAGAAGTGATATTCCCACCATGAAAGGTGGACAGTCTATGTGCCTAGATGTGCATGTATATGTTCAGCAATGGATGTTTAGAAGTATGTGTGTGTGTGTATATATATATATATATATATATATATATATATATATGTATGTATATGTATATATATATATATATATATATATATATATATATATATATATATATATATATATATGCATATATATATATATATATATATATATATATATATATATATATATATACATAGATAGAGAGGCATGTATAGATAGATAGAGATATATAGATAGATAGATAGATAGATAGATAGATAGATAGATAGACAGATAGATGGATAGAATATGTATATACATATAGATATAATAGATACATACATATATAGATATATACTAGACAAAAAGGCAAACACACAAACTAAGAATCAAAAGCACCAAAGGCTTAGCAGATTACTTAAAACAAACAATTTATTGAGTTAGCACTTTCGGAAACAAACTGTATTTTTCCTTCTTCAGACAAGGTACTACCATTTTGCAAAGCTTATAAATGACACATACAATGCCAATTAACTATTGTTGAAACTAATTGAATAGTTTTAAAGTGACAGATACAATTCAGTAGATTTTAAAAAGCCAAAGGAGTACACCTTAGGCAAATACACTTGAGTCACAGAGTCCTAACTATCAATTGAACCAACATATAAGAATAGAGATGCTGCGTGTGAATATTAAAAAAACAATTAATAAAATTTTTGTTAAACAAATCCAATAAAAAATACTTATTAGACCATTAAAAACAAATCTTCCATGACACTAATACTTTGACTAAACTGAAGGCTCACATTGTAAAACCAGTAAAACTATTATCTGTTTAAAGCCAACTTCTTTAGAAAACATTTTATAGAGACCATTTCATTTAACCCTGGGGGTAAATAAGCAGCAGTAGAAATTTGCCATTTGAGTTCATAAATTTCTAGATTAATCTGCCAAGGCCCTCCTCTAATGTCTGTATTAATTTGTTTTAACACAGAGAACTTAAAAGCATGGTCTGGAAAATCTGCGATGTACCTAGCCAAAGCATTGTTTGTGTCCCTTTTGTTAACAGCATAAATGTGCTCATAAATGCGTGTTTCTGAAAGCGCTAACTCAATAAATTGTTTGTTTCAAGTAATCCGCTAAGCCTATGGTGCTTTGATTCTTATATATAGATATATATGTAGATACATACATATATACAGATAGATATGAATGTCTATAGATATGTGTATATATATATATATATATATATATATATATATGGTTATATATAGCAGTGTGTGTGTGTGTGTATATATATATATATATATATATATATATATATATATATATATATATATATATATATATATATATACATATATGTAGATATGTATATATATTTACATATAGATATATGTGTATATATATATATATATATATATATATATATATATATATATATATATATGTATATATTGATATATATATATATATATATATATATATATATATATATATATATATATATATATATATATATATATATAGAGTGAGAGAGGGGGACATGGGGGCAGATGTATTGAAACAGGTGCCTGGTGACCAAGGCATGGACTGAACACTAGTGTTGATACTGCAGTACCATATCCCATTCCAAAACATGTTACCCACTAACTACCACATAGGTGGTTGCCTGCCTACTACTGGAGGTGTCAGAAGGGAACATGGGACACAGGTGTACAATAGCCTCCCTTTTGATATCCACAGTGGCACACTAGTCTTGTAATCCCTGAACATGGTACTTTTCATCACAAAAGGTGTGTCAGCTAGGGAAATGTAAGTCAGTGTACCCCGCTACACCTCACAATGTCCTTTACAGTATGTACCTTCCATGAAAACTACAGCAAGTGGAAAGGCCACAGACATACCTAACAAAGACTGATAATGCCCTCAAACACATTCCCTATGCAGACTGACTCACAGAACCACAGCTAGAGTGCTTTGTATACTTCCTACACAGAGGTTACCACTGCTGGACATACAGAGTTATGTCACACCCATACCAGTCGGCCAACCACCATGGCAACACCTCACAATCCGTCCAGCCTACATGACCTGGGGCCCTAATCCTTGTCACCGCACTAAACAGCACATGCTGGAGGTACAGGTTCCTATACACAAATATGCCATACCCTGGACTAAACCACCCAGCATTAACAAACAAGGCACCTTTATTAGTAGATGTCATACATACCCCTGATGAATGTTATGGAGATAGGTAATATGCCCAGTGAGTCACCTCTGTGTAACCATTTGACAGGAGCAAGTAAAATCACATTACATGTGTCCCAAAGGACAGGGTAGCATATGGCTAGGCTGCCCTAGGCCCAGGGCCAATAGCACAGTTCCTACCTATGACACAATGCACACACACACACATGTACTCAGTGCAATACCAGCCATGTGAAGTTGAATGAGTGTGACACTCACTGTGTGCAAGGTCTGTAAAAGTGTGATAGCTTAGTGTGAGTTTGTGTCTGTCATGGTAGTTTGTGTCCTAGGTGTGAGGCCAGAGAAAGATGTGTCAGTTATCGAGATGCAAACATAGTAGATTGGCATATGTTGTGCCGTAGTTCCCTGTGTACGACTGCGGTGTCCCATTGTAGGCAGAAGCAATACATGTATGCTCAGTAAGTGGTACTGCTGTTGAATCCAGCTCACATATGAACCATTGTAGTACCTGAAGTTGTAAGCCTAAACACAACAGTATGGTGTATGTTCACATTCCCTGGTAACACTGTCTGGTGTGTTTCCTGTAGTCTGCACAGATTACATACCTCATGCATAGGTATCTGTAAGTAGGGGCACACAGTACTATAAGGTACACAGTTAATGCTCATCTGTGTCGTCATACATTTGTGTATTGTATGTATGTGTAATGTGTGTGTAATGATGCCTGTACCATGGCTGCAATCACATGTGTGTTACAGGGTATGTGTGTGTACCTGGCAGCATGTATACTCTGTGACAGCAGTATGCTGACTATATTAACAACTGTGCACATATGTCAGGTAGGGGTATGGCATCAAAGACTAGGGTGGATTACCATTTAAACTGTAAATGTGCATTGCATTAATTGCATGGGATGACAATATTCTTCATCCATTAGCTTGATACATACCCCCAGTGTGAGGTTGTGCATTGTATCCCAAACAGTGTGCCGAGTGCTGGTGTATACTAGTTTGTTGTATGGAGTGTGGCAGGCACTGTCAGACAGTTGTGGGCTGAGCACTGATATATGTTATTGAACATGTGTATCCCCTGATAGACAGACAGATGCTATATATGGCAGTTAAGTGATATCAGTACATTAGAATATTAAGTGTGCCACATGACTTGCTCACATATTTTTCTTTTCCTTCCAGGGCGATGGTGCATCAGCGTAACCTACCATATACAGCAGCAGAGGAACAGGAGATCCACCAGAGCCTGGTGCAGAATTTCACTGTGCTGTTTTCCAAGACCAGCCAGAACCAGCATGAGAGGGCTGCACTGTGGCAAGATCTCGTCCGTCGGGTAAATGACATAGGCATGCATAACCGGACATATGAGCAGGTACGCCATCACTGCAGTGATTTAATTAGACATGTCCGTCAGCATGCGTCTGATATCCACAGACAACAGCTTTCCACAGATGGTGGGGTACCTATCCACTCGCCCCTCACCAGTGTGGAGGAGCTCCTCCTAAGTGTCGTGGCTCCAGGCCAACAACAACAACATCCACAAACATGTGTCATCATGGAGGCTGGAGCCACCCAGCATGTTGAAATGGAGTGTGCAGGTAACATGCCATATCTGTAATTGACTGTTCTCTGTACTGGTAGTTTATGCGTGTGTGAGATGTGTACTGTGTGTGTAGCTGTTAACCTGCCTATTCTTGTGCAAGATTGATAATCTGCATATAATCTGTACACCTGTGAAAGCCAACTGTTGTACTACTGTACTTTATCATACTCACAGTATCAATGGCACAGTTGTGGCCACTGGCAATCACTGTCATATTTTTGCAGGTCCCTCTGGAGTGACAGCAAGGCAGCCAATCCATGCTGGTGAGTGTGTAATAACAATACTATTGCTAATGACATGTGCATGTCATATGGAGGTGCAGTCTGTGCACATGTAACACACCTACACATAATGCATGCTGTGCATGTTTGCTGTGAGACTATGCATATCCCATTATTCTCAGTAGCTGCCTCACTCACATGCAATACACAGAGCATCACACAAACATGTGGCACACAGTACTGGACATTGCATAGGCATACCTGATACACATGTACACAACACACACATATTTGGCATACACACTACACCTTAGCCTGCTACACATGTCCAATTATGACACCTGCTGTATGCCCACCCTTCAGTATCCCACTTATCATCTATGCAGCACACATATTATACCCGAGGGGTAGAGGCCTACCATGTCTTTGTGCAACAGTCTTGAACAAATAATACTTTCATGTTAGACAATGCTCACTATTGGCCACCTTACACACCCATGTAAGAAGTCGCTGTGTAATTGTGAGATGTAGTCATGTTACTACACTTCAGGTACAGCATGCTAGCTGCCTGTGTGGCACACATTATGATTGTTGACTGACCACAAGATGCATGTTGATCATGGCTCATGTTACTACACCGAACAAACAGAAAAACTCACGAACCACTTTAAAAACCAGAAGGCGGGTGAAACACAATAAGAGAAGCTGATAATTCCACAAATTTATTCTTCCAATAAATGTTAGCACTTTCGGCAAGTTAAATAACTCACCTTCATCAGACAAACAGTGGGATGACGTTACACTGCTGTTTAAATAATTGCATACATATCACATTAACCAATCATAAAAACTAGCATTCCATTCCAATTAAAAACCATGGGAACTGTAAAATAAATGCAAGCATTACATCCGCTATTTTTAAACAATGTGTCACTGCATATTATTAAACCATAAGGTACATGCTCTATATAATTGAAAATAAAATAAAATAAAATACATTAGAGCCCCATTTTATAAAGCCTAAAAAAGCCTAAAAAAGCAATAACCTTACCAATATGTTTGAGTCTAGAGGGTATCCACTATCCCTGATAACAAATATAGTAGCTGAAGTGACTCAAAAACGTGAAGTGGGTCACTTTCTTCCCTTACTTTCAGGACAAGTTACGGTTACTATTGATTCCAATAATGAACAGGTAACATCTGATCCGGACCTGGCCATTACAACACAAACAGTAAACAGTAAGTTTACAACTAGTTTTTTGCACACTTATTCCCTAGATTCTATTAAAATAAGGGAAATAGTTTATAAAAATTGGGATATTATCAAAAATGATAAAAGTCTTAGTACTCTTTTAGGAGAAGGTCCAAAAATTACGTACAGAAGAGGCAAAAATATGAAAACCATTTTAGAGATAGCGAAGCCATACGTTAGTTTTAATAAACCACAGGGTATGTTCAAGTGTGGTTTTTGCAATCAGTGCAAACACATTAAAGTTACCAAAACCTTTAACATCAATGGTAAAGAGTACAAGATCAATGGACATTTTAATTGTGAGACAAAATCAATAACCTATGCTGCCCTTTGTAACCATTGTAAGGCATTTTACATCGGCAAGACGGAGAGAAGGTTTAAACACAGAATATATGAACACCAATATGCCATAGCAAAAAATTATTCCACCAATGCCCTGGCTAGGCATTGTATGGAATTTAGTGGGCATACATTTAACTACTTAGTTTTACAACATAGGGAAGTGGACATTAGAGGAGGTCCGTGGCAAACACGGTTGGAAATAGATGAACTGTTATGGCAAATTCGTACTAAAGCTCATCTGTTTCCTGGTATCAATGAGGCACAGTCAATAAAATGTGTCCTTAAATGGCTTTCCTATAATAGATAGGTATGTAAAATCATATATTCTTCGGTTGTAATTTCCTTGAAATGTCCTATAACATTGGCATTTCAATTAATAATGTTCTTAACAACAGAGGCCTGACCCATTGTAAGATTTATACATCGACTGTTAATTAATAGGAATTTCACTGGAGTGGTTTTTCATTCAACTTGTGATGGGTCGCGTCAGTACTACAACGCGCCCCCACATAGTCAACAACCGGTAAAACCTATTTACTTGCTGAGGCCTTATAGGCAGGTTGAATAGGATATTTACACTAAGAAAAGGCGTTTACCTTTGCGAGTTATTAGCATCTAAAACATTAAATAATGTGCTTAACAACAGTAACATTACTTAGCAACATGAGATTTCTTAAATGCATTTAACAACAGAGAATATGTCCTAAATAGTTCTAACAATATTTAGGTTTAAATGCATTTATTTGTTATTTATTACCTGTTGCTATTTTAGAGTATTTAGGCTTTATAAAATGGGGCTCTAATGTATTTTATTTTATTTTATTTTCAATTATATAGAGCGTGTACCTTATGGTTTAATAATATGCAGTGACACATTGTTTAAAAATAGCGGATGTAATGCTTGCATTTATTTTACAGTTCCCATGGTTTTTAATTGGAATGGAATGCTAGTTTTTATGATTGGTTAATGTGATATGTATGCAATTATTTAAACAGCAGTGTAACGTCATCCCACTGTTTGTCTGATGAAGGTGAGTTATTTAACTTGCCGAAAGCGCTAACATTTATTGGAAGAATAAATTTGTGGAATTATCAGCTTCTCTTATTGTGTTTCACCTGTCTTCATGTTACTACACCACATCCAGTTCCACTGACCACAAACGTACACATAGCAGTTATTGTGTAGCACCATCATGTGTTTTGTGTGTGTGTGTGTGTGTGCAAATATATGCACCCACAGCTTGTAACACTTGCACAACATTGTTCTGTCCTTGTACACATTATGTCCCAGGGTGGAGACAATCACTGAACAACTACACACAAGCATCAAGTACATGTATACTGTTATTAACAAGGGCTGCCTACACTTGCACTGCATGATCCTGTGCAACACATAATCTGCATGCTGACATGTGTGCAGCGATGCTTTTCCTTGTGATACTGTCACCCACCCTCAAACAGTATTGTGTATGTGTTGGATTGCAGGTGTGTGTGTGTTTGTATCTGCTGGACTGAGGAGTGTGCATGTGTGCCTGTGTGCCTGTATGCCTGTGTGCCTGTGTGCATGTGTGCTAACATCATGTACACATTTGTAAACGGTGTTTCCTGTCTTCCTCTCACAGCTTCTGATGTTGCTCTGGTGGAGTGCAGCAGGGAACCTGAAGCCACTGCTGGGGATAGTGATAATGATGATAAATGTGTAATGGCACAGGGAGGTGTGACAGGCACGTATGGAACGGTACACCAGACAGGGTCTGAGGGAGCTTAGGACACATTACACCGCTATGAATGACACTATGCGTGACGTTGTGGCTGCCATCCGTAATATCAGCGAGGTCATTGACAGACATTGGGGGGACACATTAGATCTCTTCCACAACTACATGTCTATGAGCCAGGACAGTGCAGGACGGTTGAGGCATCGACGTGGACGTATGCCAGCAACATTATCAGCTGGCATTCATCGCGGACAACAACAAACCCGCAGCCGCTCCCATAGTGCCAGTACCAGCCCCAGCAATGCTGGGTCTGTGCTGTCATTAGACCATCCTAGAAGACCACATGCACGTGGCTCTGGACAGTCCCAGCAGGGACATGTGTCCAGTCAACAACCCACTGCCTCTGATGACAGTACCCAGTCTGGCTTAGTACCTGATACTGTCCGTAGCACCCCTGCCAGGCACAGGTACCGTGTCCATGGCCAGAGACAGTGATCTGTATGACCTGGCAGGTACAGTCTGTGGCTGTCCACAAACACCCGTATATGGCAGCCACATGGTGGAACTGCGTGCATGCATACACACACACATAATGCTAACACCTAGGGCTAACACATACACACAAACATCGCATCAACATTGCCTAATGTTGTACTGTTGTCCCTCACTAACATACATCCACATACATGTCGATTGGATGTGCCAATGGCAGACTCTGGCAAACCAAGTACACACCCTCTGCATATGATGAAACTGTGCCACCTCCTGCCATCTAACATTGATGCAGGAACAGGATAGCATGGTGCTGATGCACAGGGTGACTACATAGCACTGTAGTAATATTATCATGTTAACAGTACAGTGTAATGATATCGTTGTGGGTATATCCGAGCTTGCATGATGCATTAACTCTATGATTGTCATTGTAGTTTTGTATACACAAGTGTTAATTCCCAAAGTGTACTGTCTGCACATGTGCCACATGGCTGTTGTGTGTACCTGTGCCTGCATGTGTTGGGGAGTGGACAGTACATGTGTGCTTTTTGCAGCACAGAGTTGCAGGTGTGCATTTGTGAACAAGGTGGAGTTGCATTCTCTGCATGTAGATGCTTAGTGCACACATGGGAAGGGTGACATGCACCATGTGACACAGTATTCATACATTGTAGTTCTTATTGGTGGGCACTTTGCGTTGTACTACACATATGTTTCACCTGGGGTCACATGTATGTATGACATGGTTTGACAGTATGCTGTGGGTGATATGGTTTCCAAATGTCAATGGTCTGCATTCTGGTGGTATACACACCCTACATAGCCTGACGTTCAGTGGTCATTACATGGTGTCTCCTCAACTGATGCACAGATGTAGGAAACCTGGTGTCAATGATATCCCTGCAGTACTACACTATACCAGTAGCCATTCTTACTGAGCCCCACACATCCCTGGGAACAATACTCTTTGGCATATAGCAGTCTCACGTACATGCCAACACAGTACGGATATGTTCATCCACGACTGCAAATGCATACAGTGGCCTACAATGCATTCTACACATGACACACCTAACCACCACAAGGGTATCATACAGACAGATACCTGTTGTCCAAGCCATGCTGTATTGCTGTAACACAACTGTAGCATTGTCATTGGCATGTACTTAACATAGTATTCCAACAGTACCATGTAGGTGGTAGCACCCATCATGTAGAACGGGTAATGGTGTGTACATGTGGACAAGTGTTATCTTGTCTATCCTGTGATATTCACATTTCCAAAGGTATTCTGCAGTCCCTCAGTGTATCACCTAAGCAAGAAGGTGTCTGTATGCATATCAGCGACAGTTGCCATACACCTACACTGGATGTCTATCACTCACAGACTTTGCTGTGTTTTAACATGTCTGACATATACTCCAGACATGAACCCTCACCCACATTAATCTATCAAAGCTTTCATGGGTGTGTGTCACATAGTTGGCCTAGGACACAGATCACTGCAGTAGCCTGCATTGTCACCAACATACATGTATGGCCTAAGGTCTGGGAAGCTGCGGCACATGCTAGCAAAGGAAACAACTGTATTCATATGAGGCAGGCTTCACACATATGAACTATTAGAGGTCACAGGTGCATATCTGTATGTGGCACACACATACCTGATGTGTGCATTGAAACTACTGTTATGATAATATGTCATACAATAATAAAAGCAAAACACACAACACATTAACAAACTGTGTGACAAATACACACATGGCATTTGTAGGATTAAAACCCCTACCTAACTATGTTATGATACTTGAGAGAGACACACTAGCACAGCACGCAATTCGCATTACTGGATGATTTCTCTTCTCCTGCTGTATTTATAGGGTGCTGACATCATCAGTCTTTCCAAAGAGGAATGTACATCTTTTAGTGTGTTATCCCAGTCTTCAAAAAGGCCATTCCTTTCAAAGAGAATTGCATACATACACACCCCCCCGGCACCCCCCCACACCCACACAGTTTGCAGGATTCAACCCCCTACCTAACTATGTTATGATACTTGAGAGAGACGCATTTGCGCAGCGTGCTATTTGCATTAGTGGATGATTTCTCTTCTCCTTCTGTATTTATAGGGTGCTGACATCATCAGTCTTTCCAAAAAGGAATGTACATCTTTTACTATCCCTCAGTATGGGAGATAACAATATCTGTGCATTAACAGATGCCTAGTTCAGGGTTACATATGCACACTGGCACTGCCAGGTTATGTTTTATACCATGCTTCATGACTACAGGACTTGTAACACACAACACAACTAGGGGGTGTATACAACTACCATTGTGCAAAACTGCCTTTTGGTTTGGTGTGTAGTTCAGACCACCCCCCCCCCCCCATACCCAGGAACCGCACTCGGCTTTCCTGGGAACATTGTAGGATATGAAGGTCTTCACATACACCACTCTAGTGGTTGACTTCAGGTACACGAATATTTACTGGGGATACTACTCAGGCCTCAACAACATCACCCTACAGCCACTACAATTTGTGAATCCATGTGCTATGGCATAACCAGTCACCACAGCCACAAGGGGGAATACATATTGGACCTGATCATCACCAACATGGGGACTCTATGTTCCACACCAGAGGTAGACCCCTCATTGTTAAGATCAGACCATAAACTGCATTCCCTGGACATCCATATCCTGTCCCCACCCCTAGCCAAGGAAATCACTGTAAAGAATTTCTCAGAAGCAGACTTTGCACTTGTGAAGACTGGGGTGGAATACTTCAAAGGCCCCGTGCTGGAGGGTAATACAGCCCAATCTGCAGAATCCTTTACAAATGCATTCTATGAGCACCTGCAGGTATGCATTGCTCTTGCTATCCCAAATAAAACCAAGACTCCTCCAAAACAGGAGACCTGTCTGGTTGACCCCGGCCATATATAAGCTGTACAACAGCAGGAGGAAGCTACTACATAACAGAGCAATATCCCACAGAGGGAGGACATCTCTGAACAGTATTGCCAAGACACTTCAATCCCTCATATAATCACCACTTGCAAGTTTTGACAGCGAACTTGACCAGACACAAAAGATAATCACAATGCCTTCTTTAGTTATGTCAGGAATATGTGTGGAAACCCCAAGATATGCTCTGAATTGTTGCATAACAGCATAAAATATGCCAAGCCTATGGACATAGCCAACACCCTGGCAGACAGAGTCTGCACAAACGTCCCCCACCCTTACCCCCCAAAGGTACAGATGCCCATCCCGAATGAATGTAACCTCCCTGACATCACAGATGCACAGGTGGAAGGTGCCCTCTCCACAGCAAATAACACAGCATATGTATGGGACCGGACGGTGTCCCAGGCTGTGTCCTACATGAGCTCTGAGTAGAACTGAACACTCACATTAAGTCACTGTTCCAACTTAGCCTTACTACAGGATATGTACCCTAAGAATGGCATACAGATACCATGGTCCCACTCCACAAAGGTGGTGCCACAACGGCCCACAGGAACTATCACCCCATAAGCCTGACTAGTGTGGTAGAAAAAGCTATGGAGCATATTATCATGGAAGCCATAATCACAAACATTGTGAGCCTCCAGACAATGGATCATACACAATTCGGCTTTGTTAAGGGCAGATCTTGCCTCTTACACATAGTTAATATCTTTGAAATGGTTACTGAAGCCATGGATGAGAGCAAGGTAGTTCACACAGTCTACCTGTACCTTGCAGAAGCCTGCAACACAATACCCCACTCAGGCATCATTCATATGCTTACCAGCTTAAATATTAACCCCTATATCACTAGATGTGTTGCTTTCTGCCTCAGGGATGGAACACACATGGTCAGAATTGCAGGTGCCATGTCCAATTCCAGGCCAGTTACAACTGGTGTCCCACTGAGCTCAGTTCTGGGACCTGTCTTGTTCAGTATGTACTTCTCTGAGGTTCAGACTAACATGGGGGGGATTATGTCTAACAAACTTCACAGATGCCTGCTAACTGGGGGCCATAAGCGACACTGCAGCTGACACATGCTTCCTCCATAAGGGTCTCACAGAGATGGATGCTTGTTGCCAGAGCCATGGCCTCGTGCTACATGCTAAGACATGCATATTCATCCCCTTTGGGGAAAACAAGGTGCACACAAATTACCACATAAGTGGTACTCCATTAAGTACAGAAGACGTATTTACAGATTTGGGGACCAACATAGATCGTAACCTCTCCTTTGCTAATCACATTGACAGAGTCATTGCAAAGACCTTTACAGAGCCCTCCTTATCACATGGGGGTTGCATGTAGATCATGGGAGGTCATTGTGGCCCTCTACTATTCATTCATCAGGCTCATGTTTGAGTACAATGCCCCTTTTGGGGTGTACCTTACCCAGCACCTGCAGCAACTACAGAGACCACAACAGTACCTCCCCAAGAGGATCATGGGCTACACACAGATGTCCTATGCAGCTCAACTAAAGGATTTCCAGCTCTACTCAGTTGCTTAACGCCTACTCAGAGGCAATCTATGCCTGCCGTACACAGCCATGTCAAACCCAGAAGTAATGGACATGCTCCACCTCATAACATCCAAGACTCTTAGAGCTACACACTCCAGGGACTTAAACCTCAGCACAAACATAAATAGGACATGCTGCAGGGACAGATTCATTACCCAGAGGCTCCCTTCACTCTGGAATTGAATCGCAATTAAAGTTAGACATAGCCCCTCGCCAACCCTCTTCCAGCAAAATCCAGCCACATGGATGGGAAATTGCAAATTCACCCCTGGGATCTACACTGTGTCCCTGCTTGACAGAGGCACAGCAAACTAGCCTTAAAGGGTGCCTTCTGTGACCTACTTTACAGAGGCACAGTAGGCTACTCTACTGGGGAGGCGGACACCAAATACACTCTGGCTAGGCATATGTATTCCCTAGGGCAGACAGCCTAGTGTCAACCTCTGCACCTATGTTTATGTTCGGGATGCACAATATTTGTTGCTGATATTGTTTGCAGGTCTTTATTGCTGTAGCTTTCCCAGTTTCTATGAACAACTTGTGTATCTGCGGAACATGTTTCATCATGACAGGGTTCCAGTATATTAATATATGTGTCTGTTGTCACTTAACTGTGTGCCCAGGGCAGATTGCTGGATCGTGGGAGGTTCCTGGCTTAACACATACAACTGCCAGATATGTGTGGCCAACTGCTATACTCAGACATGGCCCGAGTGTGTGAGCATGCCCAGTTCAGGCTTTCCATGGTTTGTTGCCTGACATATGTCTCATTTATCCAAGTGTGTGAGCATGCCCAGTGTGACCTTTTCATATGTTCTGATCTGAAATCCGCTACATTTGTGCTTGTGTGTGAACATGACCAATATTGACATTTATAATGTGTGTGTTGGAAGTCATGTTGTGTTCTTACTGCCAGACTCCTTTGTGTCATAACTCAACAGGGATTATGCTGTGCCTGCAGGGTTTCCATGGGATAGTTTGCAAAGACTTGTCAACATTCTTTCATACTGGCTGAATGCTGCAATACTGTCGTGGTGTAGTGGTTCAGTACTTTCACTATGGTGCACAGTATTCTGGGTTTGAGTCCCATCACTGCTTTAAATATTCATACTGAGCAGACCAGACTGGTTAAAGGCCAGTTGGGCAAATACGAGCATGTTGCATTTTGTTCAGCTATGGCCTACTTAAATCAGGCTTGTCCAACATTGCTGTGCATTCACCAACTTGGGTGGACATTGCCAAACATTACTCCACATTGACCACAGTTGTACTAGTTGGTGTGTGTGATTCTGTTCATAGGTTCATACTAGGCTATCTGCCCTAGGGCATTTATAATCCTAGCCAGAGTGTGTTTGGCTTTCAACACACATTTTACCTGGAGTTTGCCATGACATTTTTCAAGGTTAGTATACTGTGCCTCTATCTAACAGTGACATAGAAGTGATACCCAGGGCAAACCTACAATCTCCCATCCACTCATCAAGATTCCTCTTGAAGTGAGTCAATGAGGGACTCTGGCTAACCTGGAATGGGAGTTTACTCAAGAGTGGAGGGAGCCTCTGGGTTATGAATCTGTCACTCCAGCATGTCCTATTTATTTCAGTCCTGAGGTTCAGGTCTCTTGAGCATGTAGCTTGATGGGATTCGGATTTACCGAGGTGCAGCATGTCCATTGATTCCAGGTTGGACATGGCTTTATACATCAGGCACAGATCGCCTCTGGGCAGGTGGTATGCCACTGAGTGGAGCTGCAGTTTCTTTAACTGGGCAGCAAATGGCATCTGTTTGAGCCCTTTGATCCTCCTGGTGAGGTACTTTTGGGGTCTTTCCAGTTGCTGCAGGTGTCTGATAAGGTACATCCCACAAGGGGCATTGTACTCAATTATGGGCCTGATGAGGGATGAGTCAAGAGGCACGGTGACCTCCCCTGATCTAGATGTGAATACCTTCATGATTAGGTGGGCTATATGAAATGTTTTTCTAACCACTTTGGCCACGTGGTTTTCAAATGAGAGATTGCTATCAACTTGGGACCCCAGGTCTCTTATCACTTCTAAATTACTTAATGGGTTAACACCTATGTGGTAATTTGTGGGCACTTAGTTTTTGCCAAAGGGGATGACTATACACTTTTTTGCGTTTAGCTTGAGGACATTGCTCTGGCACCAGTTGTCTGTTTCTATGAAGCACTTTTGTAGGATGCTTGTGTCAGTTGGAGGGTCGATTATGGCACCCAGTTTGCAGTCATCTGCAAACTTGTTCAGCCACAGTCCTTCTGTGTTGGCCTGTACCTCTGAGAAATATATACCAAACAAGGGAGGTCCCAAGACTGAACCTTGTGGGATGCCACTTGTAGCTGGTTTGGAGTCTGACATGGCTCCAGCATTTGTGACCATCTGGGTTCTGTCCTTGAGCCAGTTTGCAACCAATCTAGTGACATAGGGGTTTATATTGAAGCTGGTGAGCTTATCTATAATGACCAAGTGGGGTATTGTATGGAAGGCTTTTGCAAGGTCCAGGTAGGCTGTGTGGACCACCCTCCCCTCATCAATGGCCTTGGTGACTGTTTCAAATGACTCAACCAGGTTTAAGAGGCAGGATCAGCCCTTAACAAAGCCAAACTGGGTATTATCCAGTGTCTGTAGGTCCCCAATATCTTTATTTCTGAGGTCCATGATAATCCTTTCCATAGCTTTGCAGACCAAGCTAGTCAGGCTTCTGGGGCAATAGTTTGCAGTATTCATTGAGGCACCACCTTTGTGGAGAGGGACCACTGTTGCTGTAGACTGCTCTTTGGGTACATATACTGTGGTAAGGCTGAGACTGAACAGTGGTTTTATGTTTGTGTTCAATTCTTCTTGGGGTTCATGTTGGACACAGCCCAGGACATTTGTTTTGGAGAGGCTGGCTGTTACCTGAGCATCTGAGATGTCAGGGGGCCAGCACTCTGCTGAGATAGATATTTGCCCTTTTGGTGGGGAGGGTGGGGGAGAAGTTTGCACTGAACCTGTCAGCTCGGATGTTGGCAATGTCTGTGGGCTTGGTGTATTGTTTGTCATTTTGGACTAATTCTGGGCATATCTGGGAATTCCCACCCAGGTTCCTAGCATAACTAAAGAAAGCCTTGTGATTATCCTTAGTGTCCTGTACAATTTTTATCTCAAAGCTGGCCTTGGACGACTTTATGTGTGGCCGTAGATTTTTAATAATACTGATTGGAGATGCCTTCCCTTTTTAGGATTTTGCTCTATCATATAGTAGCTTCCTCCTTGTATTGTATGGTTTGTTTATGGCTGGGGTCCACCAATCAGGATGCCTGCCTTTGGAGGATTGGGTCTTGGTTTTATTTGGGATTGCATGATCCATACATTCCTGAAGGTGTTCATAGAATGTGTTTATAAAGGGTTCTGAGGTCTGGGCCATATTTTCCATAGGCACAGGGGCTGTGAAGGATTCCACCTCGGTTTTGAGGAGTGTGAAATTTGCTTTAGAGAAAAGCTTTTCACAGTGGTTTTCTGGGCATGGGCTGGGGTCGGGATGTGAATATCCAGTGAGATTACTCTATGGTCTGATCTTACCAGTGAGGGATACACTTCTGGTCTTGGGCATAGTTGAAGTCACCCAATATAATGGTGTTTGGGGAGACCTTCATATTTTCATGTGTTCTCCAGTCGGCCAAGTGTGGTTCCTGGGTTTAGGAGGGTGGTCCGTAGCAGGCTATGAACTGGAAGGCGGTTTTACCCACTGTTAGTTGTACATGGATAGTCTCTGATGCTTCATGCTGTGCCACCAACCTGGGGGTGTGGGTATCTTTGACAAATATTGATACTCACCCTCCTTTTGTAGTTTGTTCCATGTTTTGGGGCTGTAAAGCATGGTATGAGGTATAACCTGCTAGTGCTAGGGTGCTCTTGGGAGCCTTGAACCAGGTTTCTGTTACTGCACAGATATCAACATTCTCCATGCTGAGAAGAGTTTGAAGTGCGTGCATCTTGCGGTTTAGACTTCTGGCGTTGAGTAGCATTACTTCTAGTTTCTTATCCCTTGTGATACCTATGGAGGAAAGGCCAGCGGTGACAAGTGAAAGCCGTCCCTAGCGAAGCATCATGTCTTGTCAAGCATGTCATCCCAGGCTGACAGGCATTGGATCCCCTTTGACTGACACCAATACTTAAGCCAATTGTTGTAATTGATCATCTTGTCTTCATATTGTGGCATCATGCTTGGTGAGGGTAGGATTATACTCAAGGTCATCAAGTCTGCATATACTACATGGTGGTAAATGCTGTTTAGCACTACCTTACATTGCTTAACACAGGGCAATCATGCCGCAGGTGGTGCTGCAGGGCTGCCCTTGTCAGATGCACATACTACACTCCCTGTATGAAAGCAGGTTGTGTCAACTTAGGCATCCCTTTCACTATATGTGGGAGTCAGAGAGAGGTATCATTTCCAGGGTTCCTACTGAAACAGTGTATGTGCTATGCATTGCCTCTTTGCCAAGGCCAAGGCATACTGGGCACGCCTCCTTCTGCCTACTGGGACAGGCTCAGGTTGCTCCTCCTCCGAGTCACGCTCTGCCTGTGATGGCCTTGGCAATGGTGGGGGGCTGTTTGGCCCAGGCCTATGCTGGTCCTGCTGCAGCTATTTTCACAGAATCATATTATGTAGCATAGCCCATACCATGACAGTTTGGGTACATGTAGTTGGTGAGTGTTGCAAGGCTCCACTAGATGTGTCCACGCACCAGAACAGTGACTTGAGTAGCCCAAACACACGCTCGATTACATTTCGTGTTTGTGCGAGTGCCTCATTATGGCGTTCCTGTTCAGGTGTGTGTGCGTTTCTGATGGGTGTCATCAGCCACGGCTCCAGTGCATAGTCAGCATCCCCCACTAGGTGACCATGTGGGATGTCCCCATTGGCAAATGTCTGGTATAGCTGCGTCAGATGCCAGATATGGGAATCATGGTAGCTTCCAGGGCAGCCAGCACACACATTCATTATTATGCCCTGGGCATCACACACAACCTGGCAGTTGATGGAGGGGATGCCCTTGCAGTTAATGTAGGCCCTACCCTGCTCACCGGCTGGTGCTTTGATGCATATATGCGTGCAGTCTATTGCACCCACTACCTCAGGGTATTCTGCTATTTGGTGGAAGAAACGCATATTGCTGGCCAATACCTCACGGGAATTGGGGAAATAAACATGATCACCGACATGTGCTGACATGGCATCCAGGAACTGGTGCAGTACACTGGATGCTGATGCCTGTGATATCCCCATCATATCACCAGTTGGTCTCTGGAAATTACCTGTTGCTAGTATTCTTAGGCCAACACATACCTTGGTTTCCACTGGGATGTGTTCCCCTCTGTTGGTTCTGTGTGTGAGGTGTGGCCTGCACAGCTCAACAATTTGCTGCAGGAGGTCTCTTTCCACTCTATACGCTTCACTATCTCCAGCTCATGTAACCCCTGGTAGGTGACCCTGGGCCTTTACACTCTTCTCTGTCTCCTCACTATGGGTTGTCCGGCAGCATTTGCATTGTCAGCACCCTCAGCATGTTGCATATGTCGCCTTATAACAGCAATGGCAGCCCCTAGCATTTTTTGTCTGAGTGAAGCTTTTTCAGTTTTCACTTCTAGTAGCTTACTCTAGTGTTGCAGTGTCTCTTGAAAGAAACACACTTCACTTTTGTTTGCAGAGTTTTAAGTGCTGGGCTGGGCTAGTGTTCTGCCTCTGTAATTGCCTGATTCTGATTGTTTTCACCTGCTAGCTCTGCTAGTACTCCCTGGTAGCTTCCTACTATTTGTTGTGCTTCCTTTTTCCTTTCTGTTTCCTCGGGGACAGCACTGCACACACAAGCGCAAACATGCTCACAGCAGCTCACACGCACGCACACATGCTTGAACGGACTAAAACTTGCTTATTCGGGTGACAACGTGTGCACACCAGCGCATACACACTTACAGGTCTTTCAACAGCCCTATACATGCTTACACTGGGTTAAACGCATGCACTCACGCTTCCACGCACGCACTCTGTCTTACTCGGGTTTACGGGTGCACACACGTGCGCATACCCACTCAGCAAGAAACTTTGGTGTTATCCACAGTATTCACCTTCCATTTCTTGGCTTTCCCTGGCCTACCTGTTGACACACCTCTTTCCATGATGCCTAACTGACAGCTAACACATGACATGACACTCTGCTCCAATGAGCTTCACTACTTTCATACATACCCCCCTTATGATGTCACCTATCTGCTACTCTGTTACTCCCCATATCCTACTCCTACACTCCACTGACTGTCCTCATTTGCTATGTAAAGGTGCGATTCACTATCCTAACACTCATTTACATAGGATTGCCTACTAATGCTTGGTTACATGTCTTAGACTGGGCTTCTCCCCTTAGCAACCCCTACTTGGTGGCCATGTTGTCTTCAGCCTGCTATTCCCTTACATTGTAATTTATCAATTTTCATAAATTCCACGTTTGTGGGTTTAAATTTTTATTTTTCTGTTTTTTGTGGTGCAGCACATTTGCGCGGCGCTGCGCTATGCTTAAACATCGGAAATCGCCGAAAAAAGAATAAAGTATTTTTATTTTAAGTTTGCATCTGGGAACATTTCCAGTGGCTGTATATTTGGCCATTGGTATGCTTCCTCAACCATATGCAACCTTTATTTGGAGCTGACAAGGCTCCATTTTGCTATTTGCAGAATGGTACTCAGTTGTCAACTGAGTACATTTCTGCAACTAACATGGCTCCTACTCGGATAGGTTTCTGCTTCCTGGATCGCAAATTTACCTCATTTGCATGCCTTTCGGCTGCAAGTGAGGTAATTTGCATATCCCAGACCTGTCCGTGTAAGAGACGTTTTAGAGGCTCTCTTACACGCCCCTACAGGCTGTTCCTGGATCACTCGTCGGACATGATGGCTGCATGGAGTCTTACTCTAGTGGATAATGGCTAATAAAACTATTCAGGTATTGGTGAAGACTGTTTCTGGGACATAGCATTCTTACTGAAGAGAATTTGTTTTGATGATATGGCAAGCTGAAGATTATAGCGGCAGTTATCCTGGAAATATACAGGAACAGATGAACTAATTTGATGGGTGAAGTTTTACTTGTGTTTTAAATGAGTTTGCATTCTGAATGGATTTCAGTGAAGGTGGGATGTGGTGCCACAGTTCAGCTGCACTGAATGTAGAGAGTCACCTGCAGTATTAGATGATATAATTATTGGGATTTTTCTCTAGAGCTTAAAATTCTACTGGGGGAGTAGTGATGTATTAAAGTGAGAAGAGCTGGTTAATTTTATAGTTTATAGATTAATCTGTATATTGTTAGCTGAGAAGGAGCTGTGTAATGTGATAGTTTTAAGCAGTTTAATTTTCCAATTGCTATGAATGGTGTGTTTTATTGTTAATAGTTTACTGCAGATTTGGTTATTTTATTATAACATTGTACAAGTTTGTACAGTTGTCACATCTGATAGTTATGAAGACTGGGACAGCTTAGAGGAGAGATGACAATAACAAAGCAGAGGTTGCACGCTTTCAGTAATGTACATTTTTACTCTATATAATATGCTTAATTTTTTATGATATTTTTAACTGCATGTGAGATGTAGTGGTCAAATTTCAACTGGCTGTCTATGATAACACCTAGCAATTTTATGTGGAGTACTTATTTTAGCATGGTTTTGTTGGCAGAGATGATAGTGAACAATGTTGTTTTGGTAAAGATGTGTTTTGCAGTAAAGAGCAATATTTTTTTTTTATAGTTTAGAAGTAAACCCTAAAATAATTATTTGGCCATGATTCAATTGATAAGAATGATTGTTGTGTAAGGTCTTGGAATTTAGAGATATTTTGCAGATCAGATCAATGTCAAGTCATCAGTGTATTGAACTAAAGCAGCCTTTTTTGTAGTAGTGTAGAGGCCATTGGTGAATATGTTGAAAAGTATGGGGCCTAGTAAACATCCTTGTGGAACACCAATACTTACTGAAAAGAAGGTAGATGAATCATTTTTACATTTCACTGGTTGCATTCTGTTTTAGAGGGACCTATGAAACCATTGTAGTGAAGAGTTGGTGAGCCCAAAGGATGAGAATTTCCGGTTTGAGTATCAAAAGCTTCTGGTTAGTTTAGAAAGATAAAGGAGATCAGACTTGCAGCATGTCTATGGGTGTTGACAGTATTAACAAAATTCAGCAATGCAGTAGTCGTGCTGTGATAAAGATGGATGCCAGGCTGGAGTGAAGACAGAATCTGGTTATTATTAGATAGTTGAGAAGTTGCATATGAATACATTTTTCTGATATTTTTGATAGGGAAGGTGAAATGGCAATTGATTTATAGTTTGAAACATCTGTATTGATTCTGTCCTTGTACAGTGGAATAATTAATGATTTTTTTCCATAGTAAAGGGAGTTTGTTTTCAGATTTGGATTGATTTATTAAAATTGAAACTGGAAATCCAACAGCTTCAGCTGCTATTTTAAGATATTTGCCAGGTAGATTGTTAGGGTCAGTTACTGTAGGCTTTCATTTTTTGAGGCATTTTTGATAATATTTATGGGAACTTGTTGGAAGGAGAAATGTTGAAGATGGCTATTTGATTAAGTATGGATATAAAGAGCTTGATTAATCAACTGTTTGTTTAATGACTGTATTGTCTGTATAAAGTGGGTATTGGATTGCTTGACTCTGACATCATTTTGCTTCTTGCTTGTTTCATGTTGGCTTTGCAGTTTGTCCTGGATTTAACAGTTTATTGAGTGAGAAGCAATACAATTTTTCAGTTATAGGTATGAATGTTTTGATTGGTTGTGTGATAGGTTTTCTTATCTTTGGTGGTCAGTTTTGTTTGGTTTCTTAGTTTTCTATATGCTAGTAAAGTCAGAACTGTTTTATGTTGTTGTCCAGACCTTCCATGCTTTGTCTGTTTGTTTCTTGAGTTGTTTAGTTGCTGAGGATAGCCATGGGGCAGGTTTGGCTTTGACTCTTTTTATTTGAAGGAGCTAGTGGGTATAGAACACTTAGAAAGATTTTACTGAACTCAGACACAGCATCAATTATGGGCAGAGACTTTACTGGCTCCTGGTTAAGGAGATGAAGTGTATTAACAAATAAGTCTTCACAGAAGTTATTAAGTTTTCTTACCAGACAGTAATGATTTGCTTTGAGGCTGTTGCTTTAGTGCCTTGTGGTGTAGATTGGATGTGATCACTTAGGATGTCTAGCAGAGTTCCATGAAATGATATTTTATTTGGAGAGGATGTTAGGATCCAATCAAGGGTGGATTGCCTGGTTGTGGTTTTGCTATATATAGCCAGTATGATTATAAGTTAGGTGAACCTGTACAGATATATATTATTGGTTGGATTTTCAGGTTGTGTGGTTTGTCACTCTATACTGACATCTCCCAATAGTATGGTTGCATGAGAAATTTTTGAGGAGGCCCAGCAGAGAATATCTTCCAGTGTGACGTTGTCCCGTTCGATTCTCAGCTAGAGCATCTTCTGTGTGGAGGCATACGTGAATGGGCGTGCCTTCATTGAAGGTTGTGCGTCAGGGCTGGTAATTCGGCACGTACAAATCCACTACCAAACATTAGCGGACCGGAGTTCCACTGTGGCGACCCCTAACCAGGATAAACCGAAAGACACAACAACAACATATATATATATATATATATATATATATATATACATATATATATATATATATATATATATATATATATATATATATATTTATACCCACAATTGCAATTGTCTTGTTAGTTTTTAGTTTTAGCCTGATTATTATACTTTCTGAGTTAGAGAAAGCTAGCAGTGTGTGGGGGAAAATGGCAATACCTACTGAGTTTTTGAAGAAAATAGTAGCACCACCAACTTTTTTGTTGACTCTGTGTGATCTGATAATGTTATAGGCTGTCAGGAGAATTTCTTAATTTTTTTTTTTTTTTTTTGTTTCAGGGTGAAGCCAGATTTCTGTATCAGCTAGGATGTCTGTAACATGTAGAGCTATCCATGCATGCACTTCAGGGTGTTTATTATAAATTCTTTGTAAATTGGTATGCTGTACATGAAGGCCAGCGTGCGACTGTAGGTAAGGTGGCAGCAAAAAAGGGGCTGCAGGGGATATGCTGTCTGGGGCTGGAATGTATTGATTGGACCTGGGTTTTCGTGGATGTCACTGCTAAGTTTTCTGGTTATGGAAGCATGATTGTACAGGTAGAGGCATTTTTGCTTGATTTTATGTTTAATACCCAATTTGTGAGCAACTGACTGTTGAACTTGAATAGTAGAATATAAGAGTGCTGATATATATACAGCCTGGTTGGGAGATCAAGTTCTGAAGTATTTTGTGTGAAACACATACTATACGAGTTTTCTTGGAATTGTGAGGGTACCTCAAATAAAGGTCAACATCAAAAGTTTATCCAAGGTACTGAAAAATACCATGAGAAAAACAATGGATTCCCATGGACTTAGACTGTCATTGACAGCTAAGGATAATTACAAATCCTTCTTTACTTACATCAGGAAGTTATGAAATACCACCTAACATTGGGACTACAACCTCTGATTCAGTGGATATCAAAAATATATTAGGAACAAATTCAATGCAAATTTCACAACAGAGATGCTACATAAAGCCCACATAGACCTAAC
This sequence comes from Protopterus annectens, assembly GCF_019279795.1. NCBI lineage: Eukaryota > Metazoa > Chordata > Ceratodontiformes > Protopteridae > Protopterus > Protopterus annectens. The sequence goes on from NC_056736.1 coordinate 691,846,634, forward strand.
GCTCTCAAAGTCCTTATCATCACAAAAGAACACTTCTTAAAAATACCCAGCAGACAAAAACAACATCCACTTTGGGTCCTGATCATTTTTTTATTTATTTTATTTTATTTTCAGTTTGATTACCGGGGAAGTCCACTGGGCCAAATTGACCCATTTTCAGTGGAGACCCGGGGAGAAAAGCTCCAAGATGCATTATACAATTTAGATACAGCTAATATTTAATATTAAAGATAATATTATGTAGAATAGTTACTCATAAATGCATTCAATATCATGCATAGTTAACAAATTCATTAAGCTTGAAGGTAGGGATCATACAGTTTCATTTGAGGAAAACAGATATGTGTTAGGTGTGGAAACAGTTTACATACAAACCTTTTAAGAAAATGTAAATACACTTTACATACACACATCAACAGTAGAATGCTATTTACAATATTTACAAGGTTGGGCTGCATGAGGGTAGCTGTAGGAGGTGAGAGCTTAGAGAGAAGCTATAGAAATTGTTGAGAGCTTAGATAGGCTCATAGGAAGATAACTATGAGAGTTGTAGAGCTTGGGAACCAGAGAGAGATAACCCCCTTTGATTAGGTTGAGTGAAGGTAGGTACATTTCCATTTAGTGGACAGGTGTTTGAATAGTTGGGTTTTGAAGTTTTCTGAGTTTGATATGGTTCTTAGTGGGGAGGGAAGGGAATTCCATTTTTTGCCTAGTGAGAAAGATAGGAGAAGTTGGCCAGCAGGACGTCTAGGTTTATGGATAGTAATTAAGTTCTGATTTTCAGATCTGAGAGCTCTGTTGGGTATATAAGGGGGAAGGATATTAGTTAGAGCAGGACATTTTGTTGGGTGAAATATGAGTCTATATGCAGTAGTGAGTTGGAGATAGTCTATGTAGTTTGGGAGTTCAAGCCAATTCAGGGATTGTAGGGTTAGGCAGTGATGGGTGGTATTTTTAGATTTAGAGGCAAATTTAGAGATTTTGTTGTAGCAGTTTTCTAGTTTAGAGGTGATAGAGGAGGACAGCTTGGTTAGGAGAGGGGCTCCGTATAATAAGGAAGGAAGAAGATAAGTCGAGGACAGAGTTTGCCTGGTAGAGTTAGAGAGAAAGCGATTATTCCTAAACAGCATACCTAGCTTTTGGTGGATTTTCTTGATATGAATATCAAACTTGAGGTGTTCATCTACAGTAATTCCAAGTAGTTTGACAGAGGGGACCACTTCTATAGGTGAGTTGGTTAGACTATAGACTTTGAAGTTGTTTTATCGTAGGAAAGGGTGTTTGTGGGAGGTAATAGTAGAATCTTTGATTTATTTGCATTGAGAGAGAGGTGGTTTTGGCACATCCAGTTTTCGGTTGTTGTGAAGGCAGTTTGGGTTTTAGTCAGCAATTCAGAGAGGTTTGAGGCAGATCAGACTAAGGTTGAATCGTCTGCATATTGAATGATTTTAGCATCAAGAATAGCAGTGTGAAAGGTATTGATGAAGATGTTAAAAAGCATTGGCCCAAGGATGGATCCGTGTGGTATGCCATTTGGGGTAGATAGGAAGGAAGAGATGGAGTTCTTCCATTTGACTGGCTGTGAGCTGTCTGATAGATAGCTGGAGAACCAGGATAAAACATTATGTGAGAGATTAAGGTTTGAGAGATGACAGAGAAGGTGCTTGTGGGAAACAGTATCAAAGGCTTTAGACAGATCGAGTAAAACAGTAGAAACTAAGTGTCCTGAATCTCGGGCTTGACTGACAGTTTCTAGGAAAGAGAGTAGAGCGGTTATTGTGCTATGGCCTGGACGGAAGCCATGCTGGGTAGGAGTGTGAAGATTGTTTTGGGTCAGGAAAGGCATAAGTTGGAGGTGGATTAATTTTTGTTAGGATTTTGGAGATTGGTGAGAGCAAATCCATGGGGTGAAAGTTTGAGATACTGGTATTTTTGCCTCCTTTATGAAAAAGAAGAATATAAGCTGAGCGCCAGAGTTTGGGGACGTATAATTCTTTTATGGATTGGTTAATTATGATGCTGATTGGGAGAGCAATGCCATCAGCAGCATATTTTAAGAAGGAAGAGGGAATATTGTCGGGAGTGTTAGAGCAAGGTTTAAGTTTGGACAAAAGTTTTTTTTACAAAGTTATTGGAGATGGGTTTGAGTTCAAACAGATGAGGTGAGTTAGAAGGGAGAGAGTGTAGAGCAGTTGAGTTATTATTGGGAAATGTCTTGGTGAGGGTAGTAATAGTTTCTATGAAAAATGAGTTAAATTGCGAGCCTAGTTCAAAGTCAGATTTACTTGGGTCAGGACAGGGGTTATTCTTGGAGCCTGATCCCAGGTAGCCTGCTGAACAGCATTAAACATGTGCTGGTAGACCAATGTCTATTGCTATTTAAACTAAGGTGGTCTACTGGCTTTGTCCCTAAGATTTGTTACATAACAGATATTATGCCTCTCCACAAGAACAGCACCACCATGGACCCTTGGAAATTACAGACTCATCAGTCTGACAAGCCTCATTTGTAAGGCCAAAGAATAGGTCATAACAGACCCGATAAACTAAGCTATAAAAAATCTTAAACACTTGGCCCACAACAGTCTGACTTTCTTAAGGGTAGAGCATGTCTAATAAATCTGGTGAAGTTTTGAAGTGGGCAATGCAAGCTGTGGAGAGCAGACACACTGTTCATACAACATACCTAGACCTTGTGAAGGTATTTGATATCATACTACATGGCAACATTATGAACAAGCTGTATGTGCCCCAAACTGATCTCTTTGTAGTTAGACGGACAGCTAATTGGCTGAGAAACAGAACCCATAATATGAGGATGGCAGCGGTGTGCTCAGAGAACATGAAAGTAACAAGTGAGGTCCCACAGGGACCTCTGCAATTCAGCATACATTTCTCTAGTCTCCAAATCAAAAATGGGGAAATCTGGTTAACCAAGTTTGCAGATGATTGTAATCTATGTATTACACTTAAAATCCCTTCTTAATTGCAAAAGCTACACCTTGAACTTCCACATTCAAATAGCTGGTGCACTGAAAACAGGGTAAAACTAAGTAGTGAAAAATGCAATATTGTGCTGCATTTGGCAAAAAAACAAACAAAAAAAGACAGTTTATAGTACAGAAGACACCCCACTCCAAAATGAAGATGTTTTGCGGGACCTGAGAAAATGCTTATTAATCCTCGCCTTTGCCATCATGCTGCAACAATGGTCAAGAAATCCTTCCATCTGGCACAGCTGATTACAAAGGATATTTCCCTCCAGATCAAAATTAGTCCTTACTCCCTCTATATTCTGCATTGATCAGGCCAGTCATTGAAAACCTGAGATGCATCTTACTAAACATAACAAGTAGCTGGAGTGACCCCAAAAATTCCTGACAAAAAGATCATGGCACTAAAGTACCTGAGATACCAAAAGAAGATAGAGGCCTTGTCCATATATTCAGTGTCCTCTAGGCCTCTTACGGGTGAGCTGTGCTTTGCTTTCTGGGCCATTAGAGTCTGCCAGTTTAAGACCACTTATTTTTTCTACAAATCAAACAATCCAGTAAACAGTAGAGCAGAGATTTGAACATCCTTTATCAGTAAACAAATGATGGTGGAGAGGCAGATTTGTCACACAATGCCTACCCCTTTAGAACAAACTTTGTCTCCAGCTCAAGCAATATGACACACTCTATTAAGTTAAGAAATAATTAGACAATTGGCTGGGTAAATTCATCCCTGGTATGACTAGCCTATACCTTCTTAAAAAAAGAAGGTAAGGTCTAAGGGTGGACACTGGCAAGGCATAAATGGCCACAATGGCCTAGTTGCCTTGTACATTCTATGTCATGATTCTGTGATAGAAACAGTCTGGCATGCTTCTAGACAGCAGTTAGAATAAAATAACTTTGTGTCCACACAAGTTTTATAAATTCTAAAGAGTGTTTGAGAGCATATGCTTAATATCCAACAAAATTCACAGTTTAACCCTTAACATATATACAAAATAACAGCCTGATTTAAAAGTAAGACATTACTGATAAAAATCAAGACAGAAAGTATAAAATCTAGATCAAATGCCACCCTCACGGAATTAATCCTTAATTACTTCAATATCAAAAGAAGGCAAAGACCCACAAAAATTTCATTGCTCAATGTAGATTATAAAATATTTATGTCTATTTTAGCTGACAGAATGAAACTGATTTTATCAAATTTAAGTAGTTTAGACCAGTCTAGTTTTATTCACAAAAAAACAAACTTCTGATAAGATTAAAGTATTAATTACTTCGATAGATGTGGTGAATAATGTGAAAACATAATCTTTATTTATTAGCTTAGCTATAGAAAATGCATTTGATTCTATGGAATAGGAGCATTTATTTAAATTATTATATCTGTTTGAATTCCCTTCACAATTTATTGAGATGTTAATGGCTATTTATAATAACAATAAAGCATATGTAACATTAGGTCAATATTCTTCAAATGTTATTAATTTAACAAAAGGAACTAAACAAGACTGTCCTGTCTCTCCTTTATTATTTGATTTAGCTATTGAGATACTTGTAATTCTTAGTAATTCAAATACAAAAAAAATCAAGGTTTAGACATTAGTCAGAAATATAATTCCAAAATAACGTTATTAAGTTATAAGTTTAAAAAAGTGTCTAGCCTACACTTTAATCATTTCAAATCTAATTATATCCTCATAAATAAAAAAATAAATACAGAAATTCAATTTCTAGGTAAAGAATCTACTAATGTATTGCATAACTATGAAAAGATAATAATCTCAATGACTAATTTAATTAATTCCTGGAACAAAATTTACTTTTCATTTGAAGATAGATTGCAAATTATTAAAATGACTTTATTTCTGAAATTACTGTATATCACTCAAGCAATTATATTACTACCAAATAAGAAATAAATAAAAGTAATAAATAAATTACTTATAATTTTTCTATCTTATCCAAAGAAACCTAGATTAAGTATAAATCATCACTTCAGACCTTGGAAATATGGGGGTGTTAATTTTTCAAATATAAAAAACATATGCTACAGCAGCAATTATTAAGATGGTTCAATTGGTTAGATATCAATTACATATCAAATTGGAAAATATTGCATTATCAATTGTCGAATGTGGTGAAACTGAATTCTTTAGACTCAATGAATTATAAATTATACAACTTTTTTTATATGTAAGTAGATTCAGACTCCTGTATATTCTCCATCCAATTCAACTTATTTAAAATTAGTATTAAAACTATTTAAAAATAATAAGAAATAACTCAAAATATAAATTTTGTTTTGAATCCCTAATTCCTTTTCCATTAAAAATATTATAAGTGCGTTACCAGATCATATGCTTAACTCTTGGAAAATCAAAATTTCTAGTATGGTTACCAATGTTTTCAAGGAATTAAAGTTAAATCAAGCAAATCTATTTGTTTAGAATTTAATATTAATACTAATGAGGTAATTTATTTGCACGTAAATTTAACATCATTTCAAACTAAGTTCTCTCTTCTATCCAACTCTAGTCATGTTGAATTTCCAGAATGGATACAAATTTTGTTTGGAATTATTCATAAATATCAAGAATATGATAATTTAATCTTGAAAATATATTCATTGTTAACTAAAGATAATTCTAACTTAAATAATAACTTTTGGAACGTTTTCTCTAAAGAGTATTTTACAGATTTTTACTGAACAAAACAAAACAAAAAACTCAACTTCTCTCCTCCATTAAAACACTTATTTGAATCTTTAATGAAATGTATTTACTTGGAAATTTTTGTTTAGAGCTTTTTTTAACTCCTGTAAGTGTTGCTAAAATGAGATAAGAAAATATTAATGAATGCTGGTGATGTAATAAACATACTAAAGCTAATTGGTCACATATGTTTTATGATTGCTACATGGTTAATTTTTTGGTAAAAGTATTAGATTTTTTAAAACTTTACGGGATGATACCTTCACATTAACAAAATAAATTGTTCTCTTTAACATATTAGAAATGGAAATACAAAAAAAAGGATATTCTTATCTACCTTGGACTATACTCACTGTGGCCAGAAAAACTATCTCAAGAAACTGGAAAACTTCTTCACTATCAAAATTTGAAGACTTTCTTATCCTTTTAAAAGAAACACCAATTAAAGAAACTACAGTAAAACAGAGAAGAATTTATCCTATCAAGTTAAAGAATAATTCTTAGTCGAAGGTTTTGGTCCTTCTTGAATCATCTTCTTCATCTAATTAATCATTTTAGACTATTAAGATTTTGTCTATCTGTCTTGTTTTATTTATTAATTCTGTGGTCTTAGGCTTAATGTTTATATTGTAAATAGTTACTTTTCAGTATTTAAAGACATGATTGATTATATTCACATATTATATAACATTTAAAAAAATCAAGACAGAAAGATCTCAGCTGAACATGATTCCTTCAGAAATGGCAGATCAAACATGACAACAGGCACATGGAAGTAGATCTACAGATAGATATATTAATTCCTATTATCTGTGACACAGGTTATGTGATGCTTCTGTACTACTATTTAACAACTCCAAACATTCCCGTAGGTAGTTGCCTCTAACTGTCCTGTATCTGACACACTGTATAAGGTCAGATATTTTAATTTTTCATAATAACTTAAAATCTCACATACATGAATGCACTTACTATATTTGTACTGTACTCTTACCAATTTGCTCATGCTTGTTTTCTTATAAGGTTTCCATATTATTATTCTGTACTCTATTTTAGGGGTAATACAACTTTCAAACAATTATTTCATCACTTCTATTTCCCTAGACTTTATTATTCTTTTTTATACAGCCCTATCATTTTATAACTGTTACTAAAATTGGTTGATATGTTAAAAAAAAATCTGTGCTGGATCTACCAATATACCAAGCTCCTTGAAGTAATCCACAGTTTCAGTCATCATGTCCTATATTAAATACCCCACATTCACTCTATTCCTCCCAAATCTCATATAGTTAATTGTTAATATAGTAGATTTATTAGCATAACCACTGCCATTACAGACCAAGGCATCTTACTGGACAATGAACTACCCTTTGACCACCACTTATCCATTACCATTAGGAAAGTCTTCTTCCTCATCCAACTGATTATTAAGGACTTCTCTTCTCAGTCAAAAGAAGCCATCATTCCCATCTATTGATACCTCATTAGACCCACACTAGAATGCAATGTGCCAGTCTGTATGAACCTCTCAAATACTTAACCCAACCTGAAAATCTCCAACCCTTCCTCAATAAGGAAATCCTACAGACTCTTTCTTGGTAAGCTATGCCTGACCTACAAAGCTGTAAATGATTCAGTCCTACCTGATCTGCTATAAATCTGCAAAATTGGTTGCAACTAAACACAAGATAAAGAGACTTAAATCAGTACTGCACCATAAATATAACTTGTTGGCAAGATAGGTATTTCCCACAAACAACTCTCCATCTCTGGAACAGACTCAGCAAAGCAAAGTACATATCTGACTATCAAAAAATATAACTAAGATGGATGGATGGGAAACCACAAATTTACCCTAGGTCAGCCCCCCCATCCAAACGTCCCTTATGGACATTGAGAATAACTAGCTAGAAGTACTGGTAGAATTGCACTGACTGGCTATCAAAAGACTTAACTGGTTTATTGTCTAATAACAACCTGTGAACTTATGAACACACACACACACACACACACACACACACACACATACACACACATATTGATTCATCGGTTCCCTATTACGAAGGTTGTCGAATGCGTCTTTGTTGAACAGTAAAGCGCAAAAAGGCAAAATAGCAAAGCGGCTTTTCAGCAAATTCTTTCCCTGGGAAAGAATTTGTTTGGCCGCTTTTGCTACTTTGCCTTTTTGGCATTGTAGTGCGATCTTGGAGTTGGTATATTTAAGTAGGTGGTGTGGAGGGCAGAGCGCCCATGTCAGGAGGTGTGGGGGGTGAAGCCCCCCACATTAAGTAATGTTTTACAGGGTTTTTTTTTTTCGGAACTGCGATTGTTTTCCATTGGAAAACAATCGCTGTTCTGTAGTTTTGACATTGTAAGCTTTCACTTACATGGGGTCGATTATCTGTCATTTGCTCTTCTGAGTGTGGGATATGATAATATAGACCCGATTCATCGACTAAGCAGAACATCAGACTCAATCTATTTGAGCACTACTGTTCAAAAATGCAACCTGTCAAAAAATAAATAAAACAATTGTAAAACATATCTTCACAGGGGTCAAGCCTTTCTGCATCTCCACACCAGCTGCTAATTATATATACTAACTCCAAGATAATATTACATTGGAAAAAGGGTGAATTCCATGATGCCTGCTGTACTGTGACCTTGTGCAGACAAAAAAGCCAATATGTGTGATCAGTTGATTTTGGATTATATATGGGCTTTTTTCAATTCGATGAAGTGAGCTTTTGACCACTAGTATGTATTTTATTTATCTATTTGTATCTGACCCCGGGATTCAATAATGCCTACACGAAGTGTACACTGTTCTGAGTGAACAGACAACACAGATATAACTCACACCTTCTTTCTCCGAAGTTTAGTTTTCTTACTGATATTCTTGCAGCTTTAAATATTGACAGGGATTCATAAAGGTTGCCACAAAGTATAGACTACATGTACAGAAAGCACAAAAAATGTGATAAGAATGTTCTTGAATACATATTGTGTACACTTATTATAGGCTGTATTGAATCTGGCCCTATATATATATATATATATATATATATATATATATATATATATATATATATATATATATATCTGACCCTATATCTATTTATCTATAATCTCTCTCTCTCTCTCTATCTCCGTATATATATATATATATATATATATATATATATATATATATGTAGACAGATAAATATATAGATGTGTGTGGGCCACTGCAATATTAACAAGGACTGAATCATAACCAAAAATATCAACTCCAAATCCATCAACATTTGATAATGGGAGATTGGAGAACTTGCACTCTTTTCAGAACCATGTTAAAACCTATTTTGGAGGAGGAATTCAAACCCAAACCACAGGAACTGGACCATGAAAATACTCTTGTAAAAAAATCATGTTTATTTAACCCACATTAAGCGCTTTTGTCTAGCAAGGGGACTTCATCAGAATGGAAAAACAGTGCAAAAATGTAAACACCTTATATACTCTTGAATCCCTTTCTACTTAACTGAACAAGTTAAGCTAAGCTGATTAAGGATGAACCATTAACATTTTAAAGGGAAAGTGTTGGCTACCTCTAAGGCAAACACTGACTGAGAAACCAAGAAAGACTCGTAAAACCAATGAAACTAGTTCACAAATTGAATAGTTTCAATCTGATCAAGAACCACCAAAATTAAACCCAAAACCAAAAACATTGGAACAGAATAAGCACGCGTGCTAAAAAATAAATGTAAATAAAAAATGAATATTTACAAAGTATAAGACCAAGGCCACACTAAGCCATAAAACTTGTCAGCAGTGGAAAACCAGTAATCAATACTGACACAACATATTTGAAATACAATTAAAAATACAATAAAAAATCACATATAGAAAGAAACTATGAGCTGCAAGATGCTGGTAATAAATACTGTGTCATTAAGACCATGCCCATTGGTAAAATTAAATTTTAGTTGCCACCTTAGTTCTTTGAGCTCCAAGAGGTCCTTCCAGGGCTCCCTCCCAAGCATTGGTGTCGACACAGTCAGCAACAAAAAAATGTAAAACTATGGGACTTATTCAGCTTAATATGTCTAAAAAAAGTGTTCCACTCATCCTTCCTGTTAACATTGTACCTATGCTGGCACATTCTAGTTCTAAGGGAGTTTACAGTTTTCCTGATATAGAAAGTGGGGCAGATTTGGCATTGTGCCATGTAAAGAACGACGCTCGAACAGTAAAATCTCTGCTTCAGGAAGACATCACCATAGCATGCAGTATTAAAAACAGACCCCCTTCTTAATAAATCCACATTGATTACAATGCCCACATTTCATCATGCAACAATTAAAAGCGGTGGACATTATTTTTTCTATAAGAAATTTAAATGACATGTCCTTCTTGTAAACAATCCTAGGGGAGGGACCCAGGACCTGAAACTGGCAGTCATGAAAAAAATTATCCAGTTGTTTGTGATTACAGACTTCATGTTCAAAAGGTCCAAATTAAAAGTGAGTTCCAGAACCTTTCCATAGTTACCTGAGGTCGTTACTTGGGCATTACTACTGGCACAAGAAGCCTCTTTCCCGATCAAGGGAAAGAAAATAGACTGGTCCCATTTGAGTGTAACCTCTTTCATAATAATATTAAGAAGGTTGGGGGTGGGTAGCCTCATACCTCAACCATATTTTTTAATTTAGTACTTTCTTGGAGAAAGGTCTCCTGTTGTGAAATCATGTGGGTAAGCCTATCCATTTGGCCCTTGACTAGTTCCTTCTGTTGATGTAGTGGATGCCAACTGGAAAAGTGCAGCAAAAAGTTTAAATAGGTTGACTTCCTAAAGATGTTTGATTCAAAACAATAACTGTCTCTATTTTTAGAGTTTATAACATCTAGGAAGTTGATGTGGTCAACAGAGTAGTTCAAGGTAAACCCAAGACACTCAGTGCTGTCATTCAAGTATGATGTTTCTAAAGACATGCGTCTGGAGAATTTCTCCCTGGGCCTCCACTGAAAACAGGATCTGTGGAACCTAGTCGGACTTTCCCGGTCAACAAATGTTAAATAAAAAAAAAAAAAAAGTAGCAAAAAAAATCATTGAGCTTTTCAAGGCCACCAGTCCAGAAAATTATGATGTCATATTTGTAGCAGACATACAAACTCCACATGTTGCTATAAGAAGATTGAAAAACAAAGTTAAACTCCCAATGGACCATCACTAGGTTGGCGAAGATCAGGGCACAGTTGGAGGAAGATCAGGAACGTGGACAACTTGGCTCCTGCAGGAACTATGATAAAAAATTCTGACTGTCAGTTGACTGGGAATCGATGTTATTTTGCTGATTATCCATGTATTGCTGACTCGCAGCTTTATTTATATGTGTATATATATATATATATATATATATATATATATATATATATATATATATATATATGTGTGTGTGTGTGTGTGTGTGTGTGTGTGTGTGTGTGTGTGTGTGTGTGTGTGCGCGTGTGTGTGAGTGCATGTGTGTGTGTGGGAGCAACAACTTGGGTCTGACTGATAACGCTATTGTCTTGCCCTTTCATACATGGACTAGCAGAGACATGATGGTCAGACGTCATGTGAGAGTGCATGTCTCAAGTAAGAGACTTCTCTGTTAGGTAATCAGGTTATGCCTTACAAGATTATTGTAGTCAATATGGGGTCTAATCTAAGACCATACAAATTTAGAAATTTCAAAATGAAGACATGAAAACCAAAATAATTCAAGCCATTCAAGACCTTCTGGTAATGCATAGTGAGTGAGATGGTTGAGCCACAGCTATCATTTTAATCAAATTAACCCAACCCATTAAAGAAAGGGAGGCTAGGCCTTATATTTTAAGTTCTGATGAACTCTCTCTTTGTGTCATATGAGGAGAGTTTCATCACAACTGTGCTAACATGCAAATAGATCCTCAGATGCTTAAGGCAGATCAGCTAAGACTGCATTCAGCTAATTCAATCCCTTCCAGAATTAAATGTGACAGAAAGGCCTAACTTCTGACTTGTTTCATTTGTAATTTAAGAAAGCTGACATTATGGGCAGCAGCGTGATATAGACGTTAGTGTTGTTCTGCAGCTTGATTCTCAGATGGTGAGCTTTCTGTAAGGAATCTGAATGTCTTCCCCGTATATACATGGGTTTTCACTGCATACTGTAGTTTCCTTCAACATTTAATGATTTGTTATTTATTTACTTACTTGTGCATGTATGTGTTTAGTTATGTATTTATTTTATTTTTTATTTTGCTTTTGTTTACCAAGACAGTATGACTGGGTTTATCTAAATCTCTTTTTAGTGGAAACCTTAGAAGAAAAACTTCACACATTTTTTTTACAAAAATGATCAAGACTACAAATAAAATGAAAGTGTACAAACAGTATAGAGATATTACCAGAGTACAATATATTTTAAGCAGTGCACATAATTTGCATAATGCATGAATATTTAAGCAGTTTCTATATATTTACACTGCATATCACAATATTTATAGCATCATATCTCTTATTTATAATGTGAACCTACGAGTCTAAGTCAGTCGTAGTATAGATTCTTTTTCCATTTGGGGTTGTAGCAGGGAGAGAAAAAATAGCATACAAAATATAAACCATGCATTTATGTTAAAAATTGTGATGGCAGGCTTCTTAGTTGCATTATTTATTTATTTATTTGACATTTGTTGACAGGGTTGGTCCAGCTGGGACAGAGCCCTTTTTCAGTAGAGACCCAGAGAGAAAAGCTCCAGAATTACATAGTCACTTAAAACAAGTAACTAAATTAACACAGTGCATAACTAATAAAACAAGAGTCCTTGACAGTGATGAACTAAAATGCTGGGTTTAACATGAGTAACAGTTTGACTTAACAAATCAGCACAGTACAATAGGTACAGTGAAGAGTAAAGGTGGACAAATAATTTACATTCAAGTCAAGGCAAAGTACAGTAGGTGTTATGTAGAGTAAGGTAAAGAAATAAATATTTACATCCTTAGTCATTAGTTCAGCTGAATAGTAGCAGTGGGAGAGAGGTAGTTAGGTACAAAAGATTCTGTTAGCAACTAGTAAAAAGAAGTAGGTACAAGGTAGAGAGATAGGAATGTAGGAGTAGTGAAGAGAAATATAGTAGATTAGAAGGGAAGTTGGGTGATCCAGGTATGGAAGAAAGGAGAGAGGCTGGATTGACAGGGAGGAGTATGGTTAGTCTGGTGGATAATAACATTGGATTGGCAGAGAGGAGCAGGGTCAGTCTGGTGGATGATAACACTGGATTGGCAGAGAGGAGCAGGGTCAGTCTGGTGGATGATAACACTGGATTGGCAGAGAGGACCAGGGACAGTCTGGTGGATGATGACACTGGATTGGCAGAGAGGACCAGGGTCTGTTTGGTGGATGATAACACTGGATTGGCAGAGAGGAGCAGGGTCAGTCTGGTGGATGATAACACTGGATTGGCAGAGAGGAGCAGGGTCAGTCTGGTGGATGATAACACTGGATTGGCAGAGAGGACCAGGGTCAGTCTGGTGGATGATAACACTGGATTGGCAGAGCAGTCTGGTGGATGATAACACTGGATTGGCAGAGAGGAGCAGGGTCAGTCTGGTGGATGATAACACTGGATTGGCAGAGAGGACCAGGGTCAGTCTGGTGGATGATAACACTGGATTGGCAGAGTGGAGCAGGGTCAGTCTGGTGGATGATAACACTGGACTGGCAGAGAGGAGCAGGGTCAGTCTGATGGATGATAACACTGGATTGGCAGAGAGGAGCAGGGTCAGTCTGGTGCATGATAACACTGGATTGGCAGAGAGGAGTATGGTTAGTCTGGTGGATAATAGCAATGACATAGTCTTTTTTTACTTAAGTGATTTTTTATGGCATTTCTGTATTGGTGTTTGGATCTAATATTTTGATTATCTAGTGGGAGTTTATTCCAGTTCTCAGCAGAGGAATAGCTGTAAAGGTTTTTACCAATGTGGATCTTCGGTTTGTATATGGAAAGGAGATGTTGTTCAGAGCTGCAAAGTGTCCTTGATGGGGTGTAGGAGGAGATGATAGAGGTAATACTGAGGCGGAAAGTGGGCTGGTACAGTATAGAGTGAATTATCTGAAGCTGAGAGAAGAGAAGGTTATGGGGGAATTCTAACCAGTTCAGTTCTCTGAGTGCTTAGTAGTGATGAGTGGAGTATGGTAGTTCAGCAGCAAAGTTGGCTACCTTGTTGTAAGTGGACTATAGTTTAGAAAGTAGTGAGATTTGTAAGTTGGTGAGGGTTTGACAGCCATAGAGAAGGGATGGTAATAGGTAGGCATGTAATAGGGCTGTCTTGGCTTTAATGGAAAGAACGTTTTTGTTTCTATAAAGGAGTCTAAGTTTTTGGTGGGTTTTCTTAATGTTACTTAGTACATGCAGGTCAAATTTCAGCTGGTCATCAATAATGACCCCAAGTAGTTTGGCATCAGTTTCCGCTGTGATGGGTGTGTTATTGTGGGAAGTGATAGAGAAAGAATGTTTCAGATGGTTCATTGTTTTCAGGACATAAAGTTAAGAGTTTAGTCTTTGGGTTTAAGATAAGATGGTTTTGTTTGAGGCAGTTTTCAAAAGACAAGAAGGAGCTCTGTGTTGTAGTACGAAGTTTGGGGAGGGTATCAGCTATGGTGATGACTGTGGAGTCATCAGCATATTGTACCAGTGATGACTGTGGAGTCATCAGCATATTGTACCAGTGATGACTGTGGAGTCATCAGCATATTGTACCAGTGATGACTGTGGAGTCATCAGCATATTGTACTAGTGATGACTGTGGAGTCATCAGCATATTGTACCAGTGATGACCGTGGAGTCATCAGCACATTGTACCAGTGATGACTGTGGAGTCATCAGCATATTGTACAAGTGATGACTGTGGAGTCATCAGCATATTGTACCAGTGATGACTGTGGAGTGAAGGTAGATAATTGATTGGTAAAAATATTAAATAGTAGTGGTTCCAGAATTGAAACTTGGGGTACTCCCATCTTTATAGGGAGTTCAGGGGAGATAGCAGAGAGCCTTTTAACAGATTGGAAATGATTGCTGAGGTAACTAGAGAACCAGGAGATAGTTGGGGTTGATAGGTTTAGTTCAGAGCATTTATATAGGAGGAGGGGGTGAGAGATGGTGTCAAATGCTTTTGAGAGGTCAGGAAAGAGACAAAACACTAATTTATTCTGGTCTCTGGCTTGTGAAATGGTGTTGATGAAGGAGATAAGAGCAGTAGAGGTGCTATGAACAGGGCAAAAGCCAAGCTGGGTGGGGGTGATTAGGTTCTTTTGTATGAGGTATTGCAGAAGTTGTTTGTGTACACATTTTTCCAAGATCTTAGAGAGGAGTGATAGAATTGCAATGGGCCTAAAGTTGGATAGTTCAGTAGAGTTGCCTGTTTTATGGATGGGTAAGGTGTAGAACTTTTTCCAAATAGCAGGGACTTTGGCTTCAGTAATGGATCGGTTGGTAAGAATAGAGATGGGTAGGGCTATGGAGTTGGCAGCTATCTGGAGAAAGAGTGGAGGGAGACCATCTGTTGAGGGAGAGCAAGGTTTATGTTTAAGTAGCATGTAGGCTGAAGGCTGATGAGGTGTTAGAGGGTATAGGAGGGTCGGTGGGTGAGGTAGTATTGGAGTTTGGATGGTGGTTACTTTACTGATGGAGTCTATGAAGTAGGAGTTAAAGGTTGTAGCGGTTTGGAGGGGAGTATTTTTGGGGCTAGCATGGGGAGAGGAAGGGTTTCCTGGATGAAGGATTTGGTTAATAGTATGCTAGACTTTTTTAGGGTTATGTTGGTGTGTTTTGGGGGAATTTGAGTAATAATTTCTCTTGTTACTGGCAACGGCTTTCATTGCAAGATTGCACAGATGTCTATACTGTTGTAGGTAGAGAGGGAGTTTGGTTTTATTCCAGAGCTTCCAGGTTTTGTCCCTCTGAGCCATTAGGGAGCAGGTAGAGTGTGTTAGCCAAGGGGATACAGCTGATTTTATTCTGACATTGTGTATGGGAGCTAGGGAGTTTTTTTATTTTGATGGTTAGTATGTAGAGCTCCAGTCTTTACACAAAGAGGGAGAAAAAGATATGAGATGTTATGGTTTCTTTTGCTGTGTCAAAGGGAGATTCATTGAAAAACAGAAAGACAACAGAAAGAGGTAGAAAGGAAACAGATAGAGGAGTAAGGGAACTCTGTACATAAAAGGTATAGATAAATAGGTATTCCTCCAAACTGCCTGTAGATGTGCATGTCACGAGTGTGCTTCTTGCAATGGGCTGCCACTCTGTTTAGTTATTTTATCTCAATTAATTTCTTTGTTACTTCTAGTAAAGTTGGCTTAGACGCTGATTTCCATTTTCTAGTAATTGCTTTTTTGTCAGTCATCATAATTAGACTCAGCAAGGCCTTACTGTGTCAAGGCAATTCTGATTCTGTATCAGGGATTAAAAAAAAATAATTTTCTTATTTACACCAATTTGCACACCCAGTATCTCCAACAATGTACTTTCCAGGGAATCTTTAAAGTCTGCTAACTCATTACACTCCCAGAAAATATGTTGCCAGTTACCTCTTTCTTCCCAATCACACCTCCAACATTTGCTGTCTACCCGAGGAAACATTCTTTGGAGTCTACTTGAGATATAAAAATACCAATGTAAACACTTTCAAGCAAAGATCCTAAATCTTCTAGACTTTGTTGTGTACTGTATTTGGAAGACACACATATATATCCTCCCATTGTTTCTTCGTGAATTGCTTATCAATTCTCTCTTCCCAATCAAGTCTACCCTCCTCTGATTGGTTTTTATAGTCATCATGTAATATTTCATATACTCTACTAATTATTCCTTTCTTAATGGCAACTTATGCTCTAGATTCTACTAAAAACTCTACCAGTGCTGGTCTTTCATCTAGGAACCCCTATTTCTTTCTCTTTGCCTGTGCTCTGATATAAGTCCTTGCTAGGAAAGGGAATCTCTAACCTACAGTCCAAATAAGTTCTTAGTGTCTTCCCATTCTATTAACTTCCCTCTCTAGTTATTTGCTCCCAATACCTTGGTTCCTTTGCCGGTTTTCTCCAATAAATTCCAACCCCCTCTTGCCTAATTGCAGTCATCCCTATCATCAGAATTTCCTTTCTCCATTCCCATGTTGGGTTAGTTCTTAGAATACTTTCTGCTACTTTATGAACATAATATTATGTATGATTATTGTTATTTTCCTTAAAGATCTGCATCCAAAGTCCCAGTCTGTCCTTGTTTCTTGAGCTTCCTCCCTGTTTCATCAACATTTCTTTCCACTATGAATTATAGTTTTCTGATTGTGCTATGTAAAGGAGCCTTAACTGTGTTGATCTGAAATACCTCTTCAAATGGGGTAACCTAATCCACCTTGTTCTATTGGAAGAATAAGCTTATCCCACTTGATTCTTGCCGTCTTCCTCTTCTAGATAAAATCCCTCAGCTCTGTAGTAATTACTAGCCACAACTTCTCCTCTAGTTGATAAAATATGCCTGACCTGTGTATGACACTAAAGAGACTAAAAACATTTTAACTGCTTGTATTTTACTATCAATATCCATATAACAGAGCGTCCATTACTGCTATTGCCTTACTTTTAGCTTCATTAATTTTGTATCCTGAAAAGATCTGAAACTGTCTCAATATGTTCCACAACACTGTAATGTTCCTTTCTAGCTTTGGTAGGTATAAAATAATATCATCTGCAAACAGAGCCGTCTTTTCTTGACTACCATACCAATTATATCCTTGAATTTTTGAGTTCCTTATTTTCTTTGCTAATGGTTCTAAATATGATGCAAATAACACAGAGGAGAGAGGACACCTCTGCCTGGTCCCTCTTTTAAAGCTTAAATGACCAGAGAGGACCTCAAACACTTTAATTTCCTCCTCTGATCCTTCATATATCCTCCTAATCAACCGTATAATTTTATCAAGGAATGTAAATGCTTCCATTGCTCTGCTCATAAAGTCCCGACTTACCCTCTCAAATGCTTTTTTTGCTTCAAGACCCACCAACAACAGTGGTATTTTCTTACATTCTGCTTCCCTTTGGATTTAATGTTCTGTTAATGTTGTTAAATATTTGCATCCCCTCCACAAAACCACATCGATCCATATCTATCAATTTTGGCATTAATTTTGCCATTCTTTTAGCCATTATAGACAGGAACACTTTATAATCATGGTTTATTATTGAAATGGGCCTGTATGAAGCTGGGTCCAATGGATCTTTACCTCTTTAGGTATTACAGCTACCACCACTTTCTTCCAGGATGTTGGTACTTCTCCTCCTGTTAAAATACTTCCAAACATCCACAGGAATACTATCTATTCCTTGGGACCTTCCTGTAGATTGGTTATACATCACCATTTTTATCTCATCTCCTCCTATCCTAACTATTAGTAATTGAGCCTCCTCTACCTCTAACCTTGGCATATTTAATTCTTGCATAAACGTTTCCATTTGTACCTTTTCTTGATTTTCTTATTTCTCTGCTTTATATAGACTTTCATAAAATTTCCAAAATATTTCTAATATTTCTACAGGATTCCTTCTTATGTTCCTTGTTATAGCCTCCATAAGCTTGGCAAAAGCCCTTTCACTTTCTGTTGCCTGAGCTGTTGCACTAAAAGTTTTTATGCTATTGAGATACTATCAAAAACAGTTGTTTAACAGCAATCTTTCTAAATTCGTACATGCAGTATTATGAAGGTAATTTTCTGTTTAACATTCTGTAGTTGCCCCTCTTCTTGTTCTGTGAGATTCCACCTATTCTGTAATACTTTAACATTTGTCAGTCCCTCTAAATAATTCTTGCTACCTCTTAACCGTATCTCCCTTTCATTTATTTCCACCCTATTTCTCAACTCCACTTTAATTTTATCCCACTCCATAGCTATATTTTCAGAAGAAAACTCTATCTTCTCTAATAGCTCCTGAATAAGTTCTATTACCCATTCTTTAAATTCCTCTCTTTTCAACAGATAGGTGGGAAGGCACCAGTGTCTCATTCTATTTCATTACCCTGTGTTTTTAATTTGGTTATTATTGGTACATGATCTGAAATAGCTATTGGGTAAGTATCAAGACCTTCAATTAAATGCACATGTTCATTTGAAATGTAAATTCTGTCAAGCCTAGCCCAGTCTTTGTATCTTGGGGAATAATATGTAAATTCACTCTGAACTCCTAGTACTGAATTCACATCTTGCATGCCAAATATTTTCATAAATTTCTTTAAAAATCTGCCCTCCTTTGTTATATTTTCCCTTCTGGGCCCCCCAGACACATTTTCACTGTTGCAAATCAAATTCCAGTCCCCCCTCTAAGTAATATTCATTGCTGAAAGCTGATTATTTCTCCCAGAAGTTTCTTAGGCTCCATTGTAGCAGTTTCCCATGGAATATAAACATATGCAGTGTAATTCTCCTCCCTTGCCAGTACCCGCTTAGTACTACAAATCGACTATCATTATCTTTTTTATATTATTCTATCACTATTGGAGCTCCTCTTGCAATTAATATAAGTATTCCTTTCTTCCTCTGCCCCCGGTATTCCACTGAATAACCATCCCGAAAACCTTTTTTATCAAATTTACATGACCAGTTCTTTACAAGTGTGTCTCCTGTAGCATAACTATTTGCACTCTGCATATATTAATATAGTTCAATCTGTTTCTTTTTTGTATTTCTCTGTGAAACCATTAATGTTTAAAGACATTACAGAAAGCATCATATTCTTGAAAAATTATTCCCACATTTTATGCATAACAATGTTTTATTCCCACATTTTATGCATAACAACATTTTTGTTAAATGTCTAGTCCCAGCTTTTGTGTTACATACATGCACTGTTTAGCGGGTTAATTTTTTTATACAGTTGTTTCTTGTCCTCTCCATTTGAGCCCAAGTTACATCTTACAAAACATTTTGTTTTACTGAAAACCCTCAAACAAAAAATACGAACACACCTCCAATACCCCCTAAAACCTAGTAACTTAATAATAACAACAAAACTATGTACATATTCAAATACTGAAGTTTTATCCTCCTAATAGAAACAAATGTTTCAAACTGATAGCCACAGACATGGACTTGAGATAACCTGAAAGAAAGGATATCCTTGTAAAGACACATGGTACAGCCTGTGTTCCTATTATGCAATCTGAGGGTCATGCTGCTTAACACTAGAAGTCTAAATCTTAAAATGCAGTCGCTCGAGGCACTCCTTAAAATGGAGAACATCGACATTTGTGCTGTAACAGAGACCTGGTTTAAGGCAGCAGAAAGCACCCCTGCATTATCAGACTATAACTCATTCCACAACGTTTGGCCCCCGAACTTGGACTGAAACTTCAAAGGTGGTAGTGTTTCCATATTTATCAAGGATGCGCACAGCTCCAGACTGGTAGCCCAACATAATGCATCAGAGATACTTCCGGTGCAGCTAACATTGGGTAAGACAGTGATTCAGGTCATAGCCTGCTATAGGTCCCCAACCATGTCCCAAGACTTGCACTCCATGTTTCTAAGCACCCTGGAGAATATTAGGGTCTAACCTAACACTGTCTTACTAGGCGACTTCAACTACCCCTCCATTAACTGGGTAAACTACTCATGTACCAATACACTTGCCCAGCGTTTCCTGGAGTTCATTAATTCCAATGCCCTGGACCAACTCGTTCTTACCCCCACTACAGGTAGCAACATCCTTGACCTGGTCATTACTAACATGGGCTACCATTGCTCTACACCAATAGTCAGTTCCTCCCTGGTTAGATCCGATCACAAACTAATCACCTTGGAAATCCACATACCTCCCACCCCCCGCAAAGGTAACAACCATGAAAAACTTCTCCAAAGTTAATTTTGGGCTCCTAAAAACAGAGGTGCCTAACTTCACAGCACCCATGCAAATGGAGAATAGTTGCATGACCGCTGAATCATACACCAATGCACTGTACGAACATGTACACAAATGCCTGGCCCTCACCATATCCAATAGAACCAAGACGCTGTACTCCAAAAAATGGAAGCCAATCTGGTGGTCCCCTGCCATAAACAAACTCTAGAACAGAAGGAGGAAACTGATGCAGAATAAGGTGAAGTTCCAAGACTGGAAAAACTCCGTTATCAGCCTCAACAAAAAGTTGCAATCCCTCATCAAATTCTCTAATGCTAGCTATGAAAGCAGAATTGCACTAGATAATAAAGACAACCACAAGGCCTTCTATAGTTATGTAAAGAATCTCTACGACAATACCCAGATTTGCTCTGAGCTGCTGCACAATGGTACCTCCTATACCAAGCCAACAGATATTGACAGTATACTGGCTGACAGATTCAGTGCCAACTTTGCCCCTCCCCCCCAAAGGAACAATCACAATACCAGTAGATTGACAGGCACCCAGTATTACTGCTGCACAGGTTAAAACAGCACTGTCCAAGGCCAAGAATACAGCTTCTATGGGACCTGACAATATCCCTGGTTGTGTTCTACATGAACTACACAGTGAACTGGCACCTCACCTGTGTTCATCTCTGGCAAAGCATTGTGGTCTGTCGATCATGTCATTCCAGGCAGACAGATACTGGATCCCCTTAGAATGACACCAGAAGCTTAGCCGATTGTTGAAGTCAATCAGTTTGTTCTTGTACTGTGATATCATTCTGGGTGATGGCAGGATGCTACTCAGGGCTAGGGTCATACCTGCCTGGGCTACAAGATTGGAGATCCTCCATGTCTCTTTTCATGTAGTCCAGGGAGGTACGTCTCAGGTCATTCATTCACAGCAACATGGACAATGACAGAGTCATATTTGTACTTGTTGTAGAGTAATGAGTGCGTGCATTATGTGGCAGATCCTGGCACCTGACAGGCAGCTGACAGTAACTTTCTCCTTGTGTAACCTGGTGAGTGGAACATCAGTGTGCCTAACTATAGAGTCACCCATGACTAGACTGTTGGGTATGTTGTTATGCCTTATGGGCTGTGGTTGAGTGGCACAGTGAGTTTGTGGGCTATGTACCATTTGGGTTGTGTTGGGGGGTGGAGGTTGCTTGCATTTCTGCTTTGGAGGTCTCTGTTGCTTGAGCAGAATTTTATTGAGAGCCTCTGTGAATGTAGGTGTGTGCTTTGAGTTTCTATGTGTGTGTTTTGGTGGTGTAGGTTTTGAAGGACTATGTGATAAAATTATGCACTATTTAAATAGTACTACTAACAAAAAAAGTTATAGTTACAGTTAACTTTCTCTCTTCTCTTTCCCTGTACTGTGCATTTTTCTGAATATTAATGGCATGGAGTAGGGCATATACTTTACAGTCCCTTACAAGTTAGCAAAGTCCAAGAAAGTCCAATATTTCCAGATTTTTTTTCTTCTATTCTTGCTCATCTCCATCTCCAAAACCCTGTCTCTGCTTTATTTCCAACACAGTCTTGATTCTTGTATTCCAGTATTGTGCTTTTTTTCCTTCTTCAAGCATTTTCCATTGAGACACTGGAAAAGATTTCACTGGCACATGCTCTATGTGGTCTTTATTACCAGAAGAACAAGGAGCAGAATCTTCTTCTGTTTCATAGCTCCCATTTTCTTGGACAAACTTATATATTTCTTCCTTAGCATGTACTGCATCAAAAATGATTTTTGTTCCTCCAGGGAAAAATATTTTGAAGATAGTTGGGTACAGCAATTTGAATCTCATGCCTGCTTCTCGACATTCCCTGAATAATGGAATAAATGTATTCCTATTCTGCCTGGTGTACAATGAGTAGTCATTCTCCACAAACCCTCTGCTGTCTCCCACTTTTATTACTTTGTCTTTCGACAACAGCTTTGTCAGAATCATCTCCTTCTGCTGGTAAGATTGCATCTTTACTATTAAAGGTCTAGGTTGTTTTCTCATAGCCAGGTTTGGAGCATACACACAATGTGCCCTTTCAACCAAGAGCTCCTGCTGTGGAATATCATTCCAGTTGCTTATTTATGCTTTCAAAAAATTAATACAATCCATTCCTCCCAGCTTCTCAGCTACAGCAAAAAATCTCAGGTTTTCTCTACGTGCTCTGCCCTCTAATTCTATTATGTTTTGAAACATGTCTTCTTGTGCAGTCTCATATTCAGTCAACCTTTTCTTCATTCTTACCTCTGAGTTTTGCAGTTTTATCAACTCATCTGAATATCTGTTTAAAACTTCTTCCATTTTTTCCAGACTTTTATTGTTTGAGTTGATATACTCAATCAGTGTTCCATTTATTTTAGTCAGGTCTGTGTGCAGTGTGCCTTATACTTTCCTCTAGGTTACTGGAAATCATGTCTGGAGCTTGCATTGCTTTTTGTTGAACAGTTGCAGTACTTTTCCCAGTCAGTGTTTTTTGTCACTTTTGTGGCTGATTTTCCTTCAGGTCCTCTGCGTTTCTTTTTTCTTCACATCCAGGCATTGCACTTACTGGCCAACTACTGAAATTTACCTGGGAATCTAGGTCCACTGGCTTTCTCTGTTAAGTTTCTGTTTTCACACTGGGAGAGCTAGAATTAAGCTGTTACTCAATGTGCAGCCATCTTGGAAGTCTCAGTGTGTGAGAACTTTGACCAAAGTCTTAGCTGCCATGTTTTTAACTGAGATAGGATGGCATGACCTAGCAGATATGTTTGTCCTCATTTGCAAGATTAGGGATATTATGAAAAATAGCAACTTAGAAGAACATGATTCATCATGCAACAGCCTCATGGAGACTCTTTGTAAATCTTTAGGTTTAAACTGTTGGGTCTAGAGCCTTGCTGGGTTTTAAAGAGGATACTACATCCGCCCACCTTGCATATGAGTATTGGGATGTCAACTTCATGGATTGAATCCTCAGGCAATTTATTGAATGCTGGTTCTCTTATGTAGGTTTCAATTTCTTTGGAGAGGGGGGTCATAAACATGATGCAGACATATGGGTCTATATCATAACATCGAAGTTTCAAAACTTCGAATGTTATAACATCGTACCCGAAATCTCGAAGACTAACAGCATCGAAGCCGCAGAGCATCGAATTCTTTCTCAGGGAAAGAAGTCGGTGAGCCATTTCCACGGCTTCACTATTTCCTCCACTGTTTTGCGATCCTGGAGTTGGTATATTTAAGTAGGGAGGGTATTGGGGGTGTGGGGGGCTTCACCCCCCACATTAGAAATAGTTTGTAGTGTTTGTGTGTTTTGTGTTTTGTACTGGAATGGCGATTTTTTTTTCCCAGGGAAAAAAAATCGCTGTTCTCAGACTTCGGGGTTTTTAGCTTTCATGGTTTTGGGTTCGATATTATAACATTCGAAGTTTTGAAACTTCGATGCTATGATATAGACCCCAGACATATACATCTGAAAAAGCCCTCACATTCCTGAGCAGTAGCAGCTGACAGTGCTTTCTTGAACCGGACAGGCCTATAAATGTTAATCTTCTCCCATTCCAGAAGATAAGCTAGACAGTGATCCAAGTATTCAGACAGCCCTCAATGCATTATTTTGTACCTCAGGGTCTGACATTTTAAGATGCTGTCCCTCAGGGTGTCATACTCCTACAGGGTGTATTGAAGAAAAAGCTGTTTTTGACATCATCTGATGCATACCAAAAGGCTGCATGCAGTTTAGATTCATCTCTTAGCCTACCAATAATGCTATATATTAACATTTTCTAGTTTTCAGACCTTTTAATGCCTGACACTCAGTGGGGCAAGAGTTTAACCCATCTCAGTTGACTAAAGAGCCAGAAGTAATCTTTTTTTGAGTATG
The DNA here is from genome assembly GCF_019279795.1 of Protopterus annectens. Lineage (NCBI taxonomy): Eukaryota > Metazoa > Chordata > Ceratodontiformes > Protopteridae > Protopterus > Protopterus annectens. The sequence continues at coordinate 691,871,183 of NC_056736.1, forward strand.
GCCATTCTTACTTGATTAAGGGCAAGGAGAATCCTTCTCTTGAGTATGGTAGATGTGCTGTCACTCTTACTGTTGCAGAAATTCTCAGAATGAAATCTCTAACCCAACCTGGGTCTAAATCAGGTTAGGACTATGGAATGATCATTATAGATAACAAAGGATCTTTTTCACCTTGAACACGAGTTGCTCCAATAGCAAAAAAGTAGTCAATTGTGGATTCTGATGATGCACAGTGTGCCGATTCAAAAATAAATTGTCTTAACTCTCCATGCTGGGCTCTGCAAGGATCTGCATGGCTACACATCTTACACAGGCATTATCTCCCCATCCATATTATAACTGAGAATATGGATCTCTTCTGATCTAGCTCGAAACAGAGAACAGAGTTCTATTCACTGGAGAGAGGATCGCTGGCTTTTATTCAATAGATTCCTAAGTGAAACAATACATCCCACCTTGCTCAAGCTGGGGCCACAATAGAAACCAATTATTGTAGTTATTGCACTGTGTCTTCCCATCACCAAAACTACTCATCTGGTCTCACTGGGTAAAGCATTGTCAAGGCTGCAGCCACAGTGGGCATCTTTCATAACAATCATCACACAACTAGACTGACTGCCCTGTGTCACATATTTGTGTAAGCATCTTTTCCACTGGAGTTAGATTCCTTGGTCAGGGCCTGTATTTTTGCACAAACTATAACTCAACCTCTAAATCTTTCAGAAAGACTTTGAGTTTCTGCACTTTAATTTCTGTTTCAACCTATTCACACATACGAAGGCAAACTTTATGCCATTCTTAAGACTTTTTATAGACTGACACAATGATAGAGTCAATCATAATAGTTTTAATGACATGAAAGCTGGAGAGATCATGATAACCACCCCCAGAACCCCCTTGCTTAACATAAAAATAAACTGCAATGAATGTTCAGAGTAAAGACAAAGCCCTGAAAATTTCCTGAATCCAGAAGGTATGGCTTTTAAGAGCACACTCACACAGTAAAATAAGGCTTCTCATAATTGATTTAACATGGGATACACATACAATATGGTTATAGACCACAGGGTGGGAAGGTATCACCCCTGGACCATCCAAGAATGCCACATCCTTTAATTGCATGTGCAACATTGGAATCACCCTCCTGAGAGCAGTGCAAAAAACAAATGTCAGTAAAAATTTAGTCCAGAGAATTAAGATGACGACTTGTTAATGAGATGCTTTATGTGGTCCAGGGCTCGATTCTCTTAGCCTCCATTTGCTGCTGTATGACTCTGAGAAAGTCCATTAAACAGACAGTGTTCACAGTCTGTGTCTGAAAAAAATGTCCATGTGGAGCGGTGCTCTATCCTAGTTAAAAAAGCAAATAAATAAATACATAAATAAATAAGTAAATAACTAAATGAATAAACTGTCAGGCTGGGTAACTCTCAGCCTTTGATTCCTGAAGAGGGGAAAGACCTCTTAGAAACTGCACTTGACATAGCCCTCATGTTATTTTCTGAGTAGTCCTCATGACATGTGCTGAAATTATATCTTCTCAAGGGACCAGCATCAATGCCCATATTGTGGGGTCTGAGGAAGAAGGGCTTTGCAGCCACTGGAGATATCCCAGATGACCTCCACAAACAAAAAACATACCAGAAATCATATAGATGCAATAGTGTCAAGCCAGTAAAGAGTTAGGAGATACAATCTTTTTAAATGTTGAGAGAGAGAAAAAAAATATCTGCAATAGCAATTGGTTAGCATTGCACCATTAGTGAATATATAATGATATTATTATAGCAGTTACCTGAGACAATATTGAATCATTAAAGTAAATTTGGTAGTTCAGTGGGCAGTGTTTTATTAGTCTCTTCCGGATTATTTTTAACCACCAAACACTACTAATATTTGAATGATATCTAAATATTTCATTCTTGATATTTGACTATTTCATTCTAAATTTGTGAATAACAAATATAAGTTTATTGCAGGGGTCACTGTATTTTTCTACATTCAGTGTTTCCCCTGGAGGATAGTATGCTACAAATATGTGTGTGGTAGTAATTTACGGTACTTTCTGAATCTGATCTGATACAGTTTTACCAAAATATCTTATTTGTCTATGTGATTAAAAATTGGGCAATCAGAAGGCAAAGTGCTGTGGACATGGCGGGTTTAGACCACAGGGGTTGGTATATACACTCTCTGTTATGTGTGCTACAGTTTACATGGAATGGCTTGCCACTTTTGGAGTAGATTTTTTTTCCACAGACAATTAAAGTATTACTTTATATTCTGTCTTGTAAGCCAAAATTAGATGGTTATGGTGCTTGGGTGTATCTTTAAGCTTGAGTTTAGTTTGACAGAGGAAGAAAAGACCGATTCCATGTTTTCTGTTCTGTCTTCTATTCTCTCTTATGATATACTGACCAATGCATCAGACAGCTGCTGCTTCAAGCACATTGCTCCATCTTTAGTTTCAAGTCTATTCATGCTTAATAAAAACAGTAAGTCCTTCAGGGTGGCAGTATGCTACAAGAACCCAGCTTCAACAGGAGTTTTCACTTTCTCATACTTAAAAGTGTGACCATTTTATTAGAAGAGGACTGAATGAAACTTAATGTGTGACTTTTTGGATCTTGTTTCTGTCACATCAGTAGTTACTTCATGCAAATTGTCTTGATTTTCCATTGTCCATGGAATGTACATGTGTTACTCTAAAGTACTGTCAGGTTTTTGAGGAAGTTTCCCAACTCTAGAGATGTATACACTGTAAGGAATAATTATTGACTATATAGCAGGGAATGTGATATATTCAGAGACTCAATTAAATGTGGAATTTTTTGTCAATTCCAAACTACGAGTCATTTCAAAGCATTAATATGTAAAGTGCCACCTTCACAATATTTTTATTTTTGTCTCTAATGTCTGTCAGGTGTTAATTTACATTTTTAACAAGTAACATAGTTTTCCTTCTGTTGCATGGGCCACACCCCAGTATAATTACATGTGTCCTTATTATACTCATATTCAGAAGTTTATAGATGTAGCATGTTTATAGATGTTTATAGATGTAGCATTTATTTTTGATCAATATCTGAGCAGTTTGGCAGGGTGCTATCTACCCGCAATCAACTGTATTACAAGCTGAGTTAAGTATAAACTTGCAGTGTTACAGATAAAACTGCATTTTATTTTTCTGTTTATTTGTATAATTGAATATTGTGGTCTCGCTGTCTCTCTGCAGTAGTTTGCTACAAGTGTAGCAAACTGGTTTCATTGGAGGTTATTGTTGTTTTCACTTCTTTGATATTCGGTGTTTAACTCTTAGCCTAGAGGGTTTCTCCTTGCTTATAAGTGTTAGTTACATATCTGTGAATTTATTTCCGCTCAATATCTGAGCTGTTTGGCTGGCTGCTATCTACCTGCAATCAACTGTATTACTTGCTGAATTAAGTATAAACTTGCAGTGTTACAGACAGAACTGCATTTTATTTTTCTGTTTATTTGTTTCATTGAATATTGCGGTCTCTGTTTCTCTCTGCAGTAGCTTGCTGCAAGTGTAGCAAACTGGTTTCATTGGGGGTTATTGTTGTTTTCACTTGTTTGATATTCAGTGTTTAACTCTTAGCCTAGAGGATTTCTCTGTGCTTATAAGTGTTAGTCACATATCTGTGAATTCATTTCTGCTCAATATCTGAGCTGTTTGGCTGGCTGCTATCCATCTGCAATCAATTGTATTACAAGCTGAGTTAAGTATACAATTTGCGTTGTTACAAATAGTACTGCATTTTATTTTTCTGTTTATTTATTTGTTTCATTGAATATTGTGGTCTCTCTGTCTCTCTGCAGTAGCTTACTACAAGTGTAGCAAACTGGTTTCATTGTGGGGTTATTGTTGTTTTCACTGCTTTGATATTCGGTGTTTAACTCTTAGCCTAGAGGATTTCTCTGTGCTTATAAGTATTGTCTGTCCATGAGAATTGTGAATGCCTACTAGGGAACAATACTACTCCATTGTATATAATCACTTTGTTTTTATAATTGTGTTGCTAACTTCTGTGTAATCTATGTAAGTTTGCCTATGTGAAGCTTTTCTCCCCAGGCCTCCACTGAAAATGGACATGTATCCAGTCGGACTATCCTGGTAAACAAATGTAAAATAAATAAAATTATAAGTGTTAGTCACATATCTGTGAATTTATTTCTGCTCAATATCTGAGCTGTTAGGCTGGCTGCTACCTACCTGCAATCAGCTATATTATAAGCTGAGTTAAGTATAAACTTGCAGTGTTACAGATAGTACTGCATTTTATTTTTCTGTATATTTATTTGTTTCATTGAATATTGTGGTCTCTCTGTCTCTCTGCAGTTAGTTTCCCATCCTCCTCCCTGTTCTTGTTGTGGTATTAATCTTGGTGGCTTTGGAATTGCCTGCCCTTTCTGTAAATTTGCATTTGAACACTCCTCCTGGGTCCATCTCATTTGCTCACTCAGCTGAGTACAATGAGATCATATTTTGATTTTAGACACTCCTACCAGTTTCATCTCTTCATCTCTATCTACTGTGTACAAAGAGAGACTTTGGGAAGGACAGCCCCTGTAGTATCTTAAGTGTGCTGTATTCCATCCCTCTCCACTAGCAAAAAATAATTTCTTTATTCAGCTGTAACTGTCTTCTACCTTCTTTATTACCTTAGTTTGCTGTTCTGTGTGTTCTGAAGTGTTCAAGTGCTCTTATTCTGCACTTATTACTGCTTGTTAGTAGCCTGATTAAATTTGTCTGCTATTCTATGCATCTTAGTTTTTGTTTTAGCACTTGTGCTTCAGGCCAGTTATTTTACATTTAGGGTTTTTGTGGACAAACCTTCATCAAACCCTGCTCTCTCTAAGTCCACCAAGTACTCAAAGCACTGCATTTCTGTGAATTTGTACAGAGCTGATATAGCAGAGAGCTAAATTCTCCTGTCTGTGAGCAGAGTTGGAACATTTTCCCATCTTATATTCCAAACTGATAAGTACACTTTTTGTAACTCAGTTTGCACTGTGCTGTATTTATATATTTGCTTTATTATTTATATATTTGCTGTATTGTTTCTGTCCTTTGTTGTCTGCACTTTGTTTCTCAGGGTAGATCAGATGCTACTTTCAGGTGGGGGTTGTTGAGTCAGCCCATCTTAACTGTTTGTCATTGCTTGAGGTGCATTTTCTGTGTTGTACTTCAATTGCTAGAATCTCCTTCTGTTCTGACTGAGTGTGCTTCTCAAACAATCTGGAAATATAGAGCTGATAAGTATATTTTTTGGCACTTTTAGCTGTTCAGAGTTCTGCACTGTCTTAATTTTTGCTTGACTGAATTATTTATATATCTGCTGGCATTGTTTTCTGATACTCTAAGGGCCTCCATTTTGATTTTCCCCTAATTTACTGCTTTCTGCACTTGTTTTTATTCGTTTTTTAAATTTAATTGCATTTATTTAAACTGTATTTACTTTAATACTGCTACACATTGAAGTGTGCTAGTTTGCACTGCATTTGAATTGTTTTACCGCTGTTTTAGCTGCTTTTCTGTAAAAAAACAAAACAAAACAAAAACAGTTCTTAGCTTGTTTTCTGCCTTTCCTGTAACTACTCTAGTCCAGACACACATTTGCTGTATCCAGGACTGTTTGTAAGCTTCAGAGCCCCCCAAGCCTTTCTGTGTTGGAGGGAAGCCTTCTAGCTTATCAGTGGGAGTGGTAAGCACTAGGTAGCCTAGCTACCACAAGAGGAGTGGTTTCTGGCCCAGAAATTGCACTTTATTGGCCGTTTGGGCAGTTTTTCCATCCATTTCAACTTTCTGGTATAAAAGCCCATGTTTACACTTTTTTCCCATCTTTCCTGTAACTAGTCTAGTCCAGATACAGATTTGCTGTATCCAGGACTGTTTGTAAGCTTTTGAGCCCCCCCAAGCCTTTTTGTGTTGGAGGGAAGCCTTCTAGTTTATCAGTGGGAGTGATACGCACTAGTTAGCCTATCTTCCACAAGAGGAGTGGTTTCTGGCCCAGAAATTGTAGTTTATTGGCCGATTGATCAGTTTTTCCATCCCTTTCAACTTTCTGGTTTAAAAGACTGCATTTGCACTTGTTTCCCACCTTTTCTGTAACTAGTCTAGTCCAGATATAGATTTGCTGTAACCAGGTCTGTTTGTAAGCTTCTGAGCCCCCCCAAGCCTTTCTGTGTTGGAGGGAAGCCTTCTAGCCTATTAGTGGGAGTGGTAAGCACTAGGTAGGCTATCTACCACAAGAGAAGTGGTTTCTGGCCCAGAAATTGTAGTTTATTGGCCGTTTGGGCAGTTTTTCCATCCATTTCAACTTTCTGGTATAAAAGCCCATGTTTACACTTTTTTCCCATCTTTCCTGTAACTAGTCTAGTCCAGATACAGATTTGCTGTATCCAGGACTGTTTGTAAGCTTTTGAGCCCCCCCAAGCCTTTTTGTGTTGGAGGGAAGCCTTCTAGTTTATCAGTGGGAGTGATACGCACTAGTTAGCCTATCTTCCACAAGAGGAGTGGTTTCTGGCCCAGAAATTGTAGTTTATTGGCCGATTGATCAGTTTTTCCATCCCTTTCAACTTTCTGGTTTAAAAGACTGCATTTGCACTTGTTTCCCACCTTTTCTGTAACTAGTCTAGTCCAGATATAGATTTGCTGTAACCAGGTCTGTTTGTAAGCTTCTGAGCCCCCCCAAGCCTTTCTGTGTTGGAGGGAAGCCTTCTAGCCTATTAGTGGGAGTGGTAAGCACTAGGTAGGCTATCTACCACAAGAGAAGTGGTTTCTGGCCCAGAAATTGTAGTTTATTGGCCGTTTGGGCAGTTTTTCTATCCCTTTCAACTTTCTGGTTTAAAAGCCAGTGTTTGAGTGAGTTTACACTTGTTTAAGCTCCGCTTAGCAGTGCTGAGCTGAGGTAAACTATTACTGGTGCCAGAAAGTCTACTCTTCAGTTTTTCCCTTGAATCTTGCTAGTTTCTTCTCTCTTGCACTTCAAATAGCTTAATCATTTTGCACTTTGTTTTTTGTAGCATACCTAAGTTCCATCAGAACTAGTTGTTCTTCGAGGAAATAGCTCCAGTACTTAGTAGTTATGACCACCCCTCCTGGCATGATTAAAAGACAGTTCCCTGTGCTTTCTGCTATTAACCTGGTGCACTTGGGCATTCTGAGGCAGTGTAGCAACTGCCTCATGTACACAGACAACCTTCTCCTCTTACCTCCCAACACTCAGACCTGTGAGAGATGCACTTATATCACCAAATTTGAAGCTACGCTCTCTCCAGTCAAGACCGGAGTAGCTGCTCAAAAGGAGGTCAACACCTGCACCACACCACATGGAACACATAGCCCTCCAGAACACCCACCATCACATCTCTCACATAAAAACACAAACCACACACCCACCTTTTCAGAGGCTCTCAATAGAAATTTACCCAAACAGCAGAGACCTCCAAGACAGAAACATACTCGACCACCACAACACAGCACAAACCACAGGACACATATCTCACTTCCACAGTGTGCCCCTCAACCTAAGCCCTTAAGGCTAAACACCTTGCCCAATACACTAATCATAGGGGACTCAATAGTGAGGCACACAGATGTCCCACTCACTAAGTTGAATAAGGAGAAGGTAACAGTCAGATGTCTATCAGGTGCCAGAATCCAACACATAACACACGCACTTAGGTCACGCCACAACAAGTACAAGTGTGACTCTGTCATTGTCCATGTGGGTGTGAATGGCCTGAGATGTACCTCCCTGGACTACATGAAAAGAGACATGGTGGAGCACTCTGACTATGTGGCCCAGGCAGGTATGACCCTAGCCCTGAGCAGTATCCTACCATCACTCAGAATGATACTGCAGTACAAACAAAAAATGACTGACTTCAACAACTGGCTAAGTTTCTGGTGTCATTCTAAGGGGATCCAGTATCTGTCTGCTTGGGACAACATGACTGACAGACCTCAATGCTTTGCCAGAGATGGCCTGGATCTGTCACCCATGGGTTTCCAGGTACTGGCTAAGGCTCTTACCACCCCTATAGTGCCTTTTTTAGGCGGTGTTCCAAAGACCAAATTACCACCATAACAGCTATAAATAAATGTAATCTGAGGATCATGCTGCTCAATGCTGGAAGTCTAACTTTCAAGATGCACTTGCTCGAAGCACTCCTCAAAATGTTGAACATCGACATTTGTGCTGTAATGGAGACCTGGTTTAAAGCAGTAGAAAGCACCTTTGCAGTGCCAGGCTTTAACTCTGTCCACACCATTCAGCCCCAAAACATGGACAGTAGCTCCAAAAGTGATGGTGTCTCCATATTCATAAAGGATATGCACACCTCCAGACTAGTAGCCCAGCATAACGCATCTGAAATACTTCAGGTACAACTAACATTGGGTAAGATGGCGATCTTGGTCATAGCATGCTATAGGTCCCCAACCATGTCCCTAGACTCACTCCACATTCCTAAGCATCCTGGAATCTATCAAGTTCAAACCCAACACTCTGATACTAGGAGACTTCAACTACCCCTCCATCAACTGGGAGAACTATTCAACCACCAATACACTGGCCCAGTGCTTTCTGGAATTCATCAGTTTCAATGCCCTGGACCAGCTCATTCTGACCCCACTAGAGGAAGCAACATCTTTGACCTTGTTATTACTAACATGAGTGACCATTGCTCTACACCAGTAGTCAGTCACCATGGAAATCCACATCTCACCCACACCCCCTGCAAAGGTAACCACCTTGAAAAACTTCTCCAAAGCTGACTTTGGACTCCTAAAAACAGAGGTGGTTAACTTCATGGCACCCATGCCAATGGAAAATAGCTGCATGACTACTGAATCATACACCAATGCATTGTGCAAACATGTACATAAATGCATGGAACTATCAATACCCAACAGAACCAAGATGCTCTCCTCCAAAAGAAGGAAGCCAATCTGGTGGTCTCCTACCATTAATAAACTGTACAAGAGAAGGAAGAAACTGTTGCAGAAAAAGGTGAAGTCCCAAGACTGGAAAAACTTCCTTATTAGCCTCAACAAAAAGTTGAGATCCCTCCTCAATCCTCTAAAATCAGCTATGAAGGCAGAATTGCAGCAGACATGAAAAACAATCGCAAATCCTTCTATAGTTATATCAAGAACCTCCACGGCAATACCCAGATTTGCTCTGAGTTACTGCACAATGGCACCTCCTATACTGAGCCAACAGATATTGCCAAGATACTGGCCAACAGGTTCTGTGCCAACTTTATCCCCCCCCCCCAAAGGACCAATCACAATACCGGAAGAATGCCAGGCACCCAGCATTACTGCAGCACAGGTTAAAGCTGCATTGTCCAAGTCCAAGAATACAGCTTCCATGGGACCTGATAATATCCCTGGCTGTGTTCAAGATGAAATACAATGTGAACTGGCACCGCATCTGTGTGCCGTGTTAAGTCACAGCCTCACCTCAGGCTTTGTCCCTACCGAATGGCACACTGCTACAGTCATCCCTCTCCATAAAGGGGGAGCAACTACAGACCCAGGGAATTACTGCCCTATTAGCCTGATGAGTCTGATATGTAAAGCTATGGAGTGCATCATCATGGACCTGATTAACAGAGATATAAGAAATCTTCAAACTCTAGACCACACTCAATTTGGCTTTGTGAAAAAGAGAGCATGCCTGCTCAACTTGGTTGACTTCTTTGAGTCAGTCACCAGGGCTGTGGATGAAGTTAAGGTAGTGCATACAGCCTACCTCAGTCTGGCCAATGTCTTTGATACCATTCCTCACTTAGGAATTATTGATAAACTCACCAAACTAGGCATCAACCCCTTTATCACTAGGTGGGTTGCAAATTGGCTCACAGATAGAATACACAGTGTGAAAGTAGTAGACTCCAAGTCAGACTGCCGACCCGTCACTAGTGGAGTCCCACAGGGATCGGTCTTGGATCCTGTCCTGTTCAGCATCTACTTCTCAGAAGTACAGGCCAACATAAAGGGACTCTGGCTGACCAAGTTCACAGATGACTGCAAGCTGGATGCCAGTATTAGCTCCCCAAGTGATGCAGACATCCGACAGAAGGGCCTCACTGAGACCAATGACTGGTGTTGAAACCATGGCCTTAAGCTTAATGCCAAAAAATGTGTTGTCATCCCCTTTGGTAAAAACTCAGTTCCCACTAATTACCACATCGATGGGAGCCCACTGAACACTGAAGGTGTTATAAGAGATCTGGGGACGCAGTTTGACAGCAACCTCTCCTTTGACCACCGCATTGCCACTGTGGTCAGAAAGTCCTTCTGTGTGGCACATCTCATTAACAAGGGTTTTGCATCCAGGAAGAAAGAGGTCATTGTCTCTCCATCACTCTCTCTACTCTTCCCTCATTAGACCAATCATTGAGTATAATGCCCCATTTGGCATGTACCTCACCAGACACCTGCAACAGCTGGAGAGACCACAGGAGTACCTCACAAAGAGGATTCTAGGCATTAAACACATGTCCTACACAGACAGACTCAAAAGACTCCATATATTCTCTGTCTCATATCACCTACTTAGAGGCAATCTTTGCTTGACTTACAAAGCCATGTCTGAGCCAGCTCTGTTAGAAATGCTACATCTGAAGAAACCCCAATCCCTCCACACCACACACTCCAGAGACCACAACCTTATTACCACAATCAACAGAACATGCTGAAGGGACAAGTTCCTCACCTAGAGACTGTCCATGCTCTGGAATAAACTTCCCATACATGTTAAGCAGAGCGCCTCACTGTCCCTCTTCAAGAGAAATCTTGATGAGTGGATGTTTAATAGAAGGTTCCCCATGGGGTCACTCCAGTGGCTGTACTTGATAGATGCATTGGAAACTAATGTCAGGCGGCACGATGCCAGGACACTTCTATGGGCTATGCTTTTAAAGGCTCCAAGGCCATTAGCCTGGTACACACCTACGAACCTATGTCTGCTGCTGCATGTAAACATCATTGTTTAACACAATGTGATAAACTGGACAAACAGCACAGCACACTTAAGTAAGGATAAGCTTAAACAGATCGGAAGAACAATGCAAACTAATGTGTTATCATTTTGTATGCTGAACCTAGTCTGTATCTGAACAGAATTCTAAGGCTTCATGTTACACCAACAAATACCTTCAGAAAAAAAAATTGAAACAATGTAACCCTATATTAAAATAGCGCACTATTAGTACACAGTGCTGACCTCTCCTGGAGCACACTGCACTGAACTAGCTGCCTTTCTGATGAATATATTATCAGAATTGCACGATAGTGTGTATTGTCTGAATAGCCACATAACTCTCAACTGTCCAGATTTTTGCAGAATGTCCAGATTTTTCCCTCTTAATTCTGGTCTGTTCCTTGTAACATTTGTGTTTTTCTGTCAAATCATTGGGATTATCATTTTGTATGGTAAACCTAGTCTGTATCTGAACAGAATTCTAAGGCTTCATATCGTGGCACTATGGATTGAAGTCAGTAAATAATGACATACATTTGAGTTTCAGACTTCAAATCCTTCAGAAAATGCATATTAACACAAATCATGTTACTCTAGCAACTTTCTAAGTTTATAAGAGCAATATTTAAAATCTGTCCTTATTTTTGGACCTTTGTCCCCCCATTTGTCAGGCTTTGTCCAGATGTCTTGCACTAGGACTTTGAGAAGTATGCCACAGACTGACCAGTAGATGTACTGAGGGTGTCTTGTATAAACAGTACCCCCCTTTCCCATACAAGGTACAATAATGGTCTTACCTAGGTTAATCCCTTTATAAAATAGTACAATACAGAGGTCAGTATCCAGGGTTGTCCCCTTCTACCACATGGCATACAGAATAAACCACAGAGGGCACATTGTCTAGGGTCTTCATCATCCCATCTATAATCAATGAGACAGGCTGTTGACCAGTTAGACCTGATGAGGTATCTATCAATGCATATATTATCAACTAATAACTCTGCTTCTCATTTAATAGTGGGCACATTTACCATTGCCACCAGTCAGTTCTGCATTCTATCTTACACCAACCAGTCAGCTCTGCATGCAGTATCTTACACCAACCAGTCAGCTCTGCATGCAGTATCTTACACCAACCAGTCAGCTCTGCATGCAGTATCTTACACCAACTAGTGAGGTCTGCATGCAGTATTTTGTACCAACCAGTCAGTTCTGCGTGCAGTATCTTACACCAGACAGTCAGCGCTGCAATATGTATGACACGTACATTAAGGAAAGCAAAGAAACAGGAGTGGTCACAAAACCAGGGTTGAATTGTTCATAAAAGAGACATGATATAGGCAAGCACCCTTACTATATAATTTGCATGGAGTAGGTTATCAGCATAGAATGAGTTTCATTTGCTGGTCTTAGCATGTCTTAGTACTTAGGCCATCTCTTTACATTTTCCACTGCCTTCCATATCTCCTTCCTTTGTTTCCTGAAGAAGTTTATTTTACCTTGACACTGCCATCTAGTACCTAGTTTATTTTACCTTGACACTGCCATCTAGTACCTATTGCATGCTTATCAGCCTTAGCCTTAGTCTCCAAAAGCCTTCAGAAATAATTATGAGTATCGCAGTATAATGAGATTTTACTTACGCTACAGTCATCGTTATGTTTGAATAGCTGTATTCACAAAGCAGCTCTTGATAAAAGCACTTACCCTGAGTCAAAACACATTGCTTATACTGCAGTTGTCTGATAACTCAAGCTGTGCTTGTATAGAATGAAATACAATAAGCAAAGAGTAGTTTGGGTGTACACAAAATGGAAGAGTAAACCCCTTGTGTTTTTCAAAATGAAAGTCAATAGCTTTTAATTTTCTTTCTTTTTTTTCACCCCGACAAGTAAATGTTCAATGCAGTTCACATTATCGAAAGTCTATAAAACATTTTATAGCCCTGCTATGTGACCAGAATACCAAAACTTTAACAAGTTTAAGTGTTAATGGATGCAGTGAAACAAATTCTGCTCTGCTTGATTTATTTCTGAAATGTTAATAGTCTGAAAGTTTGTTATGACTTGGTCAGTTTGGAGTACAGTAACCAGATTCAGTGATGTAACTGGCACATAGTTACCTTAATAATAAATGAACTCACATTAAAGAAAGTTTATAGCTACAGCACCCACTCAAAAATCCCAAAGAAACCATTGTGGTATGTGTTTGAATTACTAAAAAGTTTCACCAGCAGTTGTCTGTTTTTTATTACCTTTGAAAAACTGGAAAATAAAATAATAAAACAAGTTTTACAGCAACAAGAAAGCAAATTTTTCTTGTCGACTGTTTTAGATATAATGCAATGTGACCACATTTATATAACACAGGGTAACACTGCAGAGAGACATTTAATACTATGGCATCCTTCTAGATTTAGATGTTGTCAAGCAAATGTACACCACCTGTTTCTGTTTGGACCAGGGAAGAATATTTATGTTTCATTTTGAAGAGAAATGTAATATTTAGTAGGAGGAGACCATCTCAGAGTGGGCATTTGGCTATTACTGAGTTTTGAGTGTGGTCTAATACAGTATACCTTAATGGTACAGCTGCAATTACAATTTTTTATAGTGTATCAGCCTACAGCACACTCAAAGTGGTACAGCGTGTACATTTCTATAAGTAGGCTTTCCAAAGTTAGCTAGTCTCCCACTTATTATTACTGTGTCCCATAAACAATCAATAAGGCCATGGCACAATGCAGACTTGTTTCTTTTGTTGTATTGAGTGATGTACAAGATGCCTATCTAATGAACTGCAGCATCATTTTGTAACTGCTGTAGTGACAGGTTGCTTAGCCTTACATATGGTGCTGTGCTTGATATACAGGACACCCACCTGAAAAGCCTCACCATCATTCTGTAAATGTTACAGTGACTGGTTGTTTGGTCTGGCATTTTATTCTGTGCTGTATAAGCTGATGGTCTGCTTGGAATTTCCACTTGCTGTAATTAGCACATATGTGGCATATTGGGCATGCTCTGTGCACTGTAGATATAGCAGGACTACAGTCTTCACATGGTGTAGTAATAAGCACATATGTGGCATACTGGGCATGCTCCATGCACTGTAGATATAGCAGGACTACAGTCTTCACATGGTGTAGTAATTAGCACATATGTGGCATATTGGGCATGCTCCGTCCACTGTAGATATAGCAGGACTACAGTCTTCACATGGTGTAGTAATTAGCACATATGTGGCATATTGGGCATGCTTCGTGCACTGTAGATATAGCAGGACTACAGTCTTCACATGGTGTAGTAATTAGCACGTATGTGGCATATTGGGCATGCTCCATTCACTGTAGATATAGCAGGACTACAGTCTTCACATGGTGTAGTAATTAGCACATATGTGGCATATTGGGCATGCTTCGTGCACTGTAGATATAGCAGGACTACAGTCTTCACATGGTGTAGTAATTAGCACGTATGTGGCATATTGGGCATGCTCCGTGCACTGTAGATATAGCAGGACTACAGTCTTCACATGTAGTAATTAACACATATGTGGCATATTGGGCATGCTCCGTGCACTGTAGATATAGCAGGACTACAGTCTTCACATGGTGTAGTAATTAACACATATGTGGCATATTGGGCATGCTCTGTGCACTGTAGATATAGCAGGACTGCAGTCTTCACATGTTGTAACATTACTGCAAGTCTCCTTGTTGCATCACAGAGCATATAATCACCACTGCATATCATACTTAGGATCATAGAATCGTAGGCTCATAGGAAGTTGCTAATCTATTGGCCCTGAGGCCCTTACAAGCCTAGCCAAGAATTTAGCCCATGTTCCAACAGGTCAACACCCTATGCCACTGTCCAGCAGGGACAGAGGTGGAATCCCAGGGGTGAATTTTCTGTTCCCCATCCAGTTATCCAGGTTGCGCTTAAAAAGGTTTAATAAGGTACTCTACTTTACATGGAGAGGGAGTCTATTCCACAAAAGGGGGAGTCTCTGGAACATAAATCTGTCCTTCCAACAAGTCCTATTGATGCCACAGACCAGGTTGAGGTCTCGCGTGTGGGTTACTTGTGTGGAGCTTGACTTGCAGATATGCAACAGTCCCATCAGGGTGGAGTCTGAGATTGCTTTGTATGCCAGACAGAGTTCGTCTATGAGGAGTCTGTAGGAGACTGTGTAGAGGGACAGGGCTTTTAGCATATCTGTGTAGGGTAGATGTTTGAGGGTCTGGATTCTCCAGGAGAGGAATCTCTGTGGTCTCTCTGGCTGCTGCATGTGCTTTGTGAGGTACATGCTGAAAGGGGCATTGTATTCAATAATCAGTCTTATAAGGGAAGAATACAGGGCTGTTATGACCAACTTGTCCCTGGATGAGATACCCTTACTAATGAGGTGGGCCATATAGAAAGCTTTCCATACAACGGAGGTGATATGGTGGTCAAAAGTCAATTTGCTATCAACCTGGGCTCCCAAGTCCCTCACGACTGACTGCATGCTTATTGCCTTATTATCAATGTGATAATTTGTGGGGATATCATTCTCCCCAAAAGGGATGATGATGCATTTTTTGGCATTCAGTTTGAGGCCATGTTGCTGGCACCAGTCATTTGTTTGGGTGAGACTCTCTTGGAGGATGTGCACATCACTAGGGGAATTGATGACAGCAGCCAGCTTACTGTCATCTGCAAACTTGGTCAGCCATAGCCCACTCAATTTGGCCTGCACCACTGAGAAGTATATCCAAAATGTCAGAGGCTCCAAGACTGATCCCTGGGGTACACTGTTTGTTACGGATCTACTACTTGAGATGGCTTCCCCTATTTTGACTACATGGGGTCTGTCAGTGAGCCAGTTTGCTACCTACCTGGTAATATATGGATTGATGCCTAGTTAAGAGAATTTATCTATTATACCTGACTGGGGAATAGAACTGAAGGCCTTGGCCAGGTCAAGGTAGGCAGTGTGCATCATCTTCCCCTCATTTATGGCCTTGGTGACTGTCTCAAAGAAGTCAACTAAATTTACGGGGCATGAATGCCCTTTGACAAAACCAAACTGTGTGGGATCAAGTGTCTGGAGGTTGCCAATGTCCTTGTTAATGAGGTCCATGATGATCCTCTCCATGGCCTTGCAGATCAGGCTAGTTAGGCAGATGGGTCTATAATTTCCTGGATCGGTGGATGTTCTACCTTTGTGCAAAGGGATGACAGTAGCTGTCCTCCACTTGGCTGGGACAAAGCCGATACTCAGGTTTTGGCTGAATAGGGTGCATAATGGTGCTGCAAGTTCCTGCCTCAGTTCATGTAGGATGCCGCCTGGGATGTTATTGGGTCCCATGGAGGCTGTATTTGCTGCCTTTGAGAGAGCAGTGATGACTTGCTCCCAAGAGATAAGGGGAGGGGGGCAGGTACTGGGGATGTCCTGTTTTACTGATGGGGGGGACAGAGGAGTGAAGTTTTCACTGAACCTATCTACCAGCAGGTTGGCTCTATCTACAGGGTTTGTGTATGTGGTGTCCTTGACCACCAGTTCTGAGCAGATCTTGGTGCTTCCCTTGAGGTTGCAGACATATGTGAAGAAAGCCTTATGATTGTCTTTAGTAGATGTGGCCAGTTTGGAAGCGAAGTTTGCTTTGGAGGATTTCACTAGTGCTCTTATTTGCTTGCTTAGGCTAAGGAG
>NC_056736.1:691892897-691905397 GCF_019279795.1 Protopterus annectens
GTGTGTGTGTGTGTGTGTGTGTGTGTGTGTGTGTGTGTGTGTGTGTGTGTGTGTGTGTGTGTGTTTGATGTATATGTATGTGTGTGAATGTGGGTCAGGGTGGCTGTCATACCTCCACACATCCCTAGAGTAATTAGCATAGTCTAAAATACTGGATGGGAGGACAACTAACCACCTGGGATAACTGCACACTGGGGATAGCAGGAAACATTTGCCACCAGGGGTTACCACATAAGGCTTGGACCATAACAGCATGTAAATCATTATGGGGATGGGGGTTGGGAGGCTAGGCGAGCACTAGACATTAGGGATAATCACTGCATGTTATACTATGTGCTGACGTGTGTGAAAGAGACTATGTAGAGGTACGTCTGCTTCCATGATTGGTCACCTAAATATTACCTACTGCTGGAAGTACTGATCTGCATTTTATGGTACGTAACATGATTCAGAGACATGCAAAGTAGCCCACAATGAGGTCTTTTCTCAATGCAGCTAATGTGTCTCTAAATCTCAAAATACTGCATTGCAGGAACAAAGCCTTGTCAACAGGAGCTGGTTCATGATGTGGCTGTTACTGAATCACAATGTCAGTCTATTTTGCTTATGATTGTATTATTGTGGTTATGTAATTACTTCTGTTTGATTTTTGACATATTTTGTTCCTATTGAATGTAACCTAGGTTGAGCCTGGAAATGGTCATTATTTGATTAGTGCCTCACCCTGGTTAACAATTTGAAAATAAAATAAACAAATAATTCTAATTTTTAAGTTATCTTTGCTCGCCAACTACTTTTCTCTTACATGCCATAAACTTGTGATGACAGCTTGCTAGAAAATGACTGCGTTTAAATGACAGGATGTTAAAGCCATTTATCTTGCATTGCATGTTATGTATGCTATATATCATGTAACATTGCATGTTATGTATGCTATATATCATGTAACATTGCATGTTATGTATGTTATATATCATGTAACATTGCATGTTATGTATGCTGTATATCATGTAACATTGCATGTTATGTATGGTACATATCATGTAACATTGCATGTTATGTATGCTATATATCATGTAACATTTAATGTTATGTATGCTATATATCATGTAACATTGTGTGCTATGTATGCTATATATCATGTAACATTGCATATATGTAACATTGCATATGCATGCTATATACATCATGTAACATTGTGTTATGTATGCTATATATCATGTAACACTGCATATATCATGTAACATTGCATGTTATGTATGCTATATATCATGCAACATTGCATATATCATGTAACATTGCATGTTATGCATGCTATATATCATGTAACATTGCATGTTACGTATGCTATATATCATGTAACATTGCGTATGTATGCTATATATCATGTAACATTGCATATATCATGTAACATTACATGTTATGTATGCTATATATCATGTAATATGATATTGTTTAGTTAGTTAGTTATTGCATTTGTTACTGAGGTAGTCTGACTGGGCAAATAGATGCCCCTTTTCAGCATAGGAGCAGGGAGAAAAGCTCCAGAGTAGTTAAAAGTTAGACAAATAACAGTCAAGTATTTAAAACATTATGTTACAGAAACATATTTGAACATACAAAGAATTTACTAAAGTTTACATTGTAACTAAAACTTATTTACAAGATTGATGTTTAGATACACAATATGCAGTATGTTTTCTAAGACCTTGTTGCCTCACAGCAAGAGGTTCTCCCGTTTGATTCTCAGCTAGTGTGCGGGGAGTGCCTTCTGTGTGGCATCTGCATGTCCTCCCTGCGGGTCGAGTGGCGTTCTGAAAGACATGCATGAATGGGCGTGCCTTCGTTGAAGGTTGGGCGTTGAGTTGGCAACTCGGCACCATGAAAATCTACTGCCAATCATTAGCGGACCAGAGTTCCGCTGTGCAACCCCTAACCGGGAAAAGCCGAAAGACAACAACATTAGGAGTTGGGGCAATTATAACTGACAAGCAGAATTATGTAGAAGCTGATAGGAGGAGGAGGACAGAATAGAGAAAAAGACATGAAAGAATTTGATTAAGAATAGCTTGATTTATGGGAAGTTATAGTCAGAGTTAGGTTAAAAACCTACCCAGGAGTGGAACATGAGCATAGCCATGTATCAGATAGATATCGCTTTAGCTAATTTTTGAACAATTTAGTATTTTCAGTTTGTCTACGAGCTCAGGGAAAACCATTCAAAATTTTTACAGTACAGGATGAGTACACTTTGTCTCCAGCAAAGTTCTTCGACTTGCTTATGGTCAGTAACTGCTTATTAATACATACAAACCCTTATTTCCCTTATAGATTTCTGAAAAGCATTTCTCAATTTTTCATACTTCATATTTTTCTTCTTATTGTAACATTCTTCATGTAGTTTCCTTCAGACAATAGGTTGCTTTATCTGGGGTCCAGTTATACCACATTAGGGAACTGCACCTGCAATAGATTTTGTTTTCTTTTCTAAAGACATGCTATGCTTTTTAGATTTATCCATCAGTCAGCTCTGCAAATGCAAATATTTTACTAATTTTGTCATTCCTGAAATCATACCCGACTTTGAGAAAGATTTTATCAGAAGGAAAGTGTGTTTAATTCGATCATTTTTTTCTTGTAAATTAAAAACAATTATGTTGTTTACATATGCATTTATTATTGCAAAGCAAATTTTAAAAATATTTACTTATTTTAGAAAGTTCGATCTGATTACTAAGCCATCAGCAATGTCCCATGACCCTTAGGGAAAAGCCTCCCACTTGAAATCAGTAAAGCACAGCATAACTCATTTTAATGAAACAGACCTGAGCATACACATAACAGCAAGGCCCAATGGCACAGATGCATAAGGCTGTGATTACAGCCCAGATAACCATAGGTTGACTAGTGACTCAGGCACTTGCCAGCACTGGCACTGAGGATCGGTGGGTCAAACTGGGTGACGGAGGGGTAGATATGGACACATACTCCCTCTATCCCTCAGAGGGATAAGGATGCAGAGGGGAAGCCTGGAGCAGATGTTAGGCTCACCAAGATACAAGTGGGTGGTAGCCTTCAGAGACACTGTGAAAAAAGTGCAAGGGGAGAGCATTGCAGGTCACCATGGTAATGCAGTTCAATCATCACCCCACCCAGGGGTTAGAATCAAGTTATTCAAAAAGGATATCATTGCCAGGATGCCAGGAAGAACACAAAGTGCCCCGATGGTGGCTTTAATGATGCCACCACCCCAAACAGCTCTCAGCTCAGCTCTGGGTGGAATCCCCAAAAGAGAGGAACAAAGGGAACTGTCCAATCAAGGAGAGGTTTGAAGGTTGGCAGACACTGGGGCAAAAATTTCATGTTGTAAAAGAATGGAAGAAAATAAGGATTTTAAAATTATGGTTGCTAAGATACTTGAAATTCTCTCTGCAAATCCATTTTTGAATGTGACGAAACAAACAACTCATGATTAGGATTAAAACCCTGTTGTCATCTTTTTTATAAAATAACTATTACAAAACTCACAGTCACTGTTATTACTTTGGTACACCAAGTAAGAAATTTTACAAGCTGTAAACCTTTACTGATGTCTCTTGAAAACTTTCATTTTAACACAAAGGCAATATAGTTTAATATTGCAATGTTTGGGCTGTGTGTCAGTAGTAACTTACCTCATTAAACTGAGTATTATTTCTATTTTTTTTCTTTGTTCTTTTTGTTTCCATACCTACTGAGAACCACAGTAATGTTTTTAACTAAACAGCTAGGCAAATATTACCTTTTAAATATTTTAAATCTATTAAAAGGTTATGAACTCAATATCTCCTACAATTTTTTTTTTTTTACTAGGAAGAACAGATTCAAATACACTGTCAGTTTTTCAGAGCAAACTACATTTCTGTCTCAAAGGAACAAACAAGAATATATATTTTTGTTTTAACTAATCTTTTGGAATTTTAAAAAGAATATGATTATGAATTAATATATTTTAAAATGGTTCATAACAAATATTGATTTTCTCTAGGCCCGTACTGACTACCTTGTACAATGAGCAACTGAAATTCATAATATCAGACCACTAATAAACTGTGAAAATAAATGATTCGTAATTGAAATGCCTGGACTGTCAAAGCCAGGTCACAAAAAAGCAAAAAAATGAAAATAAAAGAGATATGCGAATATCAAGCATTACTTTTCTTCTATAAACTTGCCTTTTTTGGAGGCACCTAAGCTCTCCTACACCCTGCTGTGGGGTGCAAGCTTTCCTTACTCCCAATCTTATATATATATATATATACCAACTGAAAGATTGTTACACCTCAACAAAAAAAGTCTAGATTTTCAATCATTTAGTCTCCACATTATGGTACTGAGCATTGTGAGTTTATAGGTGTGTACTAGGCTAAAGACAATTGGGGCCTTTTTAAGCCTAGTTGAGCATCTCAAATCTCTGACAATTTCTGTTACCCTTGGCAGTGTAATCAGGTGTTTGAGAGATGACCTTACAACTGCCTGTGTCCATTAGAGACATAGGTGGCAAGCCAGAGATGAATTTCCTTTTCCTCAACCAGTTGTCCAAGTTACACTTGAATTGGGTTAGGTAGAAACTCTGCTTCACATGGATGGGGAATCTGTTCCAGAGAAGTGGTAGTCTATGGGATACATACCTGTCCTTCCAGTAGGTCCTATTTGTATCACAGGTAAGGATTAAGTCTTTAGAATGTGCAATGGTGTGATGTTTCTTTTGCAGATATGCAGGAGGTTCATTAGGGTAAAGCTCGACAATGCCTTGTATGCCAGGCATAGATCTCCCCTCAACAGCCTGTAGGAGACAGAATACAGGGACAGGGCCTTGAGGTGGTCTGCAAAGGATGTGTTACTTATGCACTCTATTCTTTTAATGAGGAACCTCTGTGGACATTCCAGTTGTTGGATGCGCCTGGTTAGGTACATACCAAAGGAGACATTGTACTCAATGAAAGGTCTGATGAACGCTGAGCACAGTGTGTGTTATTTACACCCTGTATTCTTTTAGTGAGGAACCTCTGTGGACATTGTAATTGTTGGATGTGCCTGATAAGGTACATACGAGAGGAGACATTGTAATCAGTGATAGGTCTGATGAATGCTGAGTACAGCGTAACAATGACCTACATGGACCTAGATGCTATACCTTTGTTATACATTGCACAACATAGAATGATTTCCTGCATAATGTTTGTTGGGAGGGTCTACCCCATTTGACCTCTCCAGTGTGGTAACTCTGCATTTGTACAACAGACTATAACTATAATGCCCCAAAGATTGTACAAACTTGAACAAGAATCATGGTACTAAAACAGAATAGTTCTTCTTTACCCTTTGCTCTGAGTAGCCTCATTTTGGGAGATGCCATTTAAAATAATAGCATTACCACACCTTTCACAATGAAGCAATAGAATTTTAGGGTTGCAGCTATATAGTGCAATAGTCTAGTGCTTAAAGCGTACACCTTGCATGGAGTCATGTACGTTTCGAGCCTCCCCAAAGGCATTTCCATTTTCTGTGGCTCTGCTCGACAGGGGTGGCGAAAGCCAGGGTGCCTTTTTGGCTAGGCTTATATAGGCCCTAGGGCCAACAGCCTAGTACCTACCTATGAACCTATGAACCTATATGACACTTTAAGTATCAACAAAATGGAGCATGTCAAACTGTAGTATTGCCATTTGTAAGTACTTAGGCAACTTTAAGAGAGTGCTACAATAATTAAATCTACAAGCAAACCTTCATATTCATCTGTAAATTTTAAATGATCTCATTTTAAAATGATGTCATGAAAACCCAGTTCTGTTGTCATAGATGGATAAAGCCATAACCAGGTAATCTTGGTTTGATTAGTGGTATAGGCTGCTGTTGGAGCTGGCGTGTGTGAGGACAGCACTAACATAACTCAGCTGACTTGACTCATTTTGGGAGAAGGGAGCAGGTACCTTACCTTTCTTACATTATTAGAATCCCCACTGGAGACCTGTGATTATGAGGAAGTGCTGTCTACAAAGGGAACTTGGTCTTTGATCATGCATGTGCAAATGGGGCTAGGACTATTCACTGAAAGCATATTTCACTGAAAGTCAAATGACTGTGCAAAAATCACTGAAAGCTCAATTCAGTGAAAACACAATTCACTGAAACACATTTCACTGAAAGTTATATATGGCCTTTTCCCCACTGTAGTGTGACCCTGGAGTTAGTAGCCCCCCACATAGTTTGAATATATATTATGTTCGGAAAAGAAATTTATTGGAATTGCAAGTATCCATGTATATAGTTCAAAATATTTAAAATAGGTGGGGTGCCCCCACACCCCCCAATGTGGGGGGCGGTACCCACCACAAACTTTCTTACTATATATACTAACTCCAGTGTCGAACTACAGTGGGGAAAAGGCCATATATAACTTTCAGTGAAATGTGTTCCAGTGAATTGTGTTTTCAGTGATTTGAGCTTTTAGTGAATTGTGCACAGCTGAATGTGCTTTCAGTGAATAGTTCCAGACCCGTGCAAATGTTGGTACATACATCATGGCAGCCCACTGAAGACCAACTCCTTTGGGGGGATGCACAAATGAACACTAGAACCTTAAGGGAAAAAATCAGTCCTAACACCGTTCCCAGTTGTTCAACCCCCCTACCCCCAGGAATAAGTGAGTAAAGGTTTCTCCTATTAATTGGATGTACCAGTCAACTCAATGGTGGGAAGGGGGCTGGTTCCAAAAGTAAATAAAAAGGATAAGAAAGCCCCACTTTTATCATCACATACTGTTACTTCAACAGCACAGTAAATGTCTAATGTGCATTTTTTGTTATCCACGCTTTGTTTAATGCATCTGTTCACAACGAACACTTAACAAGATTCCTGCAGTTCCTTTTTCCTTGCCTTCCTTTCACCAGCTTAAGATTAGGAATGAGCATCATAAAATGTGTCGGTGTCCCACATACACTGTGCACATATACACAAAGTGTTACACAGAAGTACAAGACATCTTTGAAAAGACACTTTACATTTTAATAGTGTTAAGCACTGGAGATTTGTAACACATCGCTCTCCTGGCAAAGAGATTATGGTTTTATTCTGTTACTTGTGATTTTTCATTTTGCCCTCTTAAGGTCCAGCTCACCCATAACCATTGTTTTTGTCCCAGTATAATCTCTTTCAAATGTTATCTAATACAGAATTTAGTACCATTCTGTCATATTTTAATATTTTCTACCTTTGTTTTTTTAATTCCGTTTTGATGTCTACATCTTCATGGCATAATGCTTTCAGTTTTTAATGTTTCAACATCTGAGTGAATTCCAGATGACTGTATACTCACGTTTCCTCCCTTTTGTACATATTCATACTGTATTTATCCAACAAGCTTTAAATTACTAATGTTTTTTTCTAATTTTCGTGGTTCAAGTTCACATTGCAAATCTTCCTCATGAGTATAATACTTTAAAACATAGTTCCTTCAGAACATTATATGACTTCTAAGAAACCTTATCTCCGGGATTGTCCATGGACAAACTTATTTTTGAAGAGCTTGCAACACAAAACTTCTCCCCTATCTTGGGGTGGTTTTCTTTCCCTGAAGCTCTTTACCTCACTCTGCAGAATTCCAGTGTCCCAGAGGATATATCTGTTACTGGCGCTTGTGTTTAGTGCAGTAAAAGAGGCAGTCTGACACGCTAGTCTATCCTTGACATTATTTAGCAGATAATCAAAAACTAAAAAACGAAATCCACATCCAGTCTGAGAACGAACAAAACGAACTTTAATTTAAGTGCTTTTCGGCACACAATAGATAGCCTTCATCAGAATACAAAATAAGAATGGTTTCAACATATTTTATATACAAAAAGGCGCCATGATTAATCAATTAAATAATTAAATAATTAATTAATCTTTTCAAAGGCACAATATTTAAAGACAAAGGGTATTATACTAAAAAAGATGCACTGTTAAAGCTAAATAAATCAATCACTGTAAAAAAACTTAATAAACTTCAGACATTTTTAACTTAATCAAACTTCTAGTTACCTAATTAATTCAATTATAAATTCAGTCTATTGTTGTACACAATAACAAAGAACAAATAGAAATGAAAAATAAAAAATGTTAAAAAGGAAAAGAAAAGTTATTATTAAATTATAAAATGTATATATATCTCAAAAATGTATTATATTAAAGTACTAGTGATATAAATTTAAATAAATAAAATAAAAAATGAAAATAAAAAATGAAAATAAAAAATACTTATGTCAATTTACAAGGCACTTCAAAAGATGAACTGGCTCTCTAATTCTAAACGTCTATTTGTTATGTTTATTCAGTTACTTTTATGTTGTTAATCTACGAATTAGTTAAATTAATTCAATGCATTGTTAATATTGGTTACCTCACCAAACTTCTCAATTTTAAGAAAACGCCTACTGATAAAGCTTCATTAAGGCCTGGGTAGTTACTGGCATTTAATTTAATTTGCCACTTCAATTCTAACTCCAAAAGTTTCAGGGAGTAGGGACCACCTCTAGGATTGTTGTCTAGTCTATCTATGATCAAAAATTTAAACATGTGGTCAGGGAGACACATAACATGCTTGGCCAGTGCATTGTCAGCCTTCTTGTGGGTAATGGCATAGATATGTTCATAAATCCTATCCCTGAGTCTACGCTCAGTTTTACCCACATAGAAGGTGGCACAAAAAGAGCATTTGGCTAAATAGATGATACCTTTTGAATTACAATTAAATTTATCCCGTAATTTATAAGTTACGTTTCCCAATGTAAATGTATTGCTAATAAGTACATGTTTACACATGTTACAAGATTCACATTTAAACATCCCAGTTGACTTCCTCAACAAGTCAGGTTGGAATTTTAAAGAGTCCTTTAAGTTTAAACCATGCCTAAATGTCACCATAGGTTTATGTCCTATTTTATTCATTAGGGATACGTTGTTTTTAAACAAATTCCAATTTTTATTCAGTATGTTAATACATGCTGGACTCAATTTAACATAAGTTGTGGTAAACGAAATAACTCTATTTCTGTCACTCTTATGGATGTTAGATGGATCCTTAGAAATTAGATCAGTATTACAACCAGAGTCAAACATTTGGCCAGGTTGAACACCATTTAAGGAATCCAAATTATTACTTAATTGAACTCCATTTATATCTTCACTACTCAAGTTATTTATAAAGCTGTTAGGGCTTGAAGTTTGTATAGCCAATAAAGGACTAAAGTAGTTGTTTTCTCTCTTTGATTTAACCTCGGCTATCATTTCGTCAATGAGCTCAACTGGGTACTCTCTTTTTAAAAAGGCTGTTTTTAAGAAAATACATTCTTCTTTAAACTCATCATTGAGAGTAACTATCCGGGCCGCTCTTACTAATTGCCCTTTAATAACAGCCTTCTTTTGATGAAAAGGGTGGCAACTTGAGTAGTGAAGAAATGTATTAGAGTATGTTTTTTTACGGTAGACCCTCGAAGTATAACTATTTAATTCTAAATTCTTAGATAACATTAAATCCAGGTATGGTATAGTACAACTATCAAAAGTGTGAGTAAACTTCAAGAACTCAGTAGACTTGTTGAAAAAGTCGACTAGGGAAGCAGCTGTTTGTTCATTACCTTTGACCAACATAAAAATGTCGTCAAGGAATCTAGTGTAAAACACAACTGATTCCTGGTACAAGTCTGATTTAAAAACTAAATCTGATTCCCAAAAGGCCATCACTAGGTTTGCTACACTAGCTCCACACGGTGAGCCCATAGCAATACCTATTTTCTGGATATAGAACAATGAGTCAAAAATGAAAAAAAATGTAGGATAGAACCAGATCTAATAGTTCAGACACTACAAAGATTTCTTTTTTCGGAAGCTGGTATTTATACATCATGAGTGTGACCCATTCTATAGCAGTATCGTGAGGGATACAAGTATATAGTTCCTTTACATCCACTGTTAAGAAATTAAAGCCTCTATCAAATTTAAGTTTGTTAATTTGGCTTAAGAAGGACCAGGAATCTTTACAGACTTGCTTTTCCTGAACAACTATTTTTTGCAGTGTAACATCTATTACTTTAGCACAAACATACAATGGTGATCCTCTACCATCCACCAAAGGTCTCATAGGGGGCTCATATAAGTCTTTATGGATCTTTGGGATCCCGAAAAAACTTGGATAAATAGGGAATGAAGTGGATAAATAATTCAATAATTCACTGTCAATATGTCCCTCAATAAACAAATCGTTGATACATGATTTGACCAAGCTATAAGCAGAGTTAACCTCTGACCTAGAACTTGTGGCATAAGAGTCACTGTTAAGCAAAAGGCTCATCCTATGATTATAGTCATCAATATCAAAAACAACCATACCGCCCACCTTATCTGGTTTACATAATCTGATTTTTTGTGAATGGATAAATTTAATTAAGTCCAATTCTTCAAGATTAATAGGAACTCCCCTTCTTTTATTAGCCAAAGATCTAAAATCTAATTCACAAACATTTTCAAATGTTTGTATAATGGGGTGGAGTGGTGTTTTATAAGTGCTAGGTATATTATACTCATGTAAAGAATCTATATTATTAGTGTTGCCAAATAAATATTGAAAATTTAATTTCCTAGTATATTTCTTAAGGTCCATAACCACCAACGTAATTTTAAAATTAGTATAGGGGACGTATGTTTGCCCTTTTGATAATAAGTCTACAAGGTCTTGAGACAATGGACAAGAAGAAAAATTATATACTTTAAAATCTTTATTTTTATTGAGCATTATGATAGGTTTTACTAGCTCAACAGAAATATCTAATTCGTCTAACAAACCAAGTGAGTCTTCCAAAGAAACAGTATTCAAATTTACTTCATGTGTGTCAATGGAGGGGGACACTGGCTGACTGAGAAATTCACTACTTCCAGTTGCCTCCTCTATTGAAAATTTTTAGACCTTGTGTTAAATTTATGTGTTGTTCTTTGTTGTTTTGGTCTTGCCCCATTAAATCCTGGATTAGGCATTACACTAGGGGCTGCCATAAAGTTACAATTGTGCCTTTGATTAAAGTTATAACTATTCTTAACATTATTCAGAAGTCTTTCACTTCTCCTAAGAGTAGGAAATTCAGTTTCATCATTTAGAAAATTGTTGTCAAACTCATCATTAATAACAGTTTGGTCATTGCACATACCATTTTCACAATTCATACATTCATTAGACACACAAGCATTACAAGCATTACAAGCAATATTAGCAATGTTAACAGTAGATGGTCGTTGCCAAGCCTGGGCAGGGGAAGGCACAGGATATGCAGTGCCTTCCTTATATGCTTTGATGTCTCTCTCCAGTGTCTTGGACTTATTAGCTTGTAATTTAAGTAAATGTTTGTCAATACTTGAACTAGATCTGGAGTAATCAAACTTATATCTGAAAAACTCTGAATGGCTAGTGACCTGCTTGTCCAAGTCCAAAACAGTTTCAGTTAATTCAGTCACAAAAATAGAGTAATGTTTAATCGTAAGGTTAAGTAATTCTACGCCTTGTTGCTCAAACAATTGTAAAAGTTCTTTGTGAAAAGGGGACTGATTCACCAGTCCAGTAGGGTATTGCATTCTACGCAAACCTTTTGGTATTATGTTAACATTAAGACATTCTTTAAAATAGGCAATTTCCAGCTGTGTCTTTTTGAGTTTTAACAATGAATTGTCTAGAGATTTTAGGTTACTTACAATGTCAGGCATATCTGCTGTGTCTTGGTTATGAACTCCATTTGTTATGCTGGAACGAATTTGTCCTGTTGAATTACTTCCAAAAACAAAGCAGTCTTTAATAATAGCTGCAAGTTTAGGTGAGTTCCTGTTTAACCCGGGTAAATTATGTTCGCCATGCGAGTTAACAGTTAAATTATTAGTTGGTATAGTACAAGGTTGAGAAACAGCATTTAAGCATCTTTGCGACGCTGTATCTTGGTGTTTACTCACTTGCGCAGTAAGAGCTGGTGACCTTTGCCCTGGAGGTGGCGTGCTGACATCGTCGACGTTAGTATTAGAACTGGAGCCAGATTGTTCATTATAAATACAATTAATGCCATTCACATTGGTAGAAGAAGTTTTAACATCCATAAATTCTTTAAACAAACGTTGATTGGAATCAACCTGATCCAATCGCTTACACAGTGCATCTATTTTACCCAAAAGAAGACCGAAATTCATAGTGTCAGAATCCGATCTATTAGTAGTAGTTGGAGGTTTACCCAACGCATTGGTTTCATTCAATTGAGAACCTGACATGTTCGAAAAATCAGGTAGAAGTGGATCGGAAGCCATGAAACTAAGAAAGCACAAAGTCCACAAAAACAATCAAAAACTAAAAAACGAAATCCACATCCAGTCTGAGAACGAACAAAACGAACTGTAATTTAAGCGCTTTTCGGCACACAATAGATAGCCTTCATCAGAATACAAAATAA
>NC_056736.1:691910397-692047897 GCF_019279795.1 Protopterus annectens
GAAAAGAGACCTGGAAGAGCTCTCAGATCTTGTATCCCAGGCAGGTATGACCCTAGCCCTGAGTAGCATTCTGCCATCACCCAGAATGATGCCGCAGTATAAGGACAAAATGATTGACTTCAACAATTGGCTAGGCTTCTGGTATCATTCTAAAGGGATCCAGTATCTGTCTGCCTGGGATGACCTGGTCGACAGACCACGATGCTTTGCCAGAGATGGCCTGCACCTGTTACCCCTGGGATTCCGGATACTGGCTAAGGTTCTTGCCGCACCTATAGTGCCTTTTTTAGGCAAGGTTCAAATGACAAATTCACCACTGTAACAGGAACAGGCAAGCAAAAACTGAGGATGATGCTACTCAATGCTAGA
This sequence comes from Protopterus annectens, assembly GCF_019279795.1. NCBI lineage: Eukaryota > Metazoa > Chordata > Ceratodontiformes > Protopteridae > Protopterus > Protopterus annectens. The sequence continues at coordinate 691,910,767 of NC_056736.1, forward strand.
AGTCTAAATCTCAAAATGCACATGCTCGAGGCACTCCTTAAAATGGAGAACATCGATATCTGTGCAGTGACAGAGATCTGGTTCAAGGCTCCAGAGAGCACCCCTGCACTACCAGGCTATAATGCATACCACACTTTTCGGCCATGTAACCTGGACCGGAACACCAAAGGCGGAGGTGTGTCTATATTCATTAAGGATATCCACACCTCCAGGCTAGTTGCTCAGCATAATGCAGCCGAGGTTATCCAAGTGCAGCTAACTCTGGGCAAAACTGCAATCCAAATTGTAGCTTGCTACAGATCACCCACCATGCCCCAGGATTCTCACTCCTCTTTTCTTGATGTACTGGAAAATATTAGGGTTCAACCAAACACCCTAATAATGGGCAATTTTAACTACCCCACCATTAACTGGGAAAACTACTCATGTACCAACTCCTTTGCTCAACGCTTTCTGGAATTCATAAACCCCAATGCCCTGGATCAACTTATCCACACCCCCACCAGGGGCAACAATATCCTAGATTTAGTCATTACCAATATGAGTGACTGGTGTTCAACACCTGAAGTCAATGCCTCATTGGTCCGATCCGACCATAAGCTAATTACCCTAGATATCCACATCCTGCCTCCACCCCCCCATTAAGGAAACCATGGTAAAAAATTTCTCCAAAGCCAACTTCATGCTTCTTAAGACAGAAGTGGTAAACTTCATGACACCCATACAGATGGACAATACAGTTATGACTACTGAATCCTACACAATTGCACTTTATAAACACTTACATGAGTGCATGGATCGTGCTATCCCAAACAGAACCAAGATGCTATCCTCCAAAAAAAGGAAGACAATCAGGTGGTCCCCTGCCATGAACAAACTGTACAACAGAAGGAAGAAACTCTTGCAAAAGAGAGTAAAAGCCCACAAGTGGAGGAGCTCCATGGTCAGCCTCAGTAAGAAGCTGCAATCCCTGATAAAATCCTCCAAAGCTAGTTATGAAAACAAAATCACCACTGATTCTAAAGACAGCCACAAAGCATTCTATAGCAATGTCAAGAATCTCAATGGCAACACTCAGATCTGCTCTGAGTTACAGCACAATGGCACTAAATATACAGACCCAACTGATATTGCCAACATCCTGGCAGATAGGTTCAGTGCTAACTTTACCCCCCTCTCACCCCCTAAAAAGCCCATCTTTATACCGGAAGAATGCAAAGTTCCTGTAATCACGGCTGCACAAGTAAAAACCACACTCGCCAAAGCCAAGAACACAGCATCCATTTGACCAGACAATATCCCAGGCTGCATTCTACATGAACTACAGAACCAACTGGCACCCCACCTAAGTACCATGTTCAGTCATAGCCTCACCTCAGGCTTTGTGCCTGCTGAATGGCGCACAGCAATGGTTATCCCACTCCACAAGGGGGGAGCCACCACGGACCCCGGGGAACTACTGCCCCATTAGCCTGACGAGCCTGGTCTGCAAGGCCATGGAACATATCATCATGGAACTTATAAACAAAGACATTGGTAATCTCCAAACTCTGGATCCCACCCAGTTCGTGTTTGTAAAAGGCAGATCATGTCTCCTAAACCTGAAAGACTTCTTTGAAGCAGTCACCAAAGCCGTAGACAAGGGTAAGGTGGTTCACACAGCCTATCTAGATTTTGTCAAGGCTTTCGACACCATCCCCCACTCTGCAATTATAGATAAACTCACTAAACTAGGTATAAATCCCTATGTCACAAGATGGGTTGCCAACTGGCTCACTGACAGAACCCACACTGGGAAAGTAGCAGACTCCAAATCCGACTTCAGACCAGTGACAAGTGGAGTACCACAGGGTTCAGTCCTGGGTCCTCTCCTGTTTGGTATCTACATCTCTGAAGTACAGGCTAACACAGAAGGTCTTTGGCTAACGAAGTTCGCAGATTACTGCAAACTAGGAGCCATAATCAAAATGCCTAACGATATGGACATCCTACAAAAAGGCCTCACTGAGACAGATGCCTGGTGTCAAAGCCATGGCCTCAAGCTCAATGCCAAAAAGTGCATTGTCATCCCCTTTGGTAAAAAATCTGTACCCATGAACTACAACATAGGTGGTAGTATACTTAACACTGAAAGTGTGATAAGAGACCTTGGGACACAGGTGGACAGTAGTCTCTCCTTTGATAATCACATTGCCACAGTAGTCAGGAAATCCTTCTACGTGGCACACCTCATCACAAAAGGTTTCTCATCCAGAAAAAAAGAGGTCATTGTTCCCCTCTACTGATTACTCATTAGACCAATTATAGAGTACAATGCCCCTTTTGGTATGTACCTCACAAGACATCTACAACAACTGGAAAGGCCGCAGAAATACCTCACAAAGAGGATTACCGGTCTCAAACAGATGCCCTATGCAGACCGCCTCAAAAAACTCCAGCTTTACTCCGTCGCATATCGCCTACTCAGAGGTGATCTCTGCCTAACATACAAAGCTATGTCAATCCCAGAGCTGTTGGGCATGCTTCACTTAAAGAAATCCCAATCCCTCCGAGCTACATGCTCTAGGGACCTAAACCTTGTCACCACAATAAACAGAACATGCCGGAGGGATAGATTCCTGTCCCAGAGACTTCCCATACTCTGAAACAAACTACCTATCTATATCAAACAAAGCTCATCACTAGCTCTCTTCAAGAAAAATTTTGATGATTGTATGGGAAATAGGAAATTCACCCCGGGGATCACCTCTGTGGCTCTGCTCGACAGTGGCACAGAAAAATAATTTTCTTGGGTGGCAAAAGCCAGGGTACCTTTTTGGCTGGGCTTGTATAGGCCCCAGGGCTGATAGCCTAGTATCTACCTATGAACCTATGAATTAGAAGTTTTTGAAAGGTTGAGCCACCACAGTCCAGGACAATGAGTAAACTAGGGACGCTGCATCATGCCTCTAGTGTTCAGTGTCACAGAACCTCTACACAAGGATGACCAAGGAACACTGTCTGTTCAAATGATTTGCTCAAAGTCACACTGTAGACAAATGGGGGAAGAAGGAATCAATCCCTAGACCCGAGATTTTTATTTATTTCTGTATTTTCTTTAACATTTGTCAACCGGGAAAGTCCAACTCGGAATTAAGTCAATTTTCAGCGGAGGCCCAGGGAGAAACACTGCAGACACATGTCTTTGTAGCGTGGGAGGAAACCGGAGTACCTGGAGGAAACCCACACGAACGCAGGGAGGACATGCAGACTCTGCACAGAAGGCATTTCAGCCGAGAATTGAACCAGTGGACCTCTTGCTGTGAGGTGGTAATGCTACTGCTGCACCACTGCAATTTTAGGAAACTGCTTGTTAACCTTTCAGAATGCATAAACAATACCCAAATTTAGTTACACCCCCCCTTTACCAAAGCTGTTTCTTCCTTCCCTGCACAAATTTTTTCCAGGACAGAACCATGCCCTCTGATATGTAGATGCTGATATTCATCCTATCTGCCTCCTACTCAGCAGCAGGGAGCTATAGTGCACCCCCACATAAGATTCTATGTAGACCTTTGCTGTACTTTGATATCCTATCTATGGAAATTACAAATAGGAGAGGAAACATGTGGAAGTCCTAATCCTTCCTTAAATGTATGTGGCTTAATGCTAGTAATGAAGGCACAGCTGTCATGCCTCAAATACAGGGACCAAATGGCGCACAACCAGTAGCCCGAAGGCACCATACTGTTGCATCACTTCTGGCAGAGTTCGGAGTCATGCAATGTGTCCTTCATGATAGGAGGAGCAGAGTGTACAATTACATGGTGAAACGGTCAGGATCCATGAGATAGAACTGTGTTACTCAGCCAGAACATTCTCTGAATCACCCACACTACAGCCTGCAAGAAGCTGCTTAACAGCATTAGGTAGAAAAATATTTGAATATTTATAATGTTAGATAAAGCCTCATATTCAACCAGATCACCGTTAAATGCAGGGTAGCTCAAGATTGAATGAAACCAGATGGTGATCAGACAATGAAATGAGTTTCACCTGAAGTAAGCTAAAACAGAAAGTCCAACAAATGTCCATACTTATGGGTGGAAGCAGTACCAACTTGAAGAAATTTAAACCCTTTTATGATAAATGAAAAGCTTCTTACAAGAAATGTGGTGTTTTTTTAAAACATCTTTATTGAATTATCACTTGCGACATAGGCAAAGTTACATTTATATAAAAGTAATCAAACTGTATTAACAAGTTCATGTTTCCAAACATTATACTTAACATATATTGGTATATATCACATAACCTAAGCAACATTATATAAATTATTCAATTCTTCCCCCTTTTTTTAAACCAAGAAACATCTTTATTAAACCACCATGACATAGGCAATCATACATGTATACAAATGAAGACAAACCACACGTACACAATCCAAGTTGCAAACATTTTACATCACAAACCATACTGATGCACTCCCAGTTGCAAATATTATACATCACTTATAATCTACCCAGCCATTTTCACTCAGACATTACACATCTCATTTAAGTCCGCTCTTATTTTAAACCTCAGTCCTCCCCTGTATGTATTGTTCCCAAAATTCCTATGTTTTCCTATGTAGTTTGCTCCTGCCCTTTTCTATAGATCTCAGTTCCAGTTGTTTTAGTTCTGTTACTTTAGTCACTACTTCTACTAAAGTTGGTTTAGATTTTGATGTCCATTTTCTAGTAATTGCTTTTTTGGCAGCCACCATAACTAGACTCAGCAAGGCCTTAACATGTCTAGGCAATTCCCATTCTGTATCGTAGCCCAGAAAAACTCATCTCCCTCTTCACATCTATCTGCCCACCCAGCATCTGCAACAATGCATCCCGCAGGGAATCTTTAAAGTCTGCCAACTCACTGAACTCCCAGAAAACTATGTTCCCAATTACCTCTTTCTTCCCTGTCACACCTACAAGTGGAGTTTCAATATACATTAAAGACATAAACACCTCCAGGCAGGTCAAACAATATGATGCACAGGAGACACTCCAGGTGCAGTTAACCATTGACAAGACCTCTATTCAAATCATAGCTAGCTACCGGCCCCCAAATCAAGATGCCCAATCTGTCTATTTTGCCCTGTTCGAATCTATCAAGATTCAGCCATTTACCCTGATCCTGGGTGACTTTAACTTTCCAAACATAGACTGTAAGAACTACTCATGCCAGAACACAAATGCCTAGAGATTCCTTGATTTTGTCAATGCAAATGCCTTGGAACAGCTAGTTGATACCCCCACAAGGGGTGATAATATCTTGGACTTGGTATTAACCAACATGAGTAACACTGCAGCATCCTTATAGTATCATCCTCCCTTGTAAGATCTGACCACAAAGCGGTCACTTTCAAAGTCACCATCTCCCTCAAACTCCCTCTAGCTAGGATCAGACATAAAAACTTCTCCAAAGCTGATTACAGCCTCCTGAGGGATGGTATAACCAGCTTCACAGCCCCCTCCCCCTCTGTAGAAACTGGCAGCAATATCCAGAACTACACCAAAGCACTATAAGAGCATTTATATAGCTGCATGAAATCAGGAATACCCAACAAGACTAAGTCATCCTCCGCAACGAAGAGTAAACCTGTCTCGTGGGCATCTGCAATAAATAAACTCTATAACAAAAGGAAAAAATTGCTGTCCAAGCTCAAGATGGGGTAGGTGCCCAATTGGAAGCAATGTCTCATTAGCCTGAACAAGCAAATAAGAGCACTAGGGAAATCCTCCAAAGCAAACTTCAAGTCCAAATTGTCCACATCTACTAGATGTCATAAGGCCTTCTTCACATATGTCTGCAGTCTCAAGGGAAACACCCAGATCTATTCAGAACTGGTAGTCAAGAACACCGCATATACAAATGTAGTAGATATAGCAAACCTGCTGGCTGACAGATTCAGTGAAAACTTTACCCCACTGTCCCCTCCATCAATAAAGCAGGACATGCCCAGTACCTGCCTCCTTCTCCTTATATCTAGGGAACAGGTCATCACTGCTTTCTCAAAGGTACAAAATACAGCCTCCATGGGACCCGATAACATCCCAGGCTGCATCCTATGTTAAGTCAGGCAGGAAAGTGTAGCACCATTAGACACCCTATTCAACCAAAGCCTGAGTACTGGCTTCATCCCAGCTGAGTGGAGGACAGCCACTGTCATCCAGGAAATAATAGACCCATCAGCCTAACTAGCCTGATCTGCAAGGCCATGGAACAGATTATCACGGACCTCATTAACAAGGACATTGGCAATCTCCAAACATTTGATCCCACACAGTTTGGCTTTGTCAAGAGGAGGTCATGTCTGCTAAATTTGGTTGATTTCTTTGAGACAGTCACCAAAGCCATGGACAAGGGGAAGATGGTGCACCCTGCCTACCTTGACCTGGCCAAAGTGTTTGACACTATTCCCTACTCAGGTATAATAGATAAACTTTCTCTCAACTAGGCATCAATCCATATGTTACCAGATGGGTAGCAAACTGGCTCACTGATGGAACTCACGTAGTCAAGATATGGGAAGTCACCTGAAGCAGTAGACCCATAACACGTGGTGCTCCCCCAGGGTTTGGTCTTGGGGCCTCTGTTATTTGAGATATACTTTTCCTGAGGTGCAGGCCAAAACCAATGAGCTATGGCTGACTAAGTTTGCAGATGACTGCAAGCTGGGTGCTGTCATCAATTCCCCTAGTGATGTGGACATCCTCCAAGAGGGTCTCACTCAGACAAATGACTGGTGCCAGAAACATGGCCTCATGCTGAATACCAAAAAATGCATTATCATCCCTCTTTGGGGAGAGTGACATCCCCACAGATTATCACATTAATAACAATGTCTTAAGCACTCAATCAGTCGTGTGGGATCTGGGCACCCAGGTTGATAGCTTGACTTTTGATCACCATGTTGCTTCCATGGTAAGAAAAGCCTTCCTACATGGCCCACCTCATAAGTAATGGTATCTCATCCAGGGCCAAGGAGGTCATAACATCCCTATATTCTTCCCTTATAAAGCCCATTATTGAGTACAACGCACCTTTCTGTATGTACCTCACAAAGCACATGCAGCAGCTGGAGAGACCACAGAGGTTCCTCTTCAGGAGAATCCAGGGCCTCAAACCTCTACCATACACAGATAGGCTAAAAGCCCTATCCCTCTACTCAGTTTCATACAGACTCCTGAGAGTTGACCTCTGTCTTGTATACAAGGCAATCATGGACCCCACCTTGATGGGACTGCTGAATATCCGCAAGTCAAGCTCAACTCGAGTAACCCATATATGCAGACTCAACGTGGTCTGTGACATCAACAAGACTTGTTGGCGGGACAGATTTGTGTCTCACAGACTCCTTCATCTATGGAATAGACTCCCTCTCCACATCAAGCAGAGTACCACTTTACCCATTTTTAAGTGCAACCTGGATAACTGGATGGGAAACAGAAAATATACCCTTGAGATTCCACCCATGTCCCTGCTGGAAAGGGCATTGGGTGCTGATTTGTCTAAACATGGGCTAAACTCTTGGCTAGGCTTGTAAGGGCCTCAGGGCCAATAACCTAGTAACCTCCTATGATCCTATGATCCAACATTTACTGTCTACCTGAGGGAAAATTCTCTGGAATATACTTGGTGTATAAAACTATCTATGTAAACATTTCCAAGCAAAAATCCTAAATCTTCTAGCTTTTGTTGCATATTTGGGAGACTTACATATATCCTCCTATTGTTTCTTTGTGAATTGCTTATCCAGTCTATCTTCTCAATCCTTTCTAACTTCCTCTGATTGATTCTTATAGTTATCATGAAATATATGGTCTACTAAGTCTTCCTTTTTTTATGGCAGCTCTTCTGCTCTAGATTCTACTAAAAACTCTGCCAATGCTGGTCTTTCGTTTAGGACCTCCTATTTCTTTCTCTTTGCCTGTACTCTGATATCAGTCCTTGATAGCACAAGAAATATGATGTTCTCATTGATCTGGGTGTTGAATTTTCAAAGGAACAGCTGCTTTGAGGAAACCAATAAAAATCAATGAACTACTGCAAGGTGGTCGGTAAGTGTGAAGAAACACACACATTGTTCCTGTCTTCATTGCAGACTTAAAAATTCTGGTGATCATACATGGAATATGGACCAGGTTTGGTTCAGATATAGAGCAAATATAATCCTCCTAGTATTTGAATATCTAGGATGTTGACTAAGAAACACAAAAGCCAGCCAGACTGCCAAATGCTGTCAAATAGTGTAATAAAGTCAGGTCTCAGTCAAAATCCAAGGCCATCAGCATACAACAAGATGTCAGTGATGCCAGCCTTGCTATGGACAGACCTTGTGCTAGAATAGAGGATCATATGTACCTATCCCATCTTTCTGGCAACTCCTTAGGTAAACCTAAGAAGGTTAGGTTTGTGTTCAGCAGTCTCAAAAGACCAACGATCAACTTATATCACCATTACAGATATTTGTTACAGCAATTTTTTTGTTTAGATACAAATTTCAATTAAAATCATGTTGGAACCATCTTTTAAGTTGATGAGCTCTCCCTGGACAGCCTTAGAATGTTTATTTCTAGAGAGAGTGTGCAAGTTATAAGAAATATTGTAAGCCGGACAAAAAACAAATGTTTAAACAACCAAGCTGCTTTCTTGATGTTATGTATTGCTTTATTTCCTTACCTTTCCCTGCAATGCTGGTGAAGTAATATTGTTTTCAGGTTTTACTGTGAAACAGCATAACTTACATCTCACTAGGTCCAAGTACACCACGTGTTAATTATTTTTTGTTTTGCGCTCTCGTTTTAAAGGTGAGCTTGCTTCATTCAGCTTCTCTACACGTGGCTTCACTTCAGCTCTCCACCCGACCTTATTCCAACAAGTAGGCCAACGTTGGTGTCAGCTTAACTGTGGTACTAGCCTTCATTCAACAAACATCCTCTTAACAGTCAGTAAAATCCTTCTGCCTCCTGTCCTCTCCTTCTCTTCAATAAAAAAATATTTTTTCTTTATCTCCGATCTGGGTTCATCTCTCACCCTTACCCTATTATCATCTCTCCATTTCTGTACCACAACATGCCTATATATTTAAAACTTGTCTCTCTGCTTTTTTCTCCTAATAATATTTACACTTTGCTAATGCTTGTCTCCAACTGAAACACTGTGCTACACATTACCACACCTGAATACACCTCCCATCAATATACCCCCACACCCTTTGTGAAAAAATAATCTTCTAAACTATCTTGCTTTTCTAAAAAGAATTTTTTACACAGCTACTACTGTTACAACATTATTCCAGCCCATAAAGATGTGTTAAGAAATTACTCTCTAAACAGTATTATTTAATGATCAAAATTATACTAGTGAGAGATATAGATATGAATCTTGGCCCTTGCTAAACTCAGTATTAATCAAAAGCAAAAAACAGGAGAATGGCCTGCTTAAATATTGGTTGTATCAGTAATATACTGTCAACATTTGAAGCCTGGCTTTATGCAGAAAAGCTCCACATGACAGGCATCTCAGAAACATGACTAAAATGTCTTCTGCCCTTTTAACTTCATTCATTTATCTTACGGTGTATTCCATGACAGAAGATCAGGCCGTAAAAATGGTGATGCAATGGGACTTTTCTTCACTGAAGATTGAAGTTACTAAATAATAATAAATAATATAAGGCACTTGAGTTTCAGACTTCATATCCTTCAGCAAATACATAACAATACAAAACCTGTCATTCTATCAACTTTCTGCATTTGTAAGAGCAGTATTTAAAAAGTGTCCCTATTTTTGGGCCTTTGTCCCCCATTATTTTTGGCTTTGTCCAGATTTCTTGCTTTGAAAAGTTGAGAGGCATGCTCCTTTCCTTTTCAGATCTTGCCTATCATAATCTGGTAAGTCAAATACTTAAAGAAGTCAGACCCAAGAAAGTTCTGGACACCATAAGGAGCTATGGGTATTAACTGGAAATATACAAAAAAGGCACTATATGTGTGAATGAGTTAATACCTACTCATCAAATGAACAGATATGGAATAAGGCTATTTAATAAATAGGGGCTATATCAGAACATCTAAGTATTAAAACGTCGAATGTTCTGATATCAAACCCTATTCAGTGAACGCTAAGAATAGCGAAGCTGCAGAACAGCAAATTCTTTCCTCGGGAAAGCATTTGGTTGGCCGTTTCTGTGGCATCGCTATTCTTAGCACTGTGGTGGAAAGTTACGGGTTGGGTTCAGGTAAGTGTGTGATTGTTTGTATGTTGGGGTTAGGGGCAGGTTAAGTGAGTTAGGGTTAGGGCGCAGATTAGGAGTGTGTGTGATAGTGACAGACTTTAGGGTTAGGGGCGGTTTAAGTGAGTTAGGGTTAGGGTGCGGGTTAGGTGAGTGTGCGATAGTGATGGACCTTAGGGTTAGGGTTTGGGTTAAGGTAAGTGGGTAGATTGTAGTGTATGTTTAGTTTAGTGTAGTGTTAGATGTAGGAATTTAAGTGTATGTGTGTGGTTGCTGTTTGTTTGATGTGCTTGTGTTGTGTGTATGTGTTTCGGAGCAGCAAATTTTTTCCATTAGAAAAAATTCACTGTTCTGAATGTTCGATATTTTCATGTTTAGATGTTTTGGGGCCAATGAAATAGCGTTCACTATTTTCATCTTTTGATAACGTGATATAAACGCAATAAATAAACTATTGCACCACAATAAGGTACACTATTATTTAACAAACTATTGCGCCATAATAAGCTACACTATCCTGTATCCCTTTTGACTGCAACAGGGACCACAAGTGTTTCCTTCCTCTCCAGGCAACAATGGCAAACCAATTAAATTATATGACTTATGCTAGCCTGAAACTTCAGTCTGTATAGTGATATTTAAAATAAGCAGAAAAGTTAAGCACAGCCTCACACTTAAAAGCATATTACTTTCACTTATAGACTGTCATCTGAAACTGTATCACCTACATAAGCAAAAGAACGTGCCTGGTCTCATTGATATGCTGACATGCACATTTGTTTTGTAATAAATGTGTAGCAGTGATGCACAGTGACATATATTTAAATATATAGAACATAGTTTTACTTGGTAAGTTTCTCTCAAAGAGAATCACATGAATATTATTTATAATGGGTGCTTTGATTTATATGATTGCATTTAATATCAGAACATGTGCATATAAAAGTTTTGACTGACAGTTTTTTTAAATGTGGTCTTTAGATGCAGTATCTGTAAGTTGCCATTGTTTTATCTCTGTTCAACTATTCTCTATAAATTAATAAATATAAGCAAAATGATATGGCAAGATATGCAGCCAGACAATACTTATTTCAGTCACTGTGCATCACTGCTACACATTTACTACAAAACAAATGTGCACATCAAAGCTAGGCTCCATTTCCATTTCAGCAAAAAGACTGCAAAGTATAGGCACACATAACACTATAGCAACTGCACTAAATGTCACAGTGAATTTATCTTACTGTTAATTGAGTAACTTAAATGGCAAACAGCAGCTCAGGCATGTGGTGTTGGATCTTCTTCCACTGACTGAGTTGCACCAATGCAAACTGCAGTTCACAACTGCAGTATAGAGTCAAAACAATATAACTATACATTGCAGCAGTGAGACCTCATCCATGCTTGTCTCCAAGGACTCCAGCATGTCTGTCACATTTCATAGAAAATGCACAGCCATCTCTTGCATTCTATTCATGTTAAATGTCTCTGCACTGACTTCATCTACATGGTCACTGAGCATGCATGTAAAACAATGCCTGACCTGTGGGAGGACGAATCATTTCACCATCATATATGATGCTGCAGAGAACCACCAGCTTTGCATCTTACTTGTATTGCATCTCATAGCCGAGCACCATTCCCAACTCCCCAGTATTTACAGCTGCAGCATGGGCATCACCCAACTATTCTGAGCTTGAAGACAAATTAAGTGTATAGGCACCTGTGAAGGGACAGCTTGAAAACTACCATCGATAAACACAAATATGTAGTAAGTATCCTCATGCTCCTCACAGTTCCTAGCATGTGTTGTTCATACATTGTCAAAAGAGCAGCCTAAATACTGCTCAAGATTACATCATTGTCTTTGTCACAGGGGTATAGCACTTTCACCAACTGTGAAGGTCAGTTTTAATGCCTGCCACTAAATGTGAACCTAGATGGTAGGATTTCACCAATTGATATCAGAGCAACCAGAAATTATGTGGCTTGAATCACAGCACTTCCAACTAAAGGGGAAGTATTAGCAAGAAAGTACATACAGATCTGCTTCAATAACTAGTTAACTGGGTAATTCATGACTGGAAGATGATAAAGGGATTATGCAGTGCTGCCCAGGGTATGAGCTTCTAGCTTCCACACCCAGATTAGATTGCACATAGGCCATTTACAGAGCTGAGTGTTTGTCCCAGCACCGTTCCAGAGGATCCTGTTTAACTAATCTCTCTGTGAAGCAATGCTTTCTAGTGTCTCTTTATCTATGGAAACTGCCTTTCATACAAAACATTATTTTGAAAACACACACACACACACACACACACACACACACACACACACACACACATACAATTCCCAAGGAAGGCTGGGAAAATTCCCCAAAAACCCACAGCTTTCTTCCTGCCATGGTAGTGCTGCCACCACACTGGAAATGGGAAAAAAACGTCCATTTACTTGCTGGTATTAAATCTAGCTAAATATGAAATACACTAATTAATATTCCTTTTACTTGTAGTAGGTCTTAAGCAGTCTCTTGAAAGATGTGTGTGTCATACATAATTAATGATCACTCTATTGTCAGATAAACAACAATGCATAAATATGCTTATAATAAGTAAATACCAGCCACAAGATCATAAAAGTAAATAAATGAACTTTACGTAATAATAAAGAAAATAGCAGAAATGCGGATTAAAAATATGTAGATTGAGACACGGAAGGAAGTCATATAAAAGGCAATAAACATAGACAGGATGCATACAGAATAATCTAACCTTCAGAAGTCTAGGTTTCTTGGCTATCATACTACTGGAATACTGACCCCAGATAAATGTAAAACTAGAACTCAGAGATGATTCCACACAAACAAGACAACATCAAAATTTCTTTTCTTATTTACTTATTTTACTTATTTAACATTTGTTTATCAGGAAAGTCCTTTTCATTTTCTTTCTCCATACACAGATCTATAAAATGTCCATCCCCAGCCCCAATGCCCATGACATCATCATTCTGTTGGTAGGAAACAAATAGTAAAAACAGTTCTTTTATTCATCATAGCAACTATTGGACAATTGTCAACACATTCACATATGCTTTCCTTGCATTCTGAATCCCCCCGGTATCGCAGTTATAAATCATTATCACAATTACATCCCAGCAGAAGGGGCCAGTTTAGTTTATCTTTGTTATAGCAAAAAGAGGAACCAGCACATCTGGACATTTAACATGCTTCAAATACATTCCCCATTCTTTGATATTCAGAAAGACAAAGTCCCACAATTCTAGCCACAAGGACAACACACTGTAGATGAAGACAAGAGATGAAAAATAAAAGAATAATACATTACATTTTAACTGTTTCATTTAGCTTGGCATTCTCCCTGGCTTCACAGTTTCTTTTCTTTTAGCTTAGTATTATGTCTGGCTTCACTTTCCTCATGAGTTTTTTTTTTATCTGTAAAACAATTTTTAAGATTCTGAAGTTGAAATAACATTTATGCTTTAATATACTTTGAATACAAACCAGAATATTATGTGGATGAACAGCAAACAACCCTAGTTGGGAGGTAGGGAGTATCTACATGTGGCCAGATTTAAGAGTCGATCCAGTGGTCAAGGATTTGGGTATACACATAGATAGTAGCCTTACCATTGACCATCACATGGCTACAGTGATGAGGAAATTCTTTTATGTTGCTCACTTTATAAGTAAGAGCATGGCATCTCGGTCCAAATAGGTCATTATCCTACTGTACTCTGCCCTTATCAATCCAGTCATAGAGTCCAGTGTATCCATTTGGTATTTACCTGACCAGGCGTTTGCAACAACTAGAGTCACCTTAGAAGCTCCTTACAAAAAGAATACAAAGTGTAACAAACCTGCCTTATGCACAGCCCCTTAAAGCCCTTTTCCTCTACTCAGTCTCCTATAGATTGCTGAGGGGTGATCTATGCCTGGCTTACAAGGCATCCACAACCCCCCACCCTTGTGAATCTCCTGCCTATTTACAAACCAAACAATACAAGGTCTAGGCACCCGAATTTTGTCTGTGACTTAAATAGAACATGCTGTAGAGACAGACATGTGTCCCAGAGACTGACCATCCTATAGTACAGGTTTCCCATCTATGTAAAGCTGACTTTATTATCCAATTTAAACATAACCTAGACCAGTGGATGGGGAATAGGAAATTTACACTGGTCCTGGCACCCAAGTCCCTTATGGACAGATGCAGCTTATAAATGCCTGTCCCTCAATGTCCTGTTTGGATGCAGGACATCATTATTATTTCAGGAAAATTTGACTAGACTTAGACTGCCCTCCTAGGTCATTAGCCTAGTAGCAATCCCTTCTATGAATCTATGACAAATAGACACAGAAATATCTGACCAACACTCAACTTGCTTAAAATATTGGTCAGTCCTTATAAATCTTTTTCTCTCTGCAGCATATCAACCATATATGTTCTTCCTTCTTGTTTTATGTTCCAGTTGAACCATTTGTGTATCAAAACCCGCCAAAGTGCCATCAAATCTGATAGCTTTCCATGTAATAATTGTACCTCTTTTATGATGCTTATCAAAGAAATCTCAGCTGCTGCCATAAAGGCAGTAGAATATGGGTCTATATATTACTACCTCGAAACTTTAATTTCATGAATACCAAAACGACGTGTAAACAGCGAAATATGAAAAGTATGAACGGCCACTTCCACAAATTGTTTCACAGGGAAAAAATTTTTTGGCTGACCAACAGCAAAACAAACTTTTAAACCCTAATCAAGTGGGGGGGGGCTTTGCCCCATACCCCCCGATATGGGGGGCTGTGCCCCCACACCTTCCCTAACTAAATATATCAACTCTGAGATCACTCTACATTGGAGAAAAGTGCAAATTCACAATAATGGCCAAGCAAATTTTTTCCCTGTGAAAAAATTCACGGAAGTGGCCATTCATACTTTTCATATTTCACTGTTTATGTGTTGACATTTTGGTATTTGTGAAACTGAAGTTTTGAGGTAGTAATATAGACCCACAGAATCCAGTCTTACTTCTGAAGCAATGGCTTCCATGATGCAAACTCAATCAAATACCTTAAAAATGTATAAATAAATAAATTAATTAATTAATTAAAAAAAATAACCAATGTGCAGCCTACCTGCTAGACACATATTGCTTTCATAGATTCAGTTGACACTGCTGAGCTTTAAAAAGAATAAAAGTGTCAAAACTACTGACAAAGGCACAGGATAAATATGTTAAAATAATAAGTTTATACAACATGACACAGGTAATGGAGAAGATGTCCTTTCTACTAGAAGCACCAAAAGATCTCTTCTCACAGTCTTTTTTGGATGTTCTACAGAGACAAAATGTTTGCTCAAGTACAGGCTCAGTTGACAACAGGCATTGTGTATTAACCTAATTATAAAACAGTGTCCCATAGGCATGTTGTATGCAATAACAAAAAATTTAAAACAGCAACACACAAAACTATCTCACAATATGAGCGTATATTCTGAATTATGAAACATTAATGAATGATGAAAAGTACACATCTTAAAGGGGAACAGGATATGCTGTTATGGGGCAGATCAGTGAATATTCACTAACTGAGGCACGTTCATCAAAGTAATTGTCTATTAAGTACTGCAGGTGATTAACAGATTAATAAGCCTTACCTTTATATACTATACCTGCTCAAATTAGAAACCATGCAAGCACTCATTAGAGGAACTGGTCATTATTATATAGGACTAAATGTTTCCCATCTTCTGTTTTACCTGTATACCCCTGAGCTGAGCCTGAAAATGGTCTCCTGAGATCAGTGCCCTATCCCAGTCGACAACTGCATGTATATATGCATGTACGTATGTATGTATGTATGTATATATGCATGTATGTATGTATGTATATATGCATGCATGTATGTATGTATGTATATATGCATGTGTGTATGTGTGTTTGATTATATAAATAAATAAATGATTGTGCTTAATTAGTGTATAAATATATATATATATATATATATATATATATATATATATATATAGGTAGTAACCTCACATGGGGGATACAGGGAGCTTGTTCCCTGGAAAATGCATACCTTGCTGTTTTATTTTTTGGTTTGGTTTTCTGCTTTTGTTAGGGATAATGTGAGTGACCACTCAGTAAGGAAGAATTTTGGAGTGTAATATGTGGTTATCCTCCTCTTGGTTAATTAAATGGATTTTAGTGTGTCTGGTTATTTGGTGAGAAGGTTAAAATTTAAAAGGAATTTATATAGATTTTCTCAGTAAGGTGTGTTCCTGATTTGTTTAAAGTGTACATTTATAGCTCAAAGAACAAGTAACCTAATCAGCCTGTAAAGTGCACAGAAAAAAAATTACCATTCCTAACCAAATCCAAGTGCAGCTATACTGTTTAAATACAGTATTTGAGTATTTTATTTTATTGATCTTTTTTGAATGAATAAACCCACTAGCTTCATATGCCTTTGAAGATGACATGTATAATTAACTGACATACTAAAAAACACACAGTGACCTGTTCTGCTATGCCATACCATGCTGTGTAATAGCACTATGTTCTGCCACACATGCAAAAGGATATAACTGTTCACATGCTGCTGTATGAACGCTTAACACATAACATTGATTTGTGTTATGTCGTCATCACAAACCACCTAGGGCACTTTCAAAAGGCATCGCTGATGATGCCTGACCAGGCAGTTAAATGAATTCAACTCTAACTGTCTCAGTGATATAGTAAGTTAGATGCAGCCTATAGCACCGGACACCATCACTGGTCCTCAACTCCATGGAACATGAATGAGCTAGCCAGGTGTGCACTACCTGCATCCTTTAAATCTCTTCTTTCCTGCAGGAGTATGAAGTACTTAGGCTGTATATCCTTTGTATCATTTTCTTTCTTTTATGCATCTGGAAGGAGATGTAAGCATTTGCAAAACTTATTAAATTGGGTATATCTTGATGGCACCTTGAAGTACACCTCACTGCTGGTCAGTATAACTCTTTCACCTCCTGTTTTGACAATTTGGTACATGTCTGTATAAATCAATGCAGCTATGATTTACGAATTTTAGCTTTTTATGTGATGCTTACAGTGATTTCTGTAACACTATATGGGTTTGTGGTGATTTTTAGGTATCCACCTTATATATGTCTAAAACATCATACTTATACACATGAAGTATTCTTCTGTATGAAGCTCAACTAACTCCTTAGGTAGGCAAAATGTTGACTTTTGTCGTAATTATCTTGTCTTTTTCCCTAAACCTTAATGACCCGGACCATAAGATTGAGCCAGGATATAACCTACACCTAACATGTCTACCTGTCTCTTCAGAGATCACGTAACATGGTTTGAACATTTTTACTGCCCATTTTTCTGTTGTACAACTGGAGTAATTTTGACTTTTTTTTCATTTAAAAACTTCTGTCTCCTGTATATCATTTTTGAGGAGAATCCCGAATTGCTAAGCACAAGGTGCTCCATTTGTATCTCCTGCAATGAGTCCTGATACAAACACTTGGAAATCTAGGGAGAAAATGTTGATTTATATAGTCTGTCCCTCTGCTACGTGTGTATGTGGTGATATAAGTTTGGGGAGTACTATTTGTAAGAGGCAAGATGTGAACTAGCAGTCAACAGTGCTGCCATGAGGAATGTCTTTGGGAGTATACTAAACATATGTCAGGGCATAACTCTGGAGAAGGACTAAAGAAAACTAGATTATTGTTTCGGAAGACTTATGTTTCCAGTCATTAAATATCTCTGTTGGAATGAAGCTAACTATCTGTTATTTTATGACTTCTATAAAGCAAAATAATCAGATTATCTAAATATTATGTCATTTGTAAAATGAAAAGTTGAGAAAGGGCTGTCAGCAGCTTGCAATTTAGTAGGCACAAGGCACTATCCCAAAAATGTATATCATTCTGTCTGCCATTACTTCATTTCCTACATACCTGTGATTGAAGTAAATGATTCCAGATTTTCTTCATAGTAACTTAAAGCAGCACATGAGAAAACAAAATCCATGGATGCTTATATAAGGATTTAGCATTGTGTCTATTATTAAACAGCAATATGTCAACCTCCTAATAGGCATAAAGATATCCTTATCATCCAGTGGTAGGACCAAGATATAAAAACTGGAACTGCTGGGAAAAATCAGATCACTTTACAGTTCAGTTGTTATACAATTATGTATATCATATTCAAAATAAATAGTTAGATAAGGCATGTAAGCATGTAAACTATGGATGCATAGTGCTTCTGCTACGACTGCAGAGAACTCCAACATCATAAAATGAATACATTTATAGGACTAAAGCCAACACACACAGAAACATTGTTTGAAGCTAAACTGCTTTATGATTATGGAAAAATATAGCTGCAAATCAAGAAATTATAAGTTCAGGCATTGCCATTACTAGGGACTGACTATGTGAGTCTGAACAGGTTAATTCCTCTTCCATCCCAGGTGTTCTTATCCTACCTATTAAACAGAGCAGAAGGAAAATGCATGTGCTGCAGATTCAAGTTAATTTTATTGTGCTATAGTGTTATTCTGCAATAGGAGAAACAAATTCAATATATGCACTGCTAAAAATGCTGTGGACTTGCGATTGATTTTGGATCGGAATTATTCATTTAAGTTTGGTTACTTCCATTTTTTATCTTTACTGTTATATTGCATTATAGTTCCGCGGTGGTGGTGCTGCGGTAGCGTTGTCTCCTCACAGTAAGACGCTGTCCAGTTCGATTCTCAGCTAAGAGCGTCTTCTGCATGGAGACATGCGTGAATGGGCGTACCTTCGTTGAAGGTTGTGCGTCAGGCCTGGCAAGCCGGTACGTAAAAATCAACTGCCAATCATTAGCAGACCGGAGTTCCGCTGTGGCGACCCCTAACCGGGAAAAGCCGAAAGACACAAACTGTTATATTGCATTGTATTGTTATATTTTTATTCTTTTGGGGGGTTTAAGAGGTCTTTGCTAGGATCAGTTAGAAAAGAATTATTTTGCAGACAGTGAATAAAATCCAGCTAATTAGTGGGGGTAGCCGAGTAATAGCATTACTAGTTTAACTAAAAGTATTTGGTGTCATTTTTAGCTGTAGTACTGTGTGACTTGCTGTTCCCTGCCTAAGTATTGCTGATCTCTGTCTGCATTTGATTTTTCCCACCCACCCATTTGTTTTACTCCTGTTTTGCTTTTAAACTCAGTGGCTTTTGAGTTGCCCACCCCTACTATAAATCTGATTTTGGGCAACCAGTCATCTCATCAGCTCATTATACTGAGCACTGAGAGATCAGCTGGGAAGTCACTCCCCCTTAGTCTCTTAAACTCGAATTATCTTTTGTTCCCTTCCTTCCCACTTATTAAAAAATAATAATAATAATTGTACTTCATTGAGATGCTTTTACTGTATTTGTGCTTATTCCTACCTTATTTAGCATTTTTCTGCACATTCTTAAAGTGTTCAGTTGCATTTAATCTGCTGCATTTATTGCTGCTTGTTAGTAGTTTGATTACATAAGTGTTCTTCTAAGCTTCTTAGTTCTGATTTAAGCACTTGGGCTCCAAACTAGTTATCTTAAATTAGGAAGGTTTGTGGCCTATACTCTTGTGGCAAGACGGGTAGTTTACATCTTTCTGAGTTGGGGATTGTTGGTTGAAGTCTTGTTGTGTCTGTTATTTTAAAAGTGTCTGTTCTGGTTTAAGCAGTTGGGTTCCAAACTAGTCATTTTACATTAAGAAGGTCTATGGTCTTCACTCTTGTGGAAGGAGAAGGTAATCTCTACCCTTCTGAGCTGGGAACTGCTGGTGAAGGCTTATTGTGCCTGTTATTCTAAATGCCTTTGTTCTGGCTTAAGCACCAAACCAGTTATTTTACATTAAGAAGGTTTGTGGTCTACATTGTTGTGGCAGAAGAGGATAGCCAGTGCCTTATTGTGCCATTATTTGATTGTCTAGAAGGTTGGTTTGTTTAAAATTTGAATCTGTGGCATTTGGAAATGTTTGGTGGCCATGCTACTTGAAAAGAAGAGTGTTGCTGGTTTCTGCTTAACTATAGAAAAGCTAAGACTTAAATTACCATATCCGCTGTTTTGGCACTTGTTTTTTGCTGCATTACTTCAGTGTTTCTGTATTAAATATCTGTACTTTTTTACCTTTTTATAGTCTTTAGTTAGAACTTCCTTGGTCCCACTCTTTTGAGAGTAGAGGGGACCCGAGTAATTTTCTGGCCTGGGATTGAGTAAAGGAAAGAAGAGTGAGCTGTTTTTGATTGTGCACAGGAACTTGTTTCCTTGTTTTTTTTTTTTTTGTTTTTTTTTATTGAACCTTCTCTGCTATTTAAGCATTGCAGTCGCATGGCACTGCTCATAACCTACGAGCAAGCTAAGACTTACATTACCAGATCCACTTTGGCACTTGTTTTTTGCATTCTTTTTTGTCACAGCTACATTAATAGAATGTGTCTTTTTTGAATACCTACATTTTTTTACCTTTTTTGCAGTCTTAATTAGAACTGCCTTGGTTCCACTTTAGTGAGAGTAGAGGGGACCAGAGTCATTTTCTGGCACGGGATTGTGTAAAGGAAAGAAACGTATGCTGTTTTTGATTGGGCAGAGGGCCTAGTTTGTATTTTTTTATCAGCTCCCCACTGCTATTTAAACATCACAGTTACACAATGCTTGGCTCATAACTTTTGAGCTCCGAGACATTTGGTGATATTTGGCAACCACACTATCTGAAAAGAAGAGTGTTGCTGGGTTGTGCTAAACTCGACAAAAGCTAAGACATACATTTACCAGAGCCACTGTTTCTGTATTTGGTTTCCACATTGTTTTTGTCATACCATTAACTGAGTGTTTCTGTGTGAATGCCTGTACTTTCTTTTACCTTTTTACAGTCTTTAGTTAGAACTGCCTTGGTTTTACTTTAGTAAGAGCACAGGAGACCTAAGTCATGTTCTGGACCTTGTTTGTGTAAAATAAAGTACAGTTGCTATTTTTGATTGGCCACAGGGCCTTGTTTTTTTTTTTTTAATGAAATCTCCTATACTATTTAAGTATCACAATTGCACAATGCTTAGCTCTTAAACTACAAGCAAGTTAAGGCTTACATTACCATATCCACTGTTTTGGTACTTGTTTTTCAACATTGTTTTATTCAGCTGCATTAACTGAGTGTTTGTATGCTGAATATTTGAACTTTTTGACATTTTTTGCAGTCTTTATTTAGAACTGCTGCTCTCTGCTCAGCAGTGCACAGCAGTGAACTGTGTAGACACCAGTATCTCACATACAGCATAATTCCCCTTGTAATCTGTGTAGACGCCGATCTCTCAAAATGTTAGTTTCCATTAAAATACCTCTACTGTGTAGACAGATTTTTATTTAACTACTAGAACATCTCGTTTGCACATAACTGAGCATTGCTCATTGAGTTCCTTGTTTTGCTGACCTATTCAGTATTTAAATTTCCATTGCTCTTCACAAGTAGATCAGCTGCCATGGATATGCACTTCTCGACTCTCTCTGTGGCCAGTCTGGTTAAGATGGGTATTCTGAGGCATTGTATCAATTGTGTCATGTACACTGACAATCCACATATTGTTAATAAAACAGATAAAATATGTGAGAGGTATACATACAGTTTACCTCTCTCATACAACCAAAACTAATCCTACAGAGGCTGTCAGTGACACCTGCACCACACCTATTGCACAGGGTAAAGACCCTACACATAAAACTACTTATGCTGAGACACTTACAGGTAACCTTCCCAAAATCTTCTGCATAGCACCATAAAAAAGGGTCATCACCCATCACATAAACACTCTGTTAAAACGCCACCCACAGCTACTCAAAGTAACACTATATCAAGTGTCTCTACTGCTAAGCCTTTAAGAGAAATCGCAAAATGAAATTTCCTGGTCATTGGTGATTCTGTAAAGAGGCACATTGATATCCCCTTCTCCAGGCTGAGTAAGGACAGAATCATGGTTAGCTGCCTTTTTGGGGCCTTTTTGGGGCTAGGATCCATCAAGTCACATAGGTGCTCAGGTCATTGAAGCATGGGTATCAGTATTACTCTGTCATAGTCCATGTGGGTGCAAATGACCTCCCTTGACTATATGAAGTGAGACATGACTAAGCTCACTGATTACGTGTCTCATGCAGGTATGAGCCTAGTACTGCGCAGCATACTACCTTCTCCAGCAATGATACTAAGTTACCAACAAAAAATGATTGATTTTAACAATCTAAGGGGGTACAGTATTTGACAGCCTAGGAGGACATGGGTGACAAACCACGCTGTTTTGCCAGACATGGTCTGTACTTATCCCGTCTAGGCTTTTGGTTATTAACAAAGATCTTTTCCACCACCATAATGCCTTTTTAAAAAATGCCAAACTGATAAACCTTGTGACTTAACTGAACCTATGAAGGAATATCTGAAAGTGGTACTGCTCAATGCTAGAAGTCTTAACAAGAAGCTCCAATCTATGCAAGCCTTTCTCTGCCTGGAGAATGCAGACATCTGTGTAGTAATAGAGACATGGTTTAAAGTCATGGCCAGCACCCCGGTAGTGCAAGGTTATAGTGCATTTCACACCTTTAGACCAGCTACTGCACAGGAGGGAACTAAGGGTATATTAAAAGCAACCTCATATCCAGACTAGTTAGTGTATGACCCACTGGAACTCATACATGTGCAACTCACCACTAACGAAGGTTCTTACAACCTATAGGGACCCTTCATGTCCCAGAAAACCCACATTACCTCTCTCAATGTACTTGAGTCCCTCATTGTTGAACTCAATATGTTCTTCATAGGTGATCTCACCTACCCCTGTATAGACTGTCAATCCTACCACTACTTTTCATTCACAAGTGATTCCTAAACTACATTAATACCAACATCCTGTAACAGTCGGTCCATTCTCCTACCAGGGGTGCAAACATTCTTCACCTTGTACTCATAAATATAGGGAAGCAAAATACCTCACCCAATGTAATGTCCTTGCTTGTCAGATCTGACCATAAGGCAGTAATGCTTAAAGTAAAAATTCAATCCAGGGACCCAGTGAAACCAAAAACCTTTAGGAACTATTCCAAAGCTAACGTCTGTCTACTAAGTGACAGCTTGGCTAAATTCTGAGCATCCCCAAACCCAGTAAACACCATAGCATATGCAAGGCTATTTACAAAATCCCATTTCAGCTAATATTGATAGCTGTGTAGAGTGAGTTGTGCCCACTCCTACTAAGAAAAAGACATATTCAAAAGACAAGCAACCATGCTGGAATCACAATATCAATTGAAAAACCTCTGACAGCATCTCTAACCTCCTTTCCATAACACAACATGCTTTCACTTCTGTAGAAAAATGGCTAACTGAACACCAACTTATACTTAACTGCAAAAAGACTAGGCTCCTTCTCTTCCTACCAAAAGCCCTCTCTCACCATAAATCCACATTTGCCATTCTCTCCCATGATAAAACTCCCATCACAGCCAATCCCCACACCAAATTACTTGGAACTATAATTGATAACCAGCTAAAATTCGACATCCATATCCAACAGTGTATTAAAAAAAACATATCCAACAGTGTATCAAAAAAAAAAAAAAACAAAACAAAAACTAGGCCTCCTCTACAGAAATAATTCCAAGCTTCCAAATCCAGACCTTCTCTTGCTCAAGCCTTTCTCCTCCTTCCCCTTCTCTATGCCTCTCCAATACTTACTGATCTCCAGTCATCACTCCTATCCAAACTCAAACAGGCCTATAACAGCATAGCCAGTTTCGCCAGTAACCTACCATACAAACCTCATCATTGCCTTTCCCTGAACCAACTCCAATGGCGTGAATTCCCCCGACTCCTACTTCTCTCACAGCTACAACTCGCTCACTCCCTGCTAAATAAAGCCTTGGCCTGTCCCTCACTCTCTTCATTAGTACCTCACTATAATCCAGTTCACCCACTTTGTAGCTCAGACCAGAACCTACTAGACATTTACAAACCTAACAAAAATATTGGCAAACTCCTGTATAAGCACTCTCCCATGCCTGGAATAGGCTACTCCTTTACATACACAACATCACAAGTACCACTTGTTTCAAATCTGAAGTTAAAAACTACATCCTGAACTCCAAAACCTGTTCTTGCCATAATCCCCCATGAACTCAGACACCTCTTCTTACCACAACTTCTTCCAAATCTATGGGCCGGATTCACGAAACCTCCATGTAAGACTTAATATGTCTTACTTGGAGGCTGCAGTTGAATGGTATGACATCAGCATGCCATGCATATTCATGAGGGCATGCTGAATCATACCCTAGGTTAACACAGTCCATGTAGGAAAGTAGGGGGCGTGTCCGAATCCCGAGTACTGCAAAGGGACACGCCCCCAGAAGAGTCAGAGGCCTGAAAGTAAACACCCACGAGTGAGTCCTTAGAAATGTCAAGCAACACAACACCACACATCCCCACAGACTAAACCCTACTGAAAATGTGTAAAACGTAAAAACAGCATTGTTATTTTTTTTTTATAATTTCAAAAATGTTTTCCCACATATGCGCTCATTTGCGCGGGTGTGCCCTTCGCTCAGCCACAGTTAGCAGACATTGGAAAGCATATCAGATCCTACATATGCAAATTAAGCCAAGTAGCAATAGCGTAGCTGTAGAGACATTGGCCAAAGAGGCGGTAGTCACGGTTCGAGCCCTCACAACATCATTCACCATTTTTATTTAAATAAGTATGAAACAATCCCTGACACACACACACACACACATATATATATATATATATATATATATATATATATATATATAAAACTATAATTTAAGTAAAATGTAATGAAATGGGCCATGTATTTGTGAAGAAATCCGACAGAATAATTTATAAAAAAAGGATTATAATTGCCCATAGCTGAGCAACACTTTAGCAAGCTGAATATGAGCGCCCGTAGGTGAGCAGCGCTTTAACAAGCTGCATATGAGTGCCCGGAGGTGAGCAGCGCTTTAACAAGTTTAATATGACTGCCCGGAGGTGAGCGGCGCTTTAACAAGCTTAATATGAGTGCCCGTAGCTCAGCAGCGCTTCACACAGAGTAATATGAGTGCTCATAGCTAAATAATGCGTTACCCACAGTAAGCCATTTGCGCGGAGCTGCGCAACGCGCCAACCAGCTTATTGGCGGGCAACATTGGGCAAGCTGCATCAAAGCCGCCTTTACACAGACACACCTCCTAGCCTGTCTAGACAGTCATAAAATAAAAAAAGCAATGCCAAGGGTCGAACCCGGGATACTGTGCACCATAGTCAAAGTACTGAACCACTAAGCCATGACAGTTGTAATGCGAAATACAGTATTAGCATATATATAGGAATGAATGAAAATAGAACCATGACAAAGCAGGTTTGCTTTAAGCTGATAAATATCCAAAATGGCCAATCACAGATAAGTGCGGGAAAAACAGCATATATAAGCCCCATAGGCTGGAATACACACCATAACTGATTGTGGTACCCATTTGCAGTCAGGATGGCAGGTGCAGGAGAGGGAAATCACTTTAGAGCACAAAGGTGGGGTGTTGAGGAGTCAAAATATATGGTTTGGCTCCTAGTCCATGATCATGAAGCATAACTCATGCAGGGCCAGGTTCAATGGGGTGCGTATAAGGCAGAGGCATGGAACTGGTTGGCACATGATCTCACCAGTGCCACAGGCATTCCAGGGACTGGTGAACAGGTCCGTCACCACCATGCGGACCTGAAGCGACGTAAGGAGGACCAACTGAACCGTTGGATCCAGGAGGCCCTCCAAATGCCCAATGCCCCACTACTGAGTAAGTATCCATGTAATTACGTATGTAAGAAATGCTATCCTAGCCTATAGTATGGAGAGGTATGTTCCAATATTCCTTCACTTATATTACAGCTGCAGGTGTTCGTTCCGCGAATCGGCGAGCCTATGTTGATAGGCTGTTGAGGTTGCGCCACCAGGCAGGTTAGTAAATATTTAGCTGGTATTGTTATAGAATATAAGTGATACAGATTGTAAAATAGTTCAGTGTTGTAACCCAGTAATAAAGGTGAAATAAGCATATAATAAAGATTCTGCTAGTATTGTAAGATTAGATAAGTGATGCAGCCTGGAAAGGAGTGTATTGCAATCCAGTAATAAAGATTAAACAAGATTCAAATAGAGTTTACACCTGTATTGTAATATCAGATAACTGCTTCAGCCTAAAAATGAGTGGTAATCAACCAACAAAGGATAGACAAGTGTCGAATACGTAAATTCTGCCATATGAAATAAGTGAGTCAGCTGGAAAGGATTGTTGTAACCCAGTAATAAATGTTAATAAAGCCTAGAATTAAGTACCATTCTGAAATGTAAATATAAAATTTGAGAGTGTGAGAAAGACAGTTTGAAGCTACCAAGAAAGCTGTAATAAGTCTGGAATAAAGGTATACTGCAGTCACTACATAATGAAATGAATGAGACAGCCACAACCAAAGAGTGAAACGTCTTAAATAAAGTACAGAACCTGGACTGTGTCCATCCTACAATTTGGATATGTTGCTGTACCCTTGCATTATGGAGAGAGTATGGTTGTATGAAATGCTGAACATCCACAGTTGTCTAGACCCATATAAATCAAATGTAGCAGGATGCTGTACCTGAACACAGCCAGATATGAACATATATGAATAAAAATGGAATGTATATTAATGTAGCAGTAACATCCCCATCACCAACATTCCTAAGGTTACATACAGGAAACTGTACTAATACATGTAGAGGATATATATCCGCATCTACTAGGAATGTACAGTATATGTATAGGAAGTGTAAGTTGTTAATGTAATATTTCTCCACCCTACCCTATTTTCACAAATTATGCCATTCCACACCAAACTGGGTATGTGTATTCACAATTAATTCCCATGGACATTTGCCCTGTTGGTTCATACATATCTGCATGTATGTTGATGCATGTGCCCTGTTCACATATCCAAACCTGATGGCCTGTTGCCACCAATCAACCCTGCATGCTGTTGGAATGTGCACTGTTGTTCTAAATATGCATGTGTTATGCTTGCTGCTCAATGTTCGGAATCCATGGGTGTTTGGTTAATGGGAATACTGATGCATGCTGTTACAACAAATTTTGAATGGTGTTGTTTGTTACTAACCCAAAATGCCATAAAATACTGCTAAACATAGGACAACAGGGAAGGCGGGTTCCAGCGGACCCACCTCTCCCACCTCAGCTGGTGAGTGCACCTGGCACCAGTACCCAGGCTGGGACCTCCTCCTCTGGTGGCCCTGTGCCACCTTTGGGTGGAAGCACTGCAGGGGATGGGGCTCGTTCCCCCTCTGCAAGCATGGCCGGAGGAGAGCCTCCACTCACCCTCCATAGGGTCCGGTCTGCGGTGCACAGTGAGATCAGGCGTTCTGTGACTGATCCCCTATGCCAGTTTGAGGCGAGAGTGGCGCAATTCATGGGTGTGCCTGCCCATCCTATCCAGCCCCCAGCACAGCCCCGGCCTGGGCTGTGAAGGCGCAGTGGTAACTGCCCATGGGTGGGGATCTCAGTTCCACTGTTGCTATCTGTGGGCTCATGGGCTCGCCATATCCAAACATCCGTCCCTGTCAATTGTGTTTACCCCCCACATGTGTCATACTCCGCCCCTATATGCGTCTTGTTTGTCTTGTCTGTTAACCTCCCCAACCTACCTCCCCAAATATACCTACTTCCTGTACCTCACATTCCACTCTCACCTGAAAAAAAAATAAAAAAGGGCACTCTGTTCCCACAAATAAATTACACCCCATACATAGCTTTCCAATTCATACACATGTCCGCTGGACATGTAAACTGATAATTCTACCTGGCAGTACAACATATTTTGTTGTCCTCACCCCTCTCTCAGGGTTGGAAGATGTCAAATTTCACACCAAATTTCAAACATATCCACAGCTGTTGCTGATAAAGAAATGGGCAGCTATGGACATTCCCTACACCCATCCTGCAGGTTTCCCTACTATCTTTCCCACTTTGTGCCCCCTTTTTCAGCACTTTCCTATTTCCCCATTTTCTTTTCTTTAAAAGAAATTAGCGCGGGTGTTAGCGGGAGTAAGCACTTTTAAGCAGTATTCAGTGGGTGTGCGCTTGTGTGCGCTTAGCTAAGCGTAGATAAGCATAGCTAAGTGTCGCGCAAACTTGCGCAAACCCACTTACAACTGCTTAAAAGTGCCTTAGTCACTCTGCATGACAAGGCCTGCAGTCTGCTCATCAGCAAAATAAAATACCCCTGTCAGTCTCAAACACCGGACCTTGGAAACACTAGTCTGCATGAATTACCACTGGGCCACAGCAGATATACAAGAACTTGGTGCTGAAAGAAATATATCATGAAATACAAGGAGTGAATGTACAGGGAAAATAGGAAGGTCATTACACAAGGCATGTTCTGTGTATCTTTACTGGCAATTCTTGTGGAATTGCATTACATTAGTGTGAGAAGAGAAACAGCCATGCTAGTAGGTAATAATGTTACAGTAGCACCTTACAAACCCCACACAGTATCAGAGCAGGATAAACACCACCATATTTGAATAGGTAAGAGGCCAGACCTCCCAACTGTGACTGATGTACAGGGATGTCCCTGATTTGCAAACAACTGTTACCTGTGCCCTCGACTGACACCCTGTGAAATGTACTAACAGTAGGCAGAAAGGTGGGGAATCCCACGTAATGGTAACTGTCAATAAGTTAAAGTAGACACTACTTGCATGTCAGAAATGGTGTAGTAATACATATGCTCAGAATACCCCACAGTCACAACTGCAGAATATCTGAAATATATCACGGGTGTATCCCACTGATATGTACCTTTCCCTGAGGCTGGTCAAATATATACCTGAGAGTATTTGAGGACTGCAAGTGTCAGGAAACACACAGGCATATCAGCCTGTTTGCTGTTACATACTCTGCGAATAGCTGCAGAATTACTTCCACAAGCATGCCCTTATGTAGGAGTACAACACAGAAATATCAAAGGATGTAGCCATCTAACATACTAATGACAGTATAGCAGTTCACAAGCACTGCATGTGCCTGATATTCATAATTGTTAGTACAATATACTTAGTTGTCCTCACCCCTCTCACAGGGGTGGAAGGTTTCAAATGTCACAGCAAATGTCAAACATATGTACAGCTATTGCAGTTAAAGAAATGTGCAGCTATGGACCTTCCCTACACCCAGCCTGCACATCCCTAGCTGGTGTCCCCACAGACTTCCTGCTTACAACTGTTTAAAAGTGCCTTATTCACTCTGTATGACAAGGCCCTAGTACTGCTCAGCAGAAAAATAAACTACCCCTGTAAGTGTCAAACCCCAGACCTTGGGCTCACCAGACTGCATGAAGTGCCACCAAGCCACAGCAAACATATAAGAACATAGTGCTTATAGAAATATATCATGCATTACAAGGAGTGAATGTAAATGGAAAATAGGAAAGCCATAGCAACACATTCCAGTAAAGACAAATAGCAGGCATTCAAGGAGGGAATGTAAAGGGAAAATACAAAAGCCATAGCAACACATTGCAAGAACTACTGTTGTATGCCAGTTAATCCTCAAATCCCACAGGTAAGTACATACTCCCATGTAAACAGTGTTAGCATTAGCAGGTGTGAGTTAACATACACACTGAGAAGAGTGAACTGGAAGAAGCAACAGTCAGTCAGGTTTCAGTACAAGATGCATTTCAATGGCTACAACACAGCGTTAGATATGAGAGATAAACCAACCTTCTGACTCACACAACAGTTTCCACAGCAAACCAGTATGGTCCCCACCTTGCAAAACTGAAAGGCCTACGCCTACCTAACCTATCATTTTATAGCAGTGTCCTGAAATCACAGTGAGAACTGCAATTACCACACAGGAGAGAGAGAGAGAGAGAGAGAGAGAGACAAAAAAAAAATAAAAAGCAAGCCAGCAAGCAACACAGCAAGCAAGCCAGCAGAAAAAAGCTGTCAGAGACAAAGGTAATGTAAACTACATAATCTAATAATCTACATACTGTGAACCCTCCATATGTGTTAGCAGGCTGTATCTATATGTATATGCAGATGTGCATAGGGCAAGGGACATACTGCAACTGTTAGTGAAGGCTGGACATACATATGTAGTTGAAGGCTGCTATGTGCACATATCAATGTAGGTCGTACTGTGTGTCATTGAAAACATCATGCAGTGCAGGTATATGTCATGTGGTGGTGAACTTCTGTGGGACTGAGCCAGTGAGGCCTGCTACAGCTATACGGCCTAAGGACAGCATAATGCATTATGCACAACACTGTGCAATATCATTCCAGAATGGTATGTCTCACAACTGTTTCAGAAGTGATATTCCCACCATGAAAGGTGGGCAGTCTATGTGCCTACATGTGCATGTATATGTACAGCAATGGATGTTTAGAAGTGTGCGTAGATATATAGATATATATATAAAGAGAGAGTGAGAGAGGGGGACATGGGGGCAGATGTACTGCAACAGGTGCCTGGTGACCAATGCATGGACTGAACACCATTGTTGATACTGCAGTACCATACCCCATTCCAAAACATGTTACCCACTAACTACCACATAGGTGGTTGCCCGCCTACCACTGGAGGTGTCAGAAGGGAACATGGGACACAGGTGTACAATAGCCTCCCCTTTGATATCTACAGTGGCACACTAGTCTTGTAATCCCTGTACATGGTACATGTCATCACAGAAGGTGTGTCAGCTAGGGAAATGTACGTCAGTGTACCCCTCTACACCTCACAATGTCCTATGCAGTATGTACCTCCCATGAGAACTACTGCAAGTGGAAAGGCCACAGTCATACCTAACAAACACTGATAATGTCCTCAAACACATTCCCTATGCAGACTGACTCTCAAAACCACAGCTAGAGTGTCTTGCATACTTCCTACACAGAGGTTACCACTGCTGGACATACACAGTTATGTCACACCCAAACCAGTCGGCCAAAAATCATGGCAACACCTCACAATCCGTCCAGCCTACATGACCTAGGGCCCTAATCCTTGTCACTGAACTAAACAGCACATGCTGGAGGCACAGGTTTCTATACACAAATATGCCATACCCTGGAGTAAACCACCCAGCATTAACAAACAAGGCTCCTTATTAGTAGATGTCATACATACCACTGATGAATGTTATGGAGATAGGTAATATGCCCTGTGAGTCACCTCTGTGTAACCGTTTCACAGGAGCAAGTAAGATCACATTATATGTGTTCCAAAGGGCAGGGTAGCATATGGCTAGGCTGCCCTAGGCCCAGGGCCAATAGCATAGAACCTACCTATGACACAATGCACACACACATGCACTCAGTGCAATACCAGCTATGTGACGTTGAATGAGTGTGACACTGATTGTGTGCAAGGTCTGTAAAGGTGTGATAGCTTAGTGTGAGTTTGTGTCTGTCATGGTAGTTGGTGTCCTTGGTGTGAGGCCAGAGAAAGATGTGTCAGTTATTGGGATGCAAACATAGTAGATTGGCATATGTTGTGCTGTACTTCCCTGTGTACGACTGCGGTGTCCCATCTTAGGCAGAAGCAATACATGTATGCTCAGGAAGTAGTACTGCTGTTGAATCCAGCTCACATATGAACTGTTGTACTACCTGATGTTGTAGGCCTAAACACTACAGTATGGTGTATGTTCACATTCCCTGGTAACACTGTCTGGTGTGTTTCCTGTAGTCTGCTCAGATTACATACCTCATGCATAGGTATCTGTAAGTAGGGGCACACAGTACTATCAGGTACACAGTTAATGCTCATCTGTGTTGTCATACATTTGTGTGTTGTATGTATGTGTAATGTGTGTGTAATGATGCCTGTACCATGGCCACAATCACATGTGTGTGTACCTGGCAGCATGTATACTCTGTGACAGCAGTATGCTGGCTATAGTAACAACTGTGCACATATGTCAGGTAGGGGTATGGCATCAAAGACTAGGGTGGATTACCATTGAAACTGTAAATGTGCATTGCATTCATTGCACTGGATGACAATATTCTTCATCCATTAGCTTGATACATACCCCCAGTGTGAGGTTGTGCATTGTATGCCACACAGTTTGCCGAGTGCTTGTGTATACTAGTTTGTTGTATGTAGTGTGGCAGGCACTGTCAGACAGTTGTGGGCTGAGCACTGATATGTGGTATCAAACATGTGCATCCCCTGATAGACAGACAGATGCTATATATGACATTTAAGTGATATCAGTGCATTAGAATATTAAGTGTTACATGACTTGCTCACATATTTTTCTTTTCCTTCCAGGGTGATGGTGCATCAGTGAAAACCACCTTATACAGCAGCAGAGGATCAGGAGATCCACCATAGCCTGGTGCAGAATTACTGTGTGCTGTTTTCCAGGACCAGCCAGAACCAGCACAAGAGGGCTGCACTGTGGCAAGATCTTGTCTGTCGGGTAAATGACATAGGCATGCATAACCGGACATATGAGCAGGTACGCCATAACTGCAGTGATTTAATTAGACATGTCCGGCAGCATGCGTCTGATATCCACAGACAACAGCTTGGCACAGGCGGTGGGGTACCTATCCACCCCCCTCACCAGTGTGGAGGAGCACCTCCTAAGTGTTGTGGCTCCAGGCCAACAGCAACATCCACAAACATGTGTCATCATGGAGGCCGGAGCCACCCAGCATGTTGTAATGGAGAGTGCAGGTAACATGCCATATCTGTAGTTGACTGTTCTCTGTACTGGTAGTTTATGCATGTGTGAGATGTGTACTGTTTGTGTAGCTGTTAACCTGCCTATTCTTCTGCAAGATTGATATTCTGAGCATAATCTGTACACCTGTGAAAGCCACCTGTTGTACTACTGTACTTTATTATACTCACAGTATCAATGTCTCAGTTGTGGCCACTGGCAATCACTCTCATATTTTTGCAGGTCCCTCTGCAGTGACAGCAAGGCAGCCAATCCATGCTGGTGAGTGTGTCATAACAATACTATTGCTAATGACATGTGCATGTCATATGGAGGTGTAGTCTGTGCACATATAACACACCTACGCATAATGCATGCTGTGCATGTTTGCTGTGAGACTATGCATATCCCATTATTCTCAATAGCTGCCTCACTCACATGCAATACACAGAGCATGACACACATATGTGGCAACACAGTACTGGACATTGTATAGGCATACCTGATACACATGTACACAACACACACATGCGTGGCATAGACACTACACCTTAGGCTGCTACACATGTCCAATTATGACACCTGCTGTATGGCCACCCTTCAGTATCCCACTTATCCTCTACGCAGCACACATAATATACCTGAGGGGTAGAGGCCTACCATGTCTTTGTGCAACAGTCTTGAACAAATAATACATTCATGTTAGACAATGCTCACTACTGGCCACCTTACACACCCATGTAACAGGTGGCTGTGTAATTGTGGATGTAGTTATGTTACTGCACATCAGGTACAGCATGCTAGCTGCCTGTCTGGCACACATTATTATTGTTGACTGACCACAGGAAGCATGTTGATCATGGCTCATGTTACTACACCACATCAAGTTCCGCCGACCACATAAGTACACATAGCAGTCATTGCATAGCACTGTCATGTGTTTTTTGTGTGTGTGTGTGTGTGTGTGTGTGTGTGTGTGTGTGTGTGTGTGTGTGTGTGTGTGTGTGCAAATCTATGCACCCACAGCTTGTAACACTTCCACAACATTATTATGTCCTTGTACACATTGTGTCCCAGGGTGGAGACAATCACTGAACAAGTACACACAAGAATCAAGTACACGTATACTGTTATTAACAAGGGCTGTCTACATTTGCACTGCATGTTCCTGTGCAACACATAATCTGCATGCTGAAATGTGTGCAGTGATGTTTTTCCTTGTGATACTGTCACCCACCCTAAAACAGTATTGTGGATGTGTTGGATTGCAGGTGGATGTATGTTTGTATCTGCTGTACTGAGGAGTGTGCCTGTGTGCCTGTGTGCTTATGTGCCATTGTGCTTGTGTGCCTGTGTGCATGTGTGCATGTGCGCCTGTGTGCCTGTGTGCATGTGCCCCTGTGTGCACGTGCGCCTGTGTGCATGTGTGCATGTGTGCATGTGTGCCTGTGCGCCTGCGTGCCTGTGTGCATGTGTACATGTGTACATGTGCGCCTGTGTGCATGTGTGCATGTGTGCATGTGTGCCTGTTCGCCTGTGCGCCTGTGTGCATGTGCGCTTGTGTGCCTGTGCGCCTGTGTGCCTGTGTGCCTGTGTGCATGTGCACTAATATCATGTACACATTTGTAAACTGTGTTTCCTATCTTCCTCTCACAGGTTCTGATGTTGCTCTGGTGGAGTGCAGCAGGGAACCTGAAGCCACTGCTGGGGATAGTGATTATGATGATACATGTGTAATGGCACAGGGAGGTGTGACAGGGTCTGTCGTTGGTCAGCCAATTGACACTACACAGCAGTCAACCCCATCAATGCGCACAGTCATCCTGCCGATACATCCATTGCCACCAATGTCCTTAGCTGAGGGACAGCATACAGTGGGTATTGACCAGGGTAGTGTGGTATCATTGGCACATGCATCCCCTCACAGCAGCCATGGCCAGATTCCTGACATGGTACCACACAGGTAAATGTCCAGGGGCTCTCGTGGGAGCATCCATGGTCGTACTGCCCCTGTCAGACGTGCCCACAAAGGTTTTTCAACCTCAGCTATGTTCTGGGCTGTAATGCAGGCACAGGCATGTATGGAACGGTACACCAGACAGGGTCTGAGAGAGCTTAGAGCACATTGCACCGCTATGAATGACACTATGCGTGACATTGCGTCTGCCATCTGTAACATCAGCGAGGTCATTGATAGACATTGGGGGGACACATTAGATCTCTTCCACGACTACATGTCCAGGAGCCAGGACAGTGCAGCACGGTTGAGGCGTCGACGTGGACTTATGCCAGCAACATTATCAGCTGGCAGTCATCGCTGTTGACAACAAACCCGCAGCTGCTCCCATAGTGCCAGTACCAGCCCCAGCAATGCTGGGTCTGTGCTGTCATTAGACCATCCGAGAAGACCATGTGCACGTGGCTCTGGACAGTCCCAGCAGGGACATGTGTCCAGTCAACAACCCACTGCTTCTGATGACAGTACCCAGTCTGGCTTAGTACCTGATACTGTCCGTAGCACCCCTGCCAGGCACAGGTACCGTGTCCATGGCCAGAGACAGTGATCTGTATGACCTGGCAGATACAGTCTGTGGCTGTCCACCAATACCCGTATATGGCAGCCGCATGGTGGAACTGTGTGCATGCATACACACACACATAATGCTAACACCTAGAGCTAACACATACACACACACACATTGCAGCAACATTACCCCATGTTGTACTGTTGTCCCTCACTAACACACACACACACACACACACACACACACATACATGTCAATTGGATGTGTCAATGGCAGACTCTGGCAAACCAAGTACACACCCTGTGCATATGATGAAACTGTGCCACCTCCTGCCATCTGTAACACTGATGCAGGAACAGGGTAGCATGGTGCTGATGCACAGGGTGACTACAAAGCACTGTAGTAATATTATCATGTTGTTGACAGTATAGTGTAATGATATTGTTTTGGGTATATTCAAGCATGCATGACGCATTACCTATGTTTGTCATTGCAGTTTGGTATACACCAGTGGTAATTCCCAAAGTGTACTGTCTGCACATGTGTCACATGGCTGTTGTGTGCACCTGTGCCTGCATGTGTTGGGGTGTGGACAGTACATGTGTGATGTTTGCAGCACTGAGATGCAGGTGTACATTTGTGAACATGGTTAGCATGGAACATGACATGGTTTGACAGTATGCTGTGGGTGATACGGTTTCCAAATGTCAATGGTCTGCATTCTGGTAGTATACACAGCTTACATAGCATGATATTCAGTGGTCATTACATGGTGTCTCCTCAACTGATACACAGATGTAGGAACCTGGTGTCAGTGATATCCCTGCAGTACTACACTATACCATTAGCCATTCTTACTGAGCCCCACACATCCCTGGGAACAATACTCTTTGGCATATAGCAGTCTCACGTACATGCCAACACACTACAGATATGTCCATCCATGACTGCAAATACATACAGTGGCCTAAAATGCATTCAACACATGACATACCTAACCACCACAAGGGTATCATACGGACAGATACCTGTTGTCCAAGCCATGCTGTATTGCTGTAATGCAACTGTGGCATTGGCATTGGCATGTAGTTAACATAGTATTCCAACAGTACCATGTAGGTGGTAGCGCCCATCATGTAGAACGGGTAGTGGTGTGTACATGTGGACAAGTGTTATCATGTCTTTCCTGTGATATTCACATTTCCAAAGGTATTCTGCAGACCCTCGGTGTATCCACCTAAGTAAGACAGTGTCTGTATGCATATCAGCGACAGTTGCCATACACCTACACTGGGTGTCCATCACTCACAGACTTTGCTGTGTTTTAACATGTCTGACATATACTCCAGACATGAACCCTCACCCACATTAATCTATCAAAGCTTTCATGGGTGTGTGTCACATAGTTGGCCTAGGACACAGATCACTGCAGTAGCCTGCATTGTCACCAACATACATGTATGGCCTAAGATCTGGTAAGCTGCAGCACATGCTGGCAAAGGTGACAACTGTATTCATATGGGGCAGGCTCCACACATAGGAACTGTTAAAGGTCACAGGTACATATCTGTATGTGGCACACACATACCTGATGTGTGCATTGAAATTACTGTCATAATAATATGTCATACAATAATAAAAGCAAAACACACAACACATTGACAAATTCACACCTGGCATTTGTAGGATTCAAACCCCCTACCTAACTATGTTATGATACTTGAGAGAGACACATTAGCGCAATGCACTATTCGCATTACTGGATGATTTCCCTTCTCCTGCTTTATTTATAGGGTGCTGACAACATCAGTCTTTCCAAAGGAGAATGTACATCTTTAACTATCCCTCAGTATGGGGATAACAATATCTGTGCATTAACAGATGCCTAGTTCAGGGTCACATATGCACACTGGCACTGCCAGGTTATGTTCCATACCATGCTTCGTGACCACAGGACTTGTAACACACAACACAAGTAGGGGGTGTATCCATATACATCACAGATACACACACCTCTGGGTTGGTACCACTGCACTAAGCATGACAGGCCATACATATACAACTACCACTGTGCAAAACTGCCTTTTCATTTGGTGTGTAGTTCAGACCCCCCCCCCCATACCCAGTAACCACACTTGGCTTTCCTGGGAACAGTGTAGGATATGCAGGTCTTCATACACACCATTATAGTGGTTGACTTCAGGTACACAAATATTGACTGGGGATACTACTCAGGCCCTCAACAACATCACCCTACAGCCACTACAATTTGTGAATCCATGTGCTATGGCACAACCAGTCACCACAGCCACAAGGGGGAATACATATTGGACCTGATCATCACCAACATGGGGACTCTCTATGTTCCACACCACAGGTAGAACTGTCATTGTTAAGATCAGACCATAAACAACTTTCCCTGGACATCCATATCCCGTCCCCACCCCCAGCCAAGGAAATCACTGTAAAAGATTTCTCAAAAGCAGACTTTGCACTTGTGAAGACTGGGGGGAATACTTCAAAGGCCCCGTGCTGGAGGATAATACAGCCCAATCTGCAGACTCCTTGACAAATGCATTGTATGAGCACCTGCAGGTATGCATTAATCATGCCATCCCAAATAAAACCATGACTCCTCCAAAACAGGAGACCTGTCAGGTTGACCCCAGCCATATATAAGCTGTACAACAGAAGGAGGAAGCTACTACATAACAGAGCAATATCCCGCAGACCCACATAGATCATAACCTCTCCTTTGCTAATCACATTGACAGAGTCATTGCAGAGACCTTTATATAGCCCTCCTTATCACATGGGTGTTTGCATGTAGATCATGAGAGGTCATTGTGGCCCTCTGCTAGTCACTCATCAGGCCCATGTTTGACTACAACGCCCCTTTTGGGGTGTACCTTACCCAACACCTGCGGCAATTACAGTGAACATAACGGTACCTCCCCAAGAGGATCATGGGCTACACACAGATATTCTATGCAGCTCAACTAAAGGATCTCCAGCTCTACTCAGTTGCTTAACGCCTACTCAGAGGTGATCTATGCCTGACGTACGCAGCCATGTCAAACCCAGAAGTAATGGACATGCTCCACCTCATAACATCCAAGACCCTTAGAGCTACGCACTCCAGGGACTTAAACCTCAGCACAAAAATAAATAGGACATGCTGCAGGGACAGATTCATTACCCAGAGGCACCCCCACTCTGGAATTGAATCCCAATTAAAGTTAGACATAGCCCCTCGCCAACCCTCTTCCAACTAAATACAGCCGCATGGATGGGAAATTGCTAATTCACCCCTGGGATCTCCACTGTGTCCCACAGCAAACTAGCCTTAAAGGGTGCCTTCTGTGACCTACTTTACAGAGGCACAGTAGGCTACTCTACTGGGGAGGTGGACGCCAAATACACTCTGCCTAGGCTTATGAATTCCCTAGGGCAGACAGCCTAGTATTGACCTCTGCACCTATGTTTATGTTCGGGATGCACAATATTTGTTGCTTCTCCTGTTTGCAGGTCTTTATTGCCATAGCTTTCCCAGTTTCTATGAACAACTTGTGTATCTGCGTAACATGTTTGATCATGACAGGGTTCCAGTATATTAATATATGTGTCTGTTGTCATTTAACTGTGTCCACAGGGCAGATTGCTGTATCATGGGAGGTTCCTGGCTTAACACATACAACTGTCAGATATGTGTGAGTGACTGCTATACTCAGACATGGCCTAAGTGTGTGAGCATGCCCAGTTCAGGCTTTCCATGCTTTGTTGCCTGACATATGTCTCATTTATCTAAGTGTGTCAGCATGCCCAGTGTGACCTTTCCATATGTTGGGATCTGGAGTCCACTACATTTCTGGTTGTGTGTGAACATGACCAATATTGACATTTATACTGTGTGTGTTGGAAGTCATGTTGTGTTCTTACTGCCAGACTCCTTTGTGTCATAACTCAACAGGGATTATGCTGTGCCTGCAGGGTTTCCATGTGATAGTTTGCAAAGACTTGGCAACATTCTCTCATACTGGCTGAACACTGCAATACTGTCATGGTGTAGTGGTTCAGTACTTTTATTATGGTGCACAGTATCATGGGTTTGAGTCCCATCACAGCTTTAAATGTTCATACTGAGCAGACCAGACTGGTTAAGGGCCAGTTGGGCAACTATGAGCATGTTGCATTTTGTTCAGCTATGGCCTACTTAAACCAGGCTTGTCCAACATTGCTGTGTATTCACCAACTTGGGTGGACATTGCCAAACATTACTCCACATTGACCACAGTTGTACTAGTTGGTGTGTGTGATTCTGTTCATAGGTTCATACTAGGCTATCTGCCCTAGGACATTTATAATCCTAGCCAGAGTGTGTTCGGCTTTCAACACACATTTTAAGTGGAGTTTGCCATGAAAATTTTAAGGTTAGTATACTGTGCCTCTGTCTAACAGTGACATAGAAGTGATACCCAGAGTAAACCTACAATCTCCCATCCACTCATCAAGATTCCTCTTGAAGAGAGTCAGTGAGGGACTCTGGCTAACCTGGAGTGGGGGTTTACTCAAGAATGGGGGGAGCCTCTGGGTTATGAATCTGTCACTCCAGCATGTCCTATTTATTTCAGTCCTGAGGTTCAGGTCTCTTGAGTGCATAGCTTGATGGGATTCTGATTTTCCAAGGTGCAGCATGTCCATTGATTCCAGGTTGGACATGGCTTTATAACTCAGATACAGATTGCCTCTGGGCAGGCGGTATGCCACTGAGTGGAGCCGCAGTTTCTTTACCCAGGCAGCGAATGGCATGTGTTTGAGCCCTTTGATCCACCTGGTGAGGTAGTTTTGTGGTCTTTCCAGCTGCTGCAGGTGTCCGATAAGGTACATCCCACAAGGGGCATTGTACTCAATTATGGGCCTGATGAGGGATGAGTTCAGAGGCACAATTACCTCCCCTGATGTAGATGTCAATACCTTCATGATTAGGCGGGCTATATGAAATGTTTTTCTAAACACTTTGGCCACATGGTTATTGAATGAGAGATTGCTATCAGCTTGGGTCCCAGGTCCCTTATCACTTCTTCCATACTTAATGGGTTACCACCTATGTGGTAATTTGTGGGCACTTAGTTTTTGACAAAGGGGAGGACTATACACTGTTTTGCATTTAGCTTGAGGACATGGCTCTGACTCCAGTTGTCTGTTTCTATGAGGCCCTTTTGTAGGATGCTTGTGTCAGCTGGAGGGTCGATTATGGCACCCAGTTTGCAGTCATCTGCAAACTTGTTCACCAACAGTCCTTCTGTGTTGGCCTGTACCTCTG
Source organism: Protopterus annectens (assembly GCF_019279795.1). Classification (NCBI taxonomy): domain Eukaryota; kingdom Metazoa; phylum Chordata; order Ceratodontiformes; family Protopteridae; genus Protopterus; species Protopterus annectens. The sequence goes on from NC_056736.1 coordinate 691,951,710, forward strand.
AGAAATATATACCAAACAAGGGAGGTCCCAGGACTGAGTCTTGTGGGATGCCACTTGTAGCTGGTTTGGTGTCTGACATGGCTCCAGCATTTCTGACCATGTGAGTTCTGCCCTTGAGCCAGTTTGCAACCCATCTAGTGACACAGGGGTTTATATTGAAGCTGGTGATTTTATCTATGATGACCAAGTGGGGTACTGTATGGACAGCTTTTGCGAGGTCCAGGTAGGCTGTGTGGACCACCTTCCCCTCGTCAATGGCCTTGGTGACTGTTTCAAATGACTCAACCAGGTTTAAGAGGCAGGATCTGCCCTTAACAAAGCCAAACTGGGTAGGATCCAGTGCCTGTAGGTCCCCAATATGTTTATTTCTGAGGTCCATGATGATCCTTTCCATAGCTTTGCAGACCAAGCTAGTCAGGCTTCTGGGGCAATAGTTTGCAGTATCCATTGAGGCACCACCTTTGTGGAGAGGGACCACTGTTGCTGTACACTGCTCTTTGGGTACATATCCTGTGGTAAGGCTGAGATTGAACAGTGGTTTTATGTTTGTGTTCAATTCTTCTTGGGGTTCATGTTGGACACAGCCCAGGACACCGTCTGGTCCCATTGATGCTGTGTGTTTTGCTTTGGAGAAGCTGGCTGTTACCTGAGCATCTGCGATGTCAGGGGACCAGCACTCTGCTGGGATAGATATTTGCCCTTTTGGTGGGGAGGGGGGGAGAAGTTTGCACTGAACCTGTCAGCTCAGATGTTGGAAATGTCTGTGGGTTTGGTGTATTGTTTGTCCTTTTGAGCTGAGCCTGTCATTTGAGCAGAGTCTGAGCATATCTGGGGATTCCCACACAGGTTCCTACCATAAGTAAAGAATGTCTTCTGATTATCCTTGGTGTCCTGTACAATTTTTATCTCAAAGATGGCCTTAGACGATCTTATGTGTGGCCGTAGTTTTTCAATGATGCTGATCAGAGATGCCTTCCCTTGTTGGGATTTTGATCTATCATACTGTAGCTTCCTCCTTGTATTGTATGGTTTGTTTATGGCTGGGGTCCACCGGACAGGATGCCTGGCTTTGGAGGATTGGGTCTTGATTTTATTTGGGATTGCATGATCCATGCATTCCTGAAGGTGTTCATAGAATGCGTTTATAAAGGGTTATGAGGTCTGGGCCATATTTTCCACAGGCACAGGGGCTGTGAAGGATTCCACCTCAGTTTTGTGGAGTGTGACATTTGCTTTAGTGAATAATTTTCACTGTGTTTTTCTGGCCATAGGCAGGGATCAGGATGTGAATATCCAGTGAAATTACTCTCTGGTCTGATCTTACCAGTGAGGGATACACTTCTAGTCTTGGGCATAGAGTCCCCATGTTGGTGATGATCAGGTCCAGTATGTTTTCCCCTGTTGTGGGAGTGGTAGCAAGTTGTTCCATAGCATTTTGGATTATAAATTATGGGTACCTTTGGGCTAGGGTGTTTGGGCTAGAGTAATGCTCCCAGTCTATGTTTGGGTAGTTGAAGTCACCCAATATAATGGTGTTTGGGAAGACCTTCATATTTTCATGTGTTCTCCAGTCAGCCAAGTGTGGTACCTGGGTTTAGGAGGGTGGTCTGTAGCAGGCTATGAACTGGAAGGTGGTTTTAGCCATTGTTAGTTGCACATGAATAGTCTCCGATGCTTCATGTTGTGCCAGCAACCTGGGGGTGTGGGTATCTGAAAAACATTGATATTCACCCTCCTTTTGTAGTTTGTTCCATGTTTTGCAGCTGTAAAGCTTGGTATGAGGTGTAACCTGTTAATGCTAGGGTGCTCTTGGGAGCATTGCACCTGGTTTCTGTTACTGCGCAGATATCAACATTTTCCATGCTGAGGAGAGTTTTGACTGCGTGCATCTTGCAGTTTAGACTTCTGGCATTGAGTAGCATTACTTATAGTTTCCTATCCCTTGTGATACCTATGGAGGTGGGTTTGTGTTTTGAGCCTTACCTAAACAAGGCACTATGGGGGTGACAAGAGCCTTTGGGAATATCCAAAAGGCCACAGGTGATAGGTGAAATCCATCCCTAGCAAAGCATCATGTCCTGTTGAGCATGTCATCACAGGCTGACAGGCATTGTATCCCCTTTCACTGATACCAATACTTAAGCCAATTGTTGTAATTGATCATCTTGTCTTCATATTGTGGCCTCATGTTTGGTGAAGGTAGGATGATACTCAAGGTCATCAAGTTTGCATATACTACATGGTGGTAAATGCTGTTTAGCACTACCTTACATTGCTTAACACATGGCAATCATGCCTCAGGTGGTGCTGCAGGGCTGCCTATGTCAGATGCACATATGCATGTTTGGAAACAGGTAGTGTCAAGTTAGGCATCCCTTTTACTATATGTGCGAGTCAGAGAGAGGTATAATTTCCAGGGTTCCTACTGAGGCAGTGTATGTGCTATGCGTTGCCTCTTTGCCAAGGCCAAGGCATACTGGGCACACCTCCTTCTGCCTACTGGGGCAGGCTCAGATTGTTCCTCCTCTGAGTCACGCTCTGCCTGTGATGGCCTTGGCACTGGTGGCGGACTGTTTGGCCCAGCCCTATGCTGGTCCTGCTGCAGCTGTTTTCCCAGAATCATATTATGTAGCATAGCACATACCATGACAATTTGGGTACATGTAGTTGGTGAGTATTGCAAGGTTCCACCAGATGTGTCCAGGCACCGGAACCGTGACTTGAGCAACCCAAACACACTCTCGATTACATTTTGTGTTTGTGCGTGTGCCTCATTATGGCATTCCTGTTCAGGTGTGTGTGCATTTCTGATGGGTGTTATCAGCCACGGCTCCAGTGCATAGCCAGCATCCCCCACTAAGTGACCATGTGGGATGTCCCCATTGGCAAATGTCTGGTACAGCTGCGTCAGATGCCAGATATGGGAATTATGGTAGCCTCCAGGGCAGCCAGCACACACATTCGTTATTATGCCCTGGGCATCACACACAACCTGGTGGTTGATGAAGGGGAAGCCCTTGCGGTTAATGTAGACCCTACCTCGCTCACCAGCTGGTGCTTTGATGCATATATGTGTGCAGTCTATTGCACCCACTACCTCAGGGTATTCTGCTATTTGCTGGAAGAGATGCATATTGCTGGCCAGTACCTCATGGGAATTGGGGAAATATACATGATCACTGACATGTTCTGACATGGCATCCAGGAATTGGTGTAGTACCCTGGATGCTGATGCCTGTGATATCCCCATCATATCACCAGTTGGTCTCCGAAAGGTACCTGTTGCTAGTATTCTTAGACCAACACATACCTTGGTTTCCACTGGGATGGGTTCCCCTCTGTTGGTTCTGTGTGTGAGGCGTGGCCTGCACAGCTCAACAATTTGCTGCAGGAAGTCTTTGTCCACTCTATAGCGCTCCACTATCTCCAGCTCATGTAACCCCTAGTAGGTGACCCTGGGCCTGTACACTCTTCTCAGTCTTCTCACTGTGGGTTGTCCGGCAGCATTTTCATTGTCACCACCCTCAGCATGTTGCATATGTCACCTTATAACAGCAATGGCAGCCCCTAGCATATTTTGTCTGAGTGTAGCTTTTTCAGTTTTCACTTCTAGTAGCTTACTCCAGTGTTGCAGTGTCTCTTGAGAGAAACAAACTGCACTGTTGTTTGCAGAGTTTTAAGTGCTGGGCTGGGCTAGTGTTCTGCCTGTGTAATTGCCTGATTCTGATTGTTTGCACCTGCTAGCTCTACTAGTATTCCCTGGTAGCTTCCTACTATTTGTTGTGCTTCCTTTTCCCTTTCTGTTTCCTCAGGGGGAGTGACGCGCATACAACCGGAAACACACTCACAGCAGCTCACACGTGCGCACACATGCTTAGACTGACTAAAACTTGCTTATTCGGGTTACAACGGGCACACACCAGCGCAAACACGCTTACAGTTCTTCCAACAGCCTTATGCATGCTTACTCCGGCTTATACATGCACACTCACGCTTCCACGCGTGCACTCTGTCTTACTTAGGTTTACAGGTGCGCACACTCACGCATACACGCTCAGCAAGAAACGTTGGTGTTATTCACAGTATGCACCTTCCATTTCTTGGCTTTCCCTGGCTTACCTGTTGACGCACCTCTTTCCATGATTTCTAACTGACAGCTAACACATACCACTGTGCTCCAATGAGCTTCACTACATTCATACATACCCCTCTTGTGATGTCACCTATCTCCTACTCTGGTCCTCCCCATATCCTATTCCTACACTCCACTGACTGCTCATTTGCTATGTAGAAGTGCGATTCACTATCCTAACACTCATTTACATAGGTTTGCCTACTAATGCTTGGTTATATGTCTTAGACTGGGCTTCTCCCCTTAGCAACCCCTACTCGGTGGCCATGTTGTCTTCAGCCTGCTATTCCCTTACATTGTCATTTAACAATTTTCATAAATTCCACGTTTGTGGCTTTTATTGCCTTATTTTATTATTTTTATAGCGCACCCCGTTTGCGTGGTGCTGCGCTACGCTTAAACATCAGAAATCACCGAAAAAAAAATTCTTTTTATTTTAATTTTGCATCTGGGAAACTTTCCAATGGCCGTATATTTGGCCATTGGCATGCTTCCTCAACCATATGCAACCTTTATTTGGAGCTGACAAGGCTCCATTGTGCTATTTGCAGAACGGTACTCAGTAGTCAACTGAGTACATTTCTGCAGCTAACACGTCTCCTACTCGGACAGGTTTGTGCTTCCTGGATCACAAATTTACCTCATTTGCATGCCTTTCGGCTGCAAGTGAGGTAATTTGCATATCCTAGCCCTGTCCATGTAGGAGACATTTTAGGAGCTCTCTTACATGCCCCTACAGGCTGTTACTGGATTGCTCATCGGACATGATGGCTGCATGGAGTCTTACTCTACTCGTACACTCCGTGCAAGCCAGCGTGAATCCGGCCCTATGTCTTTCAACCTGCCAAAGTCTTAAACAATTTCCTCTAAAGATTTCAAACTTCGATTTAGCAATAAACAGGGATTTTTGAGTAAAACAAAGTCAGTCAAAATAGCTGTTAAACTCTACTATGTATACACTTTGAATTCATTTGCTACCTCTAATGTAATAATTAACAGTGAATTGAAAATTTAGCACAAAAATTGAACTATGTTGTTGATACATTATTCTGCTTATACTAGATTTTATGATTGAACATGATATTTGAACTAAGCTGTTAAACTTTATTTTGCATATACTTGGTTTCATTTGTACTTTTTACTGTATACTATAATCTGATAATATTATTATATCACATTTTATTTTTTTTCTTCTCTTTATGAACAGTGTTAAATTCTTACATATTTAATGTAGTGTAATCTTTATAGTAAAGTTTTTTGTATTTCTGGAGCTTTTCTCCATGGGTCTCCACTGAAAATGGGCCAATGCTTCTGTTGGACTATCCCAGTTAACAAATGGCAAATAAATAAATAAATACATAAAATCTTGGCCAAATATAGGAGGAGCAAAGTCCAATATACTAAAAAAAACATTGACCAATCTAAACTGGCAGCTAAGAGGGTTAATTAATATTACAAAGACTGATTTTGAAGAAAAAAATTGCTTCTCAGGCAAAGGACAACAACAAAGCATTCTACAGCTATGTCCATAACCTCAAGGGATATACACAACAATGCTCCGAACTTATTTTAAATGGCATCACCCACAGTGAACCGGAGTCCATTGCCAATCTTTTGGCTAACAGGTTCAGCTGAAATTTCTTGTGTCACCCCCCCCCCCCCCCGCAGATACCACATACCACAATCCCCCCGACTATTACTAGGGAACAGGTCTTCAATGCACTTTCTAAGGGTAAAAACACTGCATTCCATTTGGCTTCAATAACATCCTGGGGTGCTTGCTAAAAAGCATGAAACATAACCTCTCTGGTCCACATGAATCACTTTTTAACTGGAGCCAACAGTTAGTTTTTTGGGGCCCAAGGAGTGGAATATGGTTACAGTTATTTCCCTGCACAAAGAAGATCCAACCACTGATCCAGGTAATTACAGGTCCATAAATCAGATGAGACTCATATGCAAGGCCATGGAAAGAATCATCATGGACATGATAGGTAACCTGCAAAAGCTGGACTCATCCCAGTTTAGCTTTGTTAAAGGAAGGTCATGCCTATTAAATATTGTGGTCTTCTTTGAGAAGTCTCCAAAGCAATGGATGAGGGCAAGACTGTGCACACAATTTACCTCAAACTGGCCAAAGTTTTTGATACAATACCCCCTCAGGCATTATAGACAAGCTCATCAAATTAGGTAGAAACCCCTTTATCACCCACTGGATAGGTAACTTACTCACTGATAGGACACAGGAGTTCAAAATAGGTGAGGCCACCTCCACCAAGAGGCCAGTCATTAGTGGAGTCCCCCAGAGATCAGTATTGGGCTCACTTCTTTTTGGCATCTATTTCTATGAAATGGAAACAAATGCTAAAGGTTTATAGCTGACTAAGTTTGCAGATGATTGCAAGCTGGGGGTTATCATTGACTCCCCTGCAGACACTAGCATTTGTCAAGAAGGTCTGCCTCTGACTAACAGATGGTGCCAAAGCCATTGTCTTAAACTCATTGCTAGGGAATCAAATACTGTGAGACAACACACTGTCTCTCATAGATATACAGTACAAGTGAAACTGGACCCGGGCAAGTGAAATAAGAAAATTTATTATGAATACATACAACTAGAACAAACGGCTAAGCGCTTTCATCTGTTAAATACAGACTTCCTCAGAACAACAATACAAGCATCATTCTACAAATTTAAAATACTTTGTACTTTATTAATATAATCAAAGGTGTTATATAAAACTATACCTGCACCTTTATCAGGCTTCATTACTCTGATTTCTTTGTTCCTTATAATTTCATCCAGACATTTTCGTTCTTTATCATTTAAATTATCTATATAACTACTTCTCATCACTACCCTGTTATATTCATAAACTCCTGTACATACAAGCTCTTCAAAATGTTGTACTTGTTTATGCGCTGGGGGGAATAATGTACTTTTCTTCTTCATTTCATATGTCTCATTAATATAATTATGATTTCAATATAAAATAGCTAAATTTAATCTACGACAAAACAATTTGATTTGTATAATGGTATGTACTAAATTTAGTCTCTCAACAGGTATAAATTTCATGCCCTTTTGAAAAAGTCATTTTTTTAAGTTATTTTTTATAATGGTAAGGATATTTATTGATGTTCATTGAATTTACAATTTTATTAACTATCAGGTTATGCTTTGGTTTTACAAGTAATTATGAAATATTTATGATTTATTAGATAGTTAAAATATTGTCAATGCATTTTTATATTTTGGTTATACTTATGCAAATTTTATGCACCGGCACTTTAAATAATCGGCTTGGTTGCTTAATGAACTGTTTTTGGCACCAAAAAGTTTTTAAATTTGTAGAATGATGCTTGTATTGTTGTTCTGAGGAAGTCTGTATTTAACAGATGAAAGCGCTTAGCCGTTTGTTCTAGTTGTATGTATTCGCAATACATTTTCTTATTTCACTTGCCCGGGTCCAGTTTCACTTGTACTGTATATCTAGCAGAGACAGCGTGTTGCCTCACAGTATTTGATTCTCTAGTTGGGTTCGCTACTTTGGTTGGAATTAAACTCATTGCTAAAAAATGCATCATTTTACCCTTTGGGAAGTCAACTATCCTGGCTAATTATGTTGATAATACCCCCCATAGTAGTCGACCCAGTGGTCAGGGATCTGGGTATGTATGTAGACAGTAGCCTTACCTTCAACCATCATGTGGCTGCAGTGGTGAGGAAATCCTTTTATGTTGCACAACTTATAAGTAACAGTATGGCATCTCAGTCCAAATAGGTCATTATCCTCCTGTAGTCTGTCCTTATCAGACCAATCATAGAGTAGAATGCTCCCTTTGGTATGTACCTGACCAGGCTTATGCAGCAAATAGAGCAATCTGAAAGGTTCCTTACAAAAAGAATACAAGGCATAATGAACCTACCTTATACAGGGCACCTTAAAGCCCTTTCCTTTTTCTCAGTCTCCTATAGATTGTTGATGGCTGATCTATGCCTGGCTTACAGGGCATCTGATAACCCAGACTTATGAATTTCCTACATATTCATAAGTCAAAGAGCACCAAAAATAAAAGTTTTAGAGACCTGAATTTTGTCTGTGACTTAAACAGAACATGCTGGAGAGACAGATATGTGTCCCAGAGACTACCCTTCCTATGGAACAGGCTTCCATCCATGTGAAGCTGAGTTTGTCTATTACCCAGTTTAAGCACAACCTAGACAAGTGGATGGGGAAAAGGAAATTTATACCAGTCCTGGCACCCATGTCCCTTATGGACCAAGGCAGCTTATTAATGCTTGGCCCTCAATGTGTTACTTGGATATGGGGCATCATTATTCTTTTGGGAAAACCTGGCTAGGCTTAGAACCCCCCCCCCCGACCCGGGTCATTAGCCTAGTAACAGTCTATGAATCTATGAATCTATGAACAAGGCATGTTCGGGGATACCAACACAATACAGAGGTGGAAGAGTTCCTGATATCCCTGTCTGGGGTGAGCAGGTGGGCCCTGATGCTTGGCAGTGGTTTGGATTTAGGGAGCTGGGTTGGTGATGACTGCCTGTGTGTTTATACGGGATGCCCCACGTTAGTACTAGTAGGTGCATTTCTATGTTGTACAATAACCAGAATGTGAAATCAACATATTCACATCACCTGTGCATATCTGTTCTACAGGTACAGTATGGCTGCAATGGCAACACACTGCAACACAAGTTATGTATGTTCCCATTCATGGAACTGCTATGTACCAATATTTGTGCCACCAGTTTGTGGAGTAAGGCATATATTCCAGTACTCCCACTGTACAGATGGACAGTCTAGCACATGACTGATGTTAGCAGGCCACCTGTTCCAACAATGGCAATGTGCACTTGACATAGTCCGATGACACAGTAGCACAGTAAGCAGCAATAACTTTAGAATGCTTGTTCACATCTATCACATAAGAAGTGACAGTGAATGGAAGGCTGGACTTCTGGCATCACCTGTGTTTGGTGCTGGGTATCATGTACATGTAAGCCCTATCCACGCTACATAGCAAATCACCATCACAGATGACATATGGCAACTGCACTGCCTTTGATGTACATGCACCCACCATAGGGAGAGGTATGTTTGTGGGCATGGCTATCATGACTCCAGATCTTTCCCTGACTCTAGTATCACACTTGGCATTGATTAGTGGATGTGGAGATCTCTGATCGAGAAACATGCAGCTGCTACACTTATGCTGGCAGAACTGGGGAGCATGATGTGTGCCCTGTGTGAGAATATGTAGTAGCAGCAGGGAATGCAGCACAATCTGCAGCACCCACAGAACCCACAAAATGACCTAGCATATAGGGGTTTGGAGCAAACATGGCTGCACAGATCACTGGTAGTTCACATAACATTCATTGGTTTGCCCATACGACAGGTGGCATCCAACCTACATTGCACCCCTGCAGACCATACCATGCAAGTCTGGTTGTGAAGGGGGTGGATACAGGGATGGCTTACACATATGGCACACACTATTTCAGATGCCGCATCATTCTAACCTCTGGACACAACATTCAGCACAGCTGTGTTTATCTGTTCTTATGGCCATGTTCAACAATGGTCCTTAGGCTCCACCCAGGATGCAAGCCACTTCTCACAGTTTTACACTATCCCTGTCTCTTGCTGGCCAGTGGAGTGTTATGCTCAGCCATAGCCGTCATCCATGCTGTGGATGCTATATGCCTATTGGCTTACATCATGAGACATCACATCATGGCTCCAATAGATGTTTCCAGAATGTTACACTATTTATACCATCCCTACCACAGAATGCAGCAATCTCTGACACTACTTGTCCTCACACTACACATGGTCAGTGTTTGAGAAATGGTCCCTACACTCTGACACTAGAGGATGTGATTCCTGACCACACCCCCATACTGCTACCACATGAATTAATATCACATCCAACTCCGATGGCTCTTACCAATGTTATAGCATAGCAGTCACCTGTTTCTGTGCCTTATCCCAGCTATGAAAATGATAATACTGTGCCCTGCTCATCTTCTGGCTTTTTTAATTTCTCCAAGTCTTTTAATTTCTAATACTGTGATGGGAATGGACCCCATTCCTATGTCAAAGTATGATTAAAGTTTATGAAATTAGTATTGCTTCACTCTCTGATGTCAGCCAAGGTTGCTATATTGTGCGTGCAAGAGACCAGATGGAAGGGAAGTAAGGCCAGGTGTATAGGAGGCAGGTTCAAATTGTTCTATCATGGTGTGGATGGTAGGAGAAATGGGGTAGGGGTTATCCTAAAGGAACAGCATGCCAAAAGTGTTTTGGAGGTGAAGAGAGTGTCTGATAGAGTGATGTTTATGAAGCTTGAAATTGATGGTGTAGTGATGAATGTTGTTAGTGCATTTGCTCCACAAGTTGGGTGTGCGATGGATGAGAAAGAAAACTTTTGGAGTTGGATGAAGTGGTGGTGAGTGCACCCAAGGGTGAGAGACTAGTGATTGGAGCGGACTTCAATGGGCATGTTGGTGAAGTGAACAGAGGGGATGAGGAAGTGATGGGTAGGTATGGTGTTAAGCAGAGGAATGCAGAAGGTCAGATGATTGTGGATTTTGCGAAAAGGATGGACATGGTTGTGGTGAATACATATTTTAAGAAAAGGGAGGAGCATAGGGTGACGTACAAGAATGGAGGAAGATGCACACAGGTGGATTATATCCTATGTAGGAGGGCCAGTCTAAAGGAGATTGGAGACTGTAAAGTGGTGACAGGGAAAAGTGTAGTTAAGCAGCATAGGGTGGTGCTGTGTAGGATGACACTGGTGATCAAGAAGAGGAGGAGGAGTGTGAAAGCAGTGCCAAGGATTAAATGGTAGAAGTTAAAAAAGGGTGATTGTGAGGTGGAGTTCAGGGAAGAGTTAAGACAGGCACTGGGAGGCAGTGAAGAGTTACCGAATAGCTGGGTAACTACAGCAGAGCTAGTAAGGGAGACTGCTAGAAAGGTCCTTGGTGTGACATCTGGACAGAGGAAGGAGGACAAGGAGACCTGGTGGTGGAATGAGGAAGTACAGGAGAGTATACAGAGGAAGAGGCTGGTGAAGAAGAAGTGAGATTGTCAAAGAGATGGAGAAAGTAGACATGAGTATAAGGAGATGAGGCGCATGGCAAAGAGAGAGGTGGCGAAGGCTAAGGATAAGGCATATGGAAAGTTGTATGAGAGATTGGACACTAAAGAGGGAGAAAAGAACCTGTACTGATTGGCTAGACAGAGGGACAGAGCTGGGAAAGATGTGCAGCAGGTAAGGGGGATAAAGGATAGTGAGGGAAACGTACTCACAAGCGAGGAGAGTGTGTTGAGTAGATGGAAAGAGTACTTTGAAGGGCTGATGAATGAAGAGAATGAGAGAGAGAGAAGGTTGAATGATGTGGGGATAGTGAATCAGGAAGTGAAACAGATTAGCAAGGAGGAAGTAAGGACAGCTATGAAGAGGATGAAGAATGGAAAGGCTGTTGGCCCAGATGACATACCATTGGAAGCATGGAGGTGCTTAGGAGAAATGGCAGTGCAATTTTTAACCAGATTGTTTAATGAAATTTTGGAAAGTCAGAGGGTGCCTGAGGAGTGGAGAAAAAGTGTTTTGGTACCTATCTTTAAGAATAAGGGTGATGTGCAGAGCTGCAGTAACTACAGAGGGATTAAATTGATCAGTCACAGCTTGAGGTTATGGGAAAGAGTAGTGGAAGCTAGGTTAAGAAGGGAGGTTATGATTAGTGATCAGCAGTATGGTTTCATGCCAGGAAAGAGCACTACAGATGCAATGTTTGCTCTGAGAGTGTTGTTGGAGAAATACAGAGAAGGTCAGAAGGAGTTGCATTGTCTTTGTGGACTTAGAGAAAGCATATGACAGGGTGCCTAGTGAGGAGTTGTGGTATTGTATGAGGAAGTCAGGAGGGGCAGAGAAGTATGTAAGAGTGGTGCAGGATATGTGTGAGGGTAGTGTGACATTGGTGAGGACTGCGGTGGGAGTGACAGTTACGTTTAAGGTGGAGGTGGGATTACATCAAGGATCAGCTCTGAACCCTTTTTTATTTGCAGCGGTGATAGACAGGTTGACAGATGAGATCAGACAGGAGGCTCTGTGGACTATGATGTTTCAGATGACATTGTGATCTGTAGTGAGAGTCGGGACCAGGTTGAGGAGACCCTGGAGAGGTGGAGATATGCTTTAGAGAGGAGAGGAATGAAGGTCAGCAGGGCTAAAACAGAATATATGTGTGTAAATGAGAGGGAGGGTAGAGGAATGGTGAGGATGCAGGGAGTAGAGTTGGTAAAGGTGGATGAGTTTAAGTACTTGGGGTCTACAGTTCAGAGTAATGGTGAGTGTGGAAGAGAGGTGAAGAAGGGAGTACAGGCAGGGTGGAATGGGTGGAGAAGAGTGTCAGGAGTGATTTGTGACAGACGGGTACCAGTAAGAGTGAAAGGGAAGGTCTAGAACAGCTATGTTATATGGGTTGGAGACGGTGGCATTGACAAAAAGGCAGGAGTCAGAGCTGGATGTGACAGAGTTAAAGATGTTACGATTTGCACTGGGTGTGACTAGGATGGACAGGATTAGGAATCAGTATATTAGAGGGTCAGCTCAGGTTGGACAGTTTAGAGACAAAGCAAGAGAGGCGAGATTGCGTTGGTTTGGACATGTGCTGAGGATGGATGCTGGATATATTGGGAAAAGGATGCTAAGGATGGAGCTGCCAGGTAAGAGGAAAAGAGGAAGGCCTAAGATAAGGTTTATGGATGTTGTGAGAGAGGACATGCAGGTGGTTGGTGTGAAAGAGCATGATGCAGAGGACAGGAAGAAATGTTAACAGATGATCCGCTGTGGCAACCTCTAACGAGAACAGCTGAAAGAAGATGATGATGATGATGTCAGCCAAAACTGCTCTTCGCAGCACCTGTAATGTGCCTAGTAATGACTCCTTCTGTAATTTGTGCGGTGTTACATAACTGGTAAATATCTAAATACGATTGTAAATTCTTTTTTATAAGACCCATTGCTCCTACTACTATTGAAACTGTCTTGGCATCTTTCTGCCATATGGCTCTTATTTCTGCCTGCAGATCCAGGTATTTTATGACTTTGTGTGTCTCTGTATGCAAGACACTATAGTCACTGGGTGTGGCGATTTCAATGATCAATGCTACCTTTGTCTTCTTTTCTTGGACCAAAAAACAGAACTAGTAGTAAAATCCCACGGCAGAATTAACAGACACGGACCTTTATTGTGTAAGCGCTTTCGGTCAAGGTATTACCTCAACCTTGTATCATAATGTACTATTTATGTCTATGAATATTGTTTACTAATTTTGTACAAGTTTTTCCATAACATTCAAACATTTGGTATATCTTTTATATATTTATATATTAATTTTTGATTTTAACCATATGTACATAGAATGTTTTTAAGCAATATTAGGACGACAGGAGTTTGTTTGGTTGTCAACATATAGATGCATCTATTTATTTATTTATTTATTTATCTATTTATTTACGTATTTATTCATTAATTGCTATACAATTTATTGTTATAGATACACACATATAAAGGTATGGGTATATATATGTATGTACATATATATGTACACATATATATACACAATAATTTCTTTTGATATGCATAAGATGAGGAGATTTTAATAATTGGAGTTGTTGGGGAGATGTTGCAGAATATGAGTGTGTTGTGCATAGATACTGTAACTTTGGGGTGAGTTAAATCTTTTCAGGCAATAATACTTTCAAAGGAAAGTCTAAATGTTAACCTTTTAACATTTAAGCAAGTGTGTATATTACATGCACATACATCCTGTATATATACATGAACATATTACTTATACTATGCACATTATTCATTCATTTATTTTATTTTATTTTATTTTACTTTACTTTTTACTTTTCATTTAACCAATGTATAGCTATAGTAAATGTTACAAGCTTGCTGTTGCTTTAAAATGCTAAGATATTTAATGTATTAATTAAGGGAGTGAGTCATTAATTAATTAAGTACTGGGTATTTAAGTAAAGTTGTGTGGTTGTTAAAATTGTCTATGTCTGAAGAAGGTTGAGGTAATACCTTGACCGAAAGCGCTTACACAATAAAGGTCCGTGTCTGTTAATTCTGCCGTGGGATTTTACTACTAGTTCTGTTTTTTGCCTTCTTTTCTTGGACCACTATATTTGGTTTTCTAGCATCTATCTTTTGAACTGTTGGTATTGGGTGATCTCATGTGATAAAAACTTCATAATTTTCTATGATTCTTTGTGGCTATTTCCAGTGTTTTTCAGCCACTTCGATACCATAATATTTGCACAATCTCCAGTGTAACAGTCTCGCCACATTATTATGGCTTTCAGTATACAGTCCCTCTGCCATTAGTGCATTGCAACCAGCAACAGGGTGTGTGACTATTTCCAGTTCAGTCTGTTTCTCCCACATGTTCAATGAACTTTGTAAAGCAGCATGCGTGTAGCCCAATATCTTGGGCTGCCAATATTAACCTTTCATTTCTTGGCTTGAATTCATCTCTCCTTAACCACTCCTGCATTTGTTCTTAATCAACATCAGGCTCTTCCAGAAGTATTCTATTCTTGCGACTGTATTTATGTTTTTTCACATTTCTTGCCTTCTCATCTGGTCCTTCACCTTATAGTCTTTCTTTTATTTTTGGCACATTCAGTTGCTGCCTGGTTTTTATCCACTTCCGGTTTGATTTCCATTCCTGCTTGACGTCGATATGCTTCTGCTAAATTAAGCAGAGACATCATCTTGGATTTATTCTCCTCATGTTTCAAAACTTTCACTACATTTGGATCTTGTGAGGTCAGTAAATATGTGTGGAGTCCCATGATTGCAGATCTATAAATGTAATCAATTTCAAGGAGGCCCATCCCTCCTTCAGAACAGGGAATATATAATTTTGGTATACACTGATTTTTATAAATCATTTGGCAAGCATGAAACTTCCTTCTTGTTTTAATATCCAGTCTATCCAACACTTTTTGGGGCCAGTCATCACTCCAAAACTATAAGTTAGGACAGGAAGAGCAAACTGATTTATAGCTTGGATCTTGTTCCTAGATCTTAGTGCTATTTTCAGGATTAATTTAAGTCTTCTAAAATACTCCTTACTGAGTTTTATTCACACATGTTCATATTTTATTGCTGATCCTTCATCAATTCCCAAGTATTTATACACTCCCTCTTGCTCAAGTTCTTTTATATCACATTCTTGGTCTGTGTTGGTAAGGTGATGACTGATGCATTGTGTGGCCTGTCAGTATGCTGTAATACATGGCCTGGGTGTCCAAAAGAAAAGAACCAAGAACCACAAGTAGTGAAGGTAGAGGCCCAGGAACCACACAAACCAAAGTCCAAACCACAAATCCAATTTATTGACAGCAAAAACAGGCCAAATGCAGCCAAGCACTTTTGTCTTTAGCAAAGAATTCTTCAGAACTGCTTGGCATGGTTATCTCCAACCTTAAATAGCCATAATACATCATGTGGTCAACATGTGATCAAACATTCACATGACTCAACTTTAGTTTAGTAAACACATTGATTATAAAACTTCAACAAGAATTGTTGTGAATATCAATTAAAATTGCATAAAAAATGAACAATAAACATGAGTGTATTAAATTTACTTATATAAATAAGTAAATGAATAAAAATAACAATAATGTTGAGAATAGAAATTGTAAAAAAATCAGTATTAAAGTGACAAATGTATGAGTAACATGGCATAATCAGCCCCCAAGACTTTTAGCTTTAATATGGGTGTAATAGAACAACATTCATTCAAACCAGGGGAGGTAAGGGCATCACACACAAGAATCCATATGAGCTCTTTCTTGAGAAGATGTTTTTAAATTTGTGGTGATTGATTTCTTGGAACCAGATCCAAGGGGCTTTTACATTGATGGATATCTTCTCAAGAAAGAGCTCATATCACATGATAGAACTGCCATAGAGTCTATGATGGTGATGCCAGGGCTGGTTTTAGGTAAACTGGCACCCTAGGTGAAAAGGCCATGGTGCCCACCTCTACTCCCCAATCCTTGCCTACTCACACAATCCAGTTAACTTTTTTCTCCATTTTTCTCAGTTTGTCATACTGTTTTGTTTTTTCCTAGTTATTCATTCATTCATTCATTCATTCATTCATTCATTCATTCATTCATTCATTCATTCAACAAGTTCTGTCTAAGCAACACTGCACTCTGATAACTGTAGAAGAAAAAAATGCTGTAAGCCAGAGGGTCTGGAGGTCACTAGGACCCTAGAAACTATGGGGGTCCTAGATGCTCTGAAGTGCATTTTGCAGTTTTTTAAACAAACTTTTCTATCCAGTGATTGACTGGACAAACATCATTAAGACAAAAATCAAATTCAGTCTTACTCTTCAACTTTGTGTTTTCCTTCATCACTTTGGCACATCCTAACTGACCAAGACCACTCTATAATAAATGCAGTGGAATAACTATATTAAGCCAGGGATCAGCACCGCTAGGTCCATGGCCCCCAGAAGTCATGAGGTTTCTAGCAGCTATGAGATGCATTTATGAGTTTTTTTATACAACTTTTTTTCTGTCCAGTGATTAGCTGAACAAGAAACATGATCAAATAAAGATGTTTAGTTTTACTCTTAAACTTATTAACTGTGTTAAGTTGGGGGCCTGGGGGCCTAGTGGCCCCAGAAGCCATGAGATTTCTAGATGCTCTGAGATGTATTGCAGAGGTGTTGTAAACTTTCCAACAAATGATGGCAATAATAATAATAATAATAATAATAATAATAATAATAAAAAAACATGATTAAGGAAAGACATTCTTTCTTCCTTTTCAACTTTGCTTTTTTCTGCATACTTTCAACACACCCTAACTGACCAAGACTAAATTGTAATATGCAAATTAAGCTGGGAGCTGGGAACTGCTAGGCACTCAGAAGTCATGGGGTGTAGATTTTCTAAGGTGCATTTTAAAGCTTTTTTTCCCCAACCTTTTGATCCAGTGTTGGCCGAAACAAAAATGCTTATGGAAAGTAATTTCAATCTATTTCTTTATTTCAAGGAAGAAATGAGTTGTATCCAGCTTGTTATGCTCAAAGCTGACCAAGCATCAGTTCACAATAAACTAAAAAGACAAATAAGCTGAACAAACATCAGTTCCCAATAAACTGAGAAGACAAATAAGCTGAACAAACATCAGTTCCCAACAAACTGAGAAGACAAATACTTCATAACAGACATATCATATCTGAGAATTGTACCTGCCCCCCTATACACCTCAAAATAGGTAGTCACTTTCTGTGCATCTCCCACTGGTGTTAAATTAGGATTAAAATTAAGGCACAAATGACACAATCATAATTCAATCTGCTGTTGTCATATTTATATACAGCATGCCTCCTTATCCCTTACCCACCAAAAGACAACCACCTTCTATAAACCCTTCGGATATCATACTGAGACAAAACTGAAAAACAAACAAAACATAATATACTTGCTCTCAGACTTAATATAAACAGCATACTTATTCACTGTTCCCCAAAAGATAGCCACCTGTATACGCATCAAAGGTTTGACTGTTAGGACAGTACAGTGCTCTTATGTAAGCTACAGTGACCCTTTCTTGCACCCATCTGAAGTTTGTGAGGAAAGTTAGAGAAATAATGCCACGCTCTCCCCAGCCCCACACAAAGTATAGTGACATCTGAGGTTTGGGAGGAATATTAAAGGAATAATGACATTGTCCCCAGCGCCCCATACAACCACAGAGACCTTCTGTGTACACTTTTGAGCACAGCTGGTTTTAGACTAGGTGGGGTTTACAACTGAGGCAATTACTAAGCCCATGTCAAAATTCACTTATGTATCCTTGGTGTGTGAGGGCCACCAGCCCCCAGAGGTTCTGAAGGTCTAGATATTCTGTGATGCATTTCTCCTTATTTTTTGAGAGATGACTGTTTAAAGCAAGCAAATGACAACAGAGTCTGTTACTTTTATTCAGGCAACCCCTGCCAATTGGTTATATCCACTTCTGTGTACAATTCAGATGTCTGTGATCAAAGAGAATGACTGTGTAATGCATTTTACATTTGTTCAAAACAGTTGCCACACATTAACATGTTGCATTTTGCTTCACATAATCACATTAGTCCCACAAAACCAAAATAATAAGCAAACAACAGCAGGCAGGTGGTCATTTTCCCCCACAGAAGACAGCCACAGACAGCAGTTATGCCTAATCTGTCTGTGCTTATCAGGTGTTTAGCTAAGTAGCTATTTCTCACAAATAGACACTACTCCTGCAAAGCCAGATAGTGAATTTCTAAACTGAGCAAATGAGCATCCAGCCAAACCTGGCCCCCACTCATCAGTTATAGCCATGACATTGAATGGCTATGTAATATTTCACTTCCAGAGTCTACATAAACGGGTCTATATCAAATTTTTCGACGTTTTACTACTTTGAATCACTAAAGATCGAACTTTAGTGATCGAAGTAGTAAAACTTTGAATCCCTATAAAACCATATTTAAAAAAAAAAAACAAAAAACAAAATGGTGTAAGCAGGGGGGGAAAGCCCCCTGCACCCCCCACAGCCCCAGCTCTTTAAATATACAAACACTGACATTGCACTACAGTGTAGGAAATGGAAATCTTCCATTCCCACACTATATTGCACTGAAGTGCGATCTTGGAGTTAGTATATTTAAGTAGTGGGGGAGCCCCCCACATGGGGGGTGCAGGGGGGCTTGCCCCCTTACTTACACCCTTTTGTTTGTTTTTTTTTTTGTTTTAAATATGTTTTTATAGGGATTTGAAGTTTTACTACTTCGATCACTAAAGTTCGATCTTTAGTGATTCGAAGTTGGTAAACTTCGACAATCTGATATAGACCCTACATAAACAAGTTGCCACACTTTAAAATATACCAATCAAATTGCTCCACACAAATCACAAATCACAAATTTTATTTTATTTATTTTATTGTATTCTGCATTTGTCTACTGGGAAAGTCTGACTAGATAGAGTTCCTTTTTCAGAGGAGGCCCAGGGAGTAAACTCCACATTTGCAACAGGACAATTGTACAAAATATCAAAACATTAAACAGAGAAGTAACACAAAGAAATAGTGCAATGCAGACATAGTTCTTGATACAACAATTTTACATATATAGACTAAGGTTTACACATATTTGTAATCACAGAGGATACTGATATGTCTATCTACCAAAAAGTTTATAACACAGGTAAATAATACTATATTATCAGGAAGAGAAAAAAATAGACCAGTTACTAATTGAGACAATTTGCTGGATGTTTGGGGGCAGAGATTGACTCAGACTAATTACTGTGAAGGAAAGGATGGTGTGAAGGAGTTAGATAGTGGGGGGGTGGGGTTGCAAGAAGGCACTTATAAGTTATCCAGGATTGGTGCATAAGCATAGCTTTGCATTCAATACATAGGATTTGAGTCTTTTCTAAACTGCAGAGTGTCTGTAGTAGTCCGTATATCTGTTGGCAATAACTTCCATATTTTGGCTGTGCATGTAGAATAGATGGAACCTCCAGCGACATTGCTGGATTTGGTAACTTTTAAGAAGGATTTATTATTTGAGCATAAAGACCAGCTACTACTGTAGGAGAGTAGAAGGTTTTGCAGAGCAGGATGTTTGTCAGGTAGATTTAGAAGTACATGGGCCAAAGTAAGTTGGTTGTAAATTAAGAGCTGAGGTAGTTCTAGTCAGTTAAGTTGTTTGAGTGCAAGGCAATGGTGTGTTCTAAAGTTGGAGTCTGTTGCAAACTTTTTGATCTTATTATAGCAGGTATCTAATTTTGCTCGGTCTGATTTTTTAAGGTGTGCGTTTAGATCAGGTCTGTTCTTGCAATGATAGCCTTTGTGCTATTGGTTAGGTGTTGTCTATTTCTGTAAAGAGTACCAAGTTTTTCATTTACTTTCTTGAATGTTTGGGTTAAGAATAGGTTGAATTTCATAGTGTTGTCAATAACAGCACTCAGAACTTTAGTATAGGAAACAGGAGAGATGGTGGTGTTGTTTGTAGATGTGATCTTGAACAGAGAGAGGGGATCTATAACTGTTGTGGCTTGTAATATTATGAAATTGGTCTTGGAGTGTAGAATAAGTTGAAATACAGAAAGCCATGTTTCAACTGCAGAGGAGGTCTATTGCGTCAGTTTTTGTAACTGGTGGAGTAGTGATGCTGCAGCTCATATTAATGTTGAATTGTCATCAGATAGGACTAGGGAGGCATGCAGGATAGCAGTGTATAAATTGTTAGTGAAAAGGAGGGGACCTAGAATAGAACCTTGCGGTACACCTACAGTAACGAGCAGAAGAGGAGATGCACTTTATTGTCGTTTTACAGCTTGCTGGCACCCCGTTAAGTAGTCTTTAAACCGCGTAATTGTGGATTGACTAATGTTTAGTTCTAAGAGTACTTGTATTAGTTTGTTTTGAGAGACAGTATTGAATGCTTTTGATAAATCTAGAAAGATGGAAGTTATTATTTTACCGTTGTTTCTAAGCTGATTAATCATGCTTGTAAAACTCATTAGAGTGGAAGTAGTGCTGTGGTTTTGGGGTTTGGACAACAGGTTGTTATCAAGGAGATACTGCACAATTTATGAGTGGATGCATCTTTCTAGAACTTTAGACAGGGGTGACAATATAGCTATTAGCCTGTAATTGGACAGTTCTAATGATTGCCCCCTTTGTGTAGCATAGTGAAGTGTGAAATTTCCCAGATAGCTGGTACCTTTTGTTTGAAGATGGATCAGTTTATTAAGATGGATACAGAGTAGGAGTTGGCATCCGCAGCCAGACTGACATATTCAGCTGGTAGGTTATCAGCTGCTAGGGTTGTTGATTTGAGTTTTTCAGTAGTTTTTTATAATGTCTCTTTGTACAGGTTGGAAATCAAAGATGCTGCTATCTGGGCTTGCTGTGGAAATTCCTGTGAAGACAGTGGAGCAGTTATTATTTTTGAGGTCTAGAATGGTCTCTGTAAAATACTTATTAAACTGCATAGCTATAGAGCCTGAGTGGTTATAGGGTGGGGGTACTGGTGTTTCCAGGTTTTAGGATTTTATTAATAGTGGACCAAACTTCTGTGGGTTGTTTTGATGTTTAGTTTGAATGTATTTATATGATTTATCTTGCCCTATTTGATTTTTTAGCTTTATTTTTAAGTTCTTGATATACCTGTTTGCCTGTTTAGTCATTTGTTTTTTTTATTTATTTTTTGCTTTTTTGCACAGATTCCAAGCTTTATCTCTCTGTTTTAATAGTGATCTGGTTTCTTTTGTTAACCATGGGGCATAGTTGGCTTTTATTCTCATTGTCCTTGGTGGAGCTAGTCTATTCTGAATGTTCAAGAAAGTTAAGTTGAAGTATTCTATAGCTTCCTCTAGTGGTAGATGTTTCAGTGGTTCCGAATTACAGAGTTTAAGGATGGATATGAAATTCTGAGTGTTAAAGGTTTTGTTCCTAATTTAACAATAGCTGGTGAGTTTTGCTGGATTTATTCACTTCATAAGTAAAAAAGTTTGAAGATGATCACTGAGACTATCTGGAAGATAACCAGCATGTAAAGACAGAGAAGGTCTGTTTGTTAATATCCAATCAAGGATGGATTCCCTATTTGATGTTTTATCAATTCTAGTGGGGGCTTGTATGATTTGGGTGAAGCCATGGAGGTTTATGTGATTTGAAGGGGTTTTGTGAGTTACACGTGGAGTCCCCATAATTCTTTCCCGGGGAAGATAGTTTGAGGATCAGTACAGGATGTGTTCTAGGGTAGAGATGTTGTTACCTGGAGGTATATAGGTTCCAACTATGTTTAAGTATTTTTGGAGTTGATCTTAAGTGTTGTAAAGATTACAACTGCATTATTGAAGTCAGAAGTATTTTATTGTAGGATCTTCAGAATAAGTTTACTTTTAAATAGAATGGGTCCCCCTCCTTTTTTGCCCTTTCTATCTATCATATACATACTGTAACCTGGATGCAGAATTTCATTATTGTTAATTTCTGACTTTACCAGGTTTCAGTAATCAGTAAGATATCAGGAGAATAGTGGGTGAGAGTGGAGTGAAGTTGTTGGGTGTTATTAACAATGTTTCTAGTGTTAAAATCTAATAATAGGAGGTCAGATTATTTCTGAGGGAAGTTTTGTAAACTATGGCTGCCATATTGGGTTGTTTGTTGGAATGGGATGGTGTTGGGTCCAGGGTCTGGATGGATTTCTCTGCTAAGGGTTAACTGTGGGGCAATGTGTGATATGGTCTTGAGGAGTTTTACTATGATTGTGTTACATTTCAATGAGACCTTGGGATTGTTTTGCTGTGGTGTGGTAGTATAGGTAATCTAATCAATATAAGTAATTATGTAGATTGAGGGTGATATTTTAATATTTAAAGGTTTTATCTGTGCGGATAGGGAAATAGCATAGTATAAGGGGTTGCTGACCCATTGAGACTAATGTGGTATGAGGTGAGATTTGCTGCTATTGTTAGTAGTATTATTGCATGAATGGGTGCCACGTTGATTTATTTGAATAATAGTGAATGTGATGATTTTTTGTAAATGTATTGCTGTATAGTAATAGCTGGGAGAGTTATATTAGTTATAAGTATTGCTATCTTGTTATGGAGGAGACTAGTACTATGTAAAAAGGA
Source organism: Protopterus annectens (assembly GCF_019279795.1). Lineage (NCBI taxonomy): Eukaryota > Metazoa > Chordata > Ceratodontiformes > Protopteridae > Protopterus > Protopterus annectens. The sequence continues at coordinate 691,974,609 of NC_056736.1, forward strand.
TTGTAATTTAGTTTGTTAGTTGGGTTGGGTAATAGGGTTTGTGGGTGTGGCTAGTTTAAAATAAATGTAGGCATAACAGGGGTGGGTGGAAAATAGGGGTAGGGTAGGGGAGTGGAGTGAGCCCGAGCTCACTCAGCTCCTCTACCTTACCCCTATTTCCCACCCACCCCTGCTAGGGCTTGTGGGTGTGGCTAGTTCAAAATAAATGTAGGCATAACAGGGATGAGTGAGAAATAGGGGTAGGGTAGGGGTGCGGAGTGAGCCCAAGCTCAACAAGGGTGAACGGAGTGGGTAGAACCAGACCATGGCCAGCACTAAAAGAAAAATTATCAGCTCTCCATGTTTGTTTTAACCCAGTGGACTCATTTCCCAATTCTAAAGAACTTCATTTAAAAAGAAGGGATTATTTCACTTTCTGGTGATTTCAGCCTTAGTGTTGTTGCCTCACAGCAAGAGGTTCTCCTGTTCGATTCTTGGCTGGAGTGCTTTCTGTGTGGAGTCTGCATGTCTTCCCTGAGTTACGCTCAAAAGACTTGCGTGAATGGGCATGCCTTCACTGAAGGTTGGGCATTGGGCTGGCAACTCGGCACCATAAAAATTTACTGCCAATCATTAACAGACCAGAGTTTCGCAGTGGTGACCCCTACCTGGGAAAAGCCGAAAAGACAAAAAAAAATTAACAAAAGTTACAGAGTAATTACGGCTTAGCCAGGATTTATTAGAGTATACTCAGTTACAGTGTCCTTTTTCAGCAGCTGGATTACATGAGTGTGATATTTTCTATATGCTGATTATATCTGCAGATAAATGTGGGTTTATTAGGTCATGTAGTGCCCAGGAAAACTTGTTTGAGCTGCCAACCCAGGCAGTGTGCTCACTAGATACACTTTAAGCCTTTTAGAGATTTTTCTAGTTTAGTTAAAATAAAAATCCCTTAACAGCTGGCCTATACTATTTTCACATGGGTCTCCTGCTTGCCTGAGTATCTGTGAGGTCCTAAACACTTGTTTGGATTATGTGGCTGCAATTAATGTTGATTCAGGGTAGCTTAAGTGATTCAGAGGTGAACTATTTTCAGGTGGGTCTTGTTCTTGCCCGAGTATCTGTGAGGTCCCGGATGCTTGTTTGGAGTATGTGGTTGCAATTATTGTTGTTTCAGGGTAGCTAATGTGATTCAGGGGTTACCGCCAGTGAAGCACACATGCTGTGGGTCCGGACAGCATGCAGGAACTTTTCAAAGCCATAAATGTTGCTAAAAATACCTGGTTAATCACTGAATTTAAATAGTGTGCAGATGACTGCACCCCAGCCGAGAATCGAACCAGAGAACTTCTTGCTGTGAGGTGACAGCGTTGAGCTTTCATCGATTTGGTGCAAGTGTTTTGAAATTCAGTGAAATGAGTTTTCAGTGAATCAAAGTAGATCCATATATATCTGTATGTATAAAAACTCCTTCAGTCACTTTTTCACTTATATTTGAACATTATGAGGTCTTTACTCCCATGACCTTGGAACATTTAAACATAAAGTAATTGATGTGACTTGAACATCAAGTTGCCTGGAGCACTGACCACCTTGGATCTCCCAATGTTTCTCAGGTGCATTTTCTTGTAGTACTGACACTTTATTTATTTTATTTTTTAGAGCAAAGAAACATTGCTCTAATAAACAAATAAATAAGTAGAAAAAGAACACCCCTTCAAGTACAGTGACTTGGCAGTTGCCTAGTTCACCTATGTGCAAGGCCAGTCCTAGCTCATGCCTGTGAAATTCCTAGCCTGTCCCCTCTCAGATGTTGAAAGGTCCTTTGTAGCAAGGATGGTTAATGCTACACAGACATTAATGTCCACAGGGATGGGCAGTCCACTCATTACCCTTGATCTTGATGTGTGGGTGACACGTCATTTAGCTTTTTTATATAGTTTCCCTCTGCACATAGTAGCAGTTGACAATTTCCTTGCCATGAAAATGAAGGATGCTAGCTGCTGGAGGACTCATCTTTGATTTGGAGGATGATGGTAAAGCGCTTTGGACATGACCTGTCATAGCAGCCACTAACCCTTGCTATTCACCTGACAATCATTCTAGTCCTAGCATGCGTGTGGGTGAAAAATCCTGCCCATGGAGAAACCATGGCATTCAGAATAAATGTACACTGTAGCTCAAACACTGGATATATACACCTCAGAATCATTCCTGTATGTTTGATGTTGTCTTGCATACATGATGAGTCGCATTAGCATGATGGCACTCATTTGCATGCCATTATGCAGTCATCTGCACACTATTTATATTACGACATTTCTGCTGTAGCACCGTAGTGATACCTGTGCCTCTGAATCACTCAACTCCCTGTGTGATTCCACTATTTCACTTAATATTACGCACTAAATGTTTCTGAAAACCCTCCCCTTTAAGATGCTCCAACATTTCCCCTATTTTTATAATTTCATTATACGCGTTTATTGAAGTAGTGTTTAAATTCTATAGTATTTCTCTGGTGAATATGGTACACTAGACACTGCTTAATGTTGCTAATTATGCAGTAGAACCCAGATATATCTATAGCCATATAGTGATGTTTTTTGCAAGATATGCTATAATAGCCCACTTAAATCCTCCAACCCATAGATAGCTAGTGTATATCTATTTTTAAGCATATCACAGTATAGTACATTGCTGAAGGAGATATAAAAATTGACCAATAGAAGCATGCTTGGGTTACATTGTCCATATATCCATATAACATCTTAGACTGAAAATGTAACATTGATCACATAACTGCGATATTAAGGTTATGTGATAGTGCCTGTATTCAAGATTCCTTTCAGGAATGAAAGACTTTGACTTTCATATCATAAAAATGTACATGAGTTTATCTGTCTGGCCACTACAGTGGTATAGCTGGATAAAGCTCTAACTATGTTCCAGTTAACTTGGGTTCAATTAGCACCTTGGGCAACCGATGTAGAGGCAGGGATGGATGGACATGCCCGTACTGGGTGTGAGAGCATTCAGTGATGCTCCCTTAGGGAAAGCATGGTCCAAAGAGTGGAACTGCCGTCAGATGACTCAATGAGTGCGGGAAACAGAGAAGAGAGTTGGTAGGTTATCTAAAAGGAAAAGAAAAAAACAGGATGGAAATGCAGGTTGCTGAGCCTCCAGGACACCCTTAAGATCAATGACCAGCCTCAGCAATGCCAGAGTAAGTCCAGGTGAGAAAGAAGATGAGCTGTGGGCCCAGCATGATGTGGGGTACTGGGAAATAATAGGTCAATGCACATGATGTCCCAAGTGAACCAAAAAACGTAATGGTTTATCTGCCTGTCAGTGATATATGTCTCAGCAGGACTCCATGTTACTTAATTCATAATGTGGTATTCTGTTCAAGGGCTGCTGATTTTCCTCATATATTTAGAAAACTGGCTTAAATGTTTCCTTCTATAATATGCAGTGAACAGTAGGCCATCACAAATGGCCTTGACTATTCACTGTGCACTTCTTATGTTTTTATGTTACAACTTGAACATATTTCTGGACTGCCAGCTCCCTCCTCAAAACTACCAATACCTTAGGATTTCTTCACTGCTTGCAGCGTAGATCACGACTACTTAATCTCACCCACAGTAATATCTAACTGTTGTTTTTACATACTTCCTGTTTCTGTGACTGATTGCAGTACTCACTCTTTTATTAAAGCGACACTCTTTTCACAAATGCACAGCATGGCACAGACACACAGGTAATGCTAGTGTACATCTCAGTAGAGCACTAGTACACGGGAAGGAAAACAGCAGAGTGTACCATAACTGCATTACCCATACTGTCATTTGTTTCTTACTGCATGATCAGGTAGGATCATTGTGTTGCTAAGCAATCTAGATATGCATAGGCTTGAAAGGACATGTGACTATGACCATATCTGAATACAGGGTTTAAATAATGTTACACTGAAGCAGATTGCTCTTTTTAACAGCTTCCATTTTCCATAATGCATACCTCCAGTGTCTGTAAATCCCATATAGTACTAAATCTCTTTGTTCTTTCAGTAAACCAGAAAATAATTATTGGAATATCCTTATTAAAATAAAGTTCTGTAAAATGCCAATGAATAAAATATTGAGTCAAATATCATCAGACAAGACCCTGTCAATTACTATCCAGATCTTGGCATCTAGACATCTGCTGCTAGGGTAATTGTGACAGGGAATGAGCATTTTTACAGTAGGCATGCAGCAAAGTTTAGCATATATGTCTTAATATTTCGATTTTTTTGTTTCTAATGGGTGTGACTCAAAGAGTTACATGCAGCAGTGCAACAGGTGTCCCCTCCTACATGCATGTGAAATAGTTCATAGGTAATTATAAGGCTAATAGCCTCTTAGGGCCTTTTTTAGCATAGCTTTGCTTTCCAATTGTATCTGGACGGTCGATATGCTAGGGCTGTTTTATAGGGTATATGTACACTTGGGTATGTGTGGTCAAGCATATACAGACTGCCTCTATCTATTAAAGACATAGGTGCCCGACCGGGGTAAATTTCTCATTCCCTATCCCTTGGTCTAAGTTACCCTTGAATTGGATTAGGGAGGAACTTTGCTTTTCATGGAAGGGAAGCCTATTCTGGAGAAGGAGTAGTCTCCGAGATGCATACTTGTCCCTCCAGCATATCTTGTTTATGTTGCGGACAGGGCTTAGGTCCCTAGATTGGTTGATGCTGATGCTATTTGTTTTGCAGATGTGCAACACATCCATTAGGGTACAATCAGAGGATGCTTTGTAGGCCAGGCACCTCTGAGCAGTCTGTAGGAGACCGAGTACATGAATAGGGCTTTGAGATGGTCCATGTAGGACATGTTGTTTATATTTTGTATTATTTTTGTGAGGAATCTCTGTGGATGCTCCACTTGTTGCATATGCTGGGACAGGCAAATACCTAAATGGCTGTTCTACTCAATGATTGCTCTAATGAGGGCCAAGTACGGCAGAGCAATGACATCTTTGGATCTAGATGCCATACCCTTGCTTATACGTTAAGCAACATAAAATGATTTCCTTACCACTGTAGATATACAAAGGTTAAAAGTCAGGTTGCTGTCAACATATGTTCCCAGATCCATGACCACTTTGTTTATTCTTAGGGGTATATTGTCAATGTGTTAGTTTCCTGGGATAACTGCCTTCCCAAACAAAACTATTATGCATTTCTTGGTACTGAGTTTTAGGCCATGGCTCTGGCATCAGTTATTTGTCTGTGTTAGGCTTTCTTGTGGAGTATTTGTGTCACTCAGGGATTCTATGACTGCACCCAGTTTACTAGAGGGTCTTGATCTCAGCAAAACAGATGCTAAAAATGATTGGCTTCAGCACTGCCCTGAAGGAGTCCACTAGGGACTGGCCTCTTTGTGGTGGTAGGCTCTCCAGTCCTGACTTCTTGTGTCCTATCCGATAGCCATCCAGCATGAGATGTAGGGATTTACACTTAATGTCATGAGTTTGTCAACAGTGCCTGAGTGGGGTATTGTGTCAAAAGCTTTGACCAGGTCTAGGTGGGCAGTATGCACTGTTTTCCCTTGGCCCTTGCTTTGATGACCTTCTTGAATAAGTCTACCAGGATCAGTAAGAATGATACGCCCTTGATGAATCCAAACTGGGCTGGATCCAATGAAAGAAGGTTTCCTATGTCAATGCTTTTTATTTTCATGATAATTCCTTTCATGGTTTTGCATATCAGATTAGGCAGATGTATGGTTTGCAGTTGCCTGGGTCTGCAGATGGTTCGTCCTTTGGCAGAGGAATGACAGTTGCCGTCCTCCATTCACTTGGCAAGAAAGCCTGTCAAGAGGCTATAGTTAAATAGTGATTCTAGTGGTCGTGATATGTCATGTTTCATGCTATTAGGAACGTATCCTGGGATATCATCAGGGCCTATTGATGCCATATTCTTGGCCTTGGAAAGTGCACTAAGAACCTGTTCCATAGTGATAGCTGGAGGAGTTATGGTTGAGGATATTTCTTTGAGGGGGGGTCTGGGTGGGGGGGTAAAACTGGAGCTAAGTTTGTCAGCCAGTGGATTTTCAATATATTCCTGCTCAATATATATCGCTCCATTTACAATTAGTTCAGCACATTGCTGTGTATTGCCTTTCAGGCTGTGGATATAGCTGAAGAAAGACTTGGGATTGCCGTTGGCCTGGGAGCCTAGTTTTACCTCAAACTTAGCTTTGGTAGACTTGATTAGCCCTCTAAGTTGCTTGTTTAGATTGAGGAGAGATTTTGTACCTTGCAGGGCATTGGACTTCCTAACCTTTGCCCTAATATTCTTTCCTTTGTTATGCAGTTTATTGATGCTAGGATTCCACCATTGTCGCTTGTTGTTAGAGGTTGTTACTCACTTTTTCTAGGTAGGTACTGCTGCTTTAGTGCACTACAAACATGATTATACAGGGTTTTCATGAACAGTTCTGCTCAGGCAGTGATGTCCTCAATGTCTGGGTGGCTTAGAATGTTGCCTGGATATCACTTAGTAATAGGAAGTTTGCCTTAGAATAATTCCTAGAAGTACCAGGATTTGCTGGGATCCTAGTTTATATTTTTATTTCAAAGGAGACAGCTTTAAGATCCAAGCTGATGAGTAAGGATATTAGACTAATTGGAAAGTGTGTTTGCAGAGTTCTCCCATGTTTGTAAGGACCAAGTCAACAATGTCTCTGCCCATAGGGGCACATGGGCTATCTGGTCATGGGTGTTTCTAGTAACAAAATCCAAGAATCTGTACAATTGCCTGTGTGAGACTGGGTAGGATTCCAAGCTTATAGTGGGATAGTTAAAGTCATTTATGAATTTTCATGATAATGCCTTTCATGGTTTTGCATATCAGATTAGGCAGACGTATAGTCTGCAGTTACCCGAGTCTGTAGATGTCCCGTCCTTGTGAAGAGGGATGACTGTTGCAGTCCTCGATTCACTTGGCAAGAAAGCTTGTCAGGAGGCTATGGATGAAATGGGAGTGTCTCCAGTACATGTAAGTAAGAGCTATGAGTTTCCTGGGTCCTTGAAGGGGACCTAAAGCTTGTAAAGATATGGTACGGGACATTTTGGACATGGAGGAACTCAAGTATGCTATACTGTTTCATGAGTCTTGAGATGTATTTGGTTTTGATGAAAATTAAGACACCCCTCCCTTTTGTTCTTTCCTGTGTAATAACTGGGTCTAAATGTGTAGAAGGCATTATAGCCCTATACTGCAGAGTACTCTCTGTGGCTCAAAAGCATGTCTCAGGAACTGCACAGATATCTACCTTCTCCAGGGTGAGGGGAACTTACAGGGAGTGGAATTTCTTGTTTGACCCCTGGCAATGAGCAGCAACAGCTTCAGATTTTCTTAGGATGGTTTTGCTGTGATGGAAGAACAGGTTGGAAATACCTAAACAAAGTACTACTGGGGGGGAAAGGTTTTAGACTATATTTGAAAGCCCAGAGAGGATAGGAGCAGACCGTGCCTGGCAAAGCAGCATGGTCTGCCAACTATATCCTTCCTGACTGACACATTTTGTATCCCCTTCAAATGATACCAAACTATAAGCCAATAGTTTATGTTAAATATTTCTGTTCATATCACACCATCGTCCTTGAAGAGGACAGTGCTACTCAATGTTAGGCTCATACCAGCTGGGGATACTTAGTTTGTGAGTGCCATCATGTCTCTCTTCTTAAAGTCCAGGGAGGTATGTCTCAGGTCATACTTCTGGCCTTGATAGCAACTAACTGCAACTCTCTCCTTATTCAGCCCATTGAGTTGGACATCTCTGTGTCTCACGATAAAGACTCCTATGATCCTAATGTTGGGTTCTATGATGGTATGTGTTATGAGACACCATGAGATGTGTCACAGTGGGTTTGGTTTTGGTAGAGTGCTTTTTAGGTTGCTGAGTTCAACATCTAGGAGGTCTTTGTGGTTTAGAAAGATTACACTTAAGAGTCTCAACATATGTGAGTCTATGTGCCTGGTCCATACTATGTGTGGTAGGTGTAGCACGTACACACGTGTGTGTGTGTGTGTGTGTGTGTGTGTGTGTGTGTGTGTGTGTGTGTGTGTGTGTGTGTGTGTGTGTGTGTGTGTGTGTGTCTGTGTGTGTGTGTGTGTGTCTGTGTGTGTGTGTATCTACCAAGCTATTTGGTGTTATAAGTGCTTGGATGTCAGACTTCCCTCCAGTGCCACTGTGTAATTATATCTCTTACATACTGTATTTATTTTATTTATTTATAGTTGATTTACCAGGATTGTCCATTGGGCCCGAAGAACCTGTTTTCAATGTAGTCCTGGGGAGAAAAGCTCCAGAACAAAGTTAAAAAAGATTTCAGATTTTCACACTTTTACACTTACAATCATAGTAAAACAGATTGTCAAAAACAGTGGTAACAAAACTATACAGTGGTTGACAAATGTAGACAATTGTGGGTTCAAGACAAGAAAAACAAAGGACAGGTGGTACAATGCAAAGAATCTAAGGTTTAAGCAGCAGCAAATAGACTACTTTGGTTACATTGTGTATGATAAACATAGCATTGCTGTAGTAAATATGTAGTATCTTGAGTGGAATAGTAGAATTTAAGAATTATTAGGTGTTATTGCATTTGCTTATTTATAGTATCTGGTTATATATGATATGGTTGCCTGTAGGGAACAGACTAGGCTATGAGGGGTGGGAGCAGGAGCATTCCCAGGAGGATGTTAAGTGTGTATGCAGAGATTTTTTAAAAGCTGGGAGGTTAGTAGTGGTACGGATGGAGTGGGGAAGGGAGTTCCATAGGTGTGCCAGGGCAAAAGACAGCAGGTTTTTCCCTGGAGAGTGAAGAGGTTTATACAGTTCTATTAGATTTTGGTTATTAGATCTTAGGAGTCTTTGTGGCATGTGCATTTTAAAGGTGGAGCTGAGTGAGGGACAGAGGGATGGATGGAATATGAGTTTGTGTGCAAAGTTGAGCTGAGTAAAGGAGAGATAGTTAGGAAGCTCAAGACAGTTTAGTCTGTGGAGAGATACACAGTGGTGGGTAGATGCTTTGTGGCTAGTGGCAAATTTGGCAATTTTATTATAACGGGAGGACAGTTTTGTTTTGAGGGATGATTGAAGGTTTGTTAGAAGAGGAGCGCCGTATAGAAGGGAAGGCATGAGGAATGTTGTAGCAAGAGTGAGCTTAGTAGATGTAGAGAGGAATCGATTTATAGCAGGCCAAGCTTGTAGTGAGTTTTTTTATGTTTAGTTGTAGATGGCTATTGAATTTGAGCTGGTCATCTATCTGGACCCCTAGCAGTTTGGTTTCAGATACTAGTTCAAGAGGTGTGTTGTTTTGGCTGATGATAGAGAGTAGATTTCTGTCAATGGTTGTGTTTTTTGAGGGAGTGAATACCATAAGCTTGGTTTTAGATGCATTGAGTGCTAAATGATTGTTTTTCATCCACTGTTCTGTGGTAGAGAAGGCCTCTTGGGTTAATTTTAAGAGAGTGGGAATGGATGTGGCTGTGCAGATGATTGTAGAATCATCTGCATATTGAATACGTTTGGCATGGGGGATTGAGTGGAAGAAGTCATTTATGAATATATTGAAGAGGAGAGGACCCAAGATGGAACCTTGGGGGACACCAGTGGGTGTGTTCAGGAAGGAGGAGGTGGCTGTTTTCAATTTGACAGCTTGTTGCCTATGGGAGAGATAGCTGATGAACCAATTGAAAGAGGCAGGGGATAGGTTTAGGTTAGATAGTTTAGTTAGAAGAAGGCTGTGAGATATAGCATTGAAGGCTTTAGAGAGGTCGAGAAGGAGGGTAGATACAATAGAGCCAGAATCTCGGGCTGTATTTACTGTTTCCAGGAAAGAAATGAGAGCAGTCATGGTGCTGTGGCCGGGTCTGAAACCGTGTTGTGTGGAAGTTAGTAAGTTATTGTCTAGGAGATAGGGAAGGAGTTGGAGATGGATACATTTTTCTAAGAGTTTTGATATAGGAGAAAGGATGGCGATGGGACGGAAGTTAGTGATATTGTTATTATTGCCTCCTTTGTGCAAGGGTATGATGAAAGCTCTTTTCCAGAGTGTGTAAACAAGACCTTCCTGGATAGAGCGATTTATTAGGATGCTGATGGGGAAGGCAATGGCTTCGGCGGATATGTTGAGGAAGGATGAGGGTATGTTATCAGGTGCATTAGTACATGGTTTTAGCTTTTGCAAGAGTTTTTTTATGGTAGAGGTAGGGATGGATTTTAGGGAGAAAGGTGGGAGTTGAGAGGGAGGAGTTGAGGGGGGAGGTAGGAGGAAGGATGCAGGTGTAGGTGGTGAGGGGTTATTGGAGAAGGATGTGGTTAGTTTAGAGATAGAGTCTAAGAAGAAAGAGTTGAATTGGGTGGCCATATCGATATCTGGAGCATTTGGGTCTGGGCTTGGGTTTCCTACCGAGCCAGGTTTTAGGAGTTTATTGATGCCTTTCCAGAATTTTTGAGGATTGGTTTTATGGTTGTTTTGGGGTATGGAGTAGTAGTTTTGACGATCTATAGTGATAAGCTTTTCATTTTGTTTAAGAATTAAGTGGTTATCAGTAAACATGAGACAATTGCTACAGTAACTAATAGTAGCTAAGGGATGGTATAATGGTTAAAATGTTTACCTTCCAGACAAAAGGTTTACAGTTGATTCTCGCTTTTGAAAGGGAAATTTACTATACTTAAAATGGCTCACAGGGCAGCTAGTCTAGTACTATGAAATTCTAAAGAAGTCCATATCTACCAGGCTAGCCACAGAGATAGGAATGTGCATATCTGTTGCCACAGATCCTTATTTGTGATCCACAAGGGAATGGCACAATGGTTGCTGTGAGAGTACAGACTACAATCAAAACTCTGTGATGAGTCTGTGTGTGTGGGGGGGGGGGGGTTGAGTGCTCCTCAATGTGCACACCAGCTGCTCAGTGCACAACCAAGAACTGAGAACATTTCTTAGGTACTTTTTATATGTAAAATTTAAATTCTAGGTGCCTGTATCTATATGGGGCATTGTTAACTGCTATAGCACAACATAGCTTTAAAACAGGCACAGGAAGTCCAAAACAATCAAATAAACAAACAAACAAACTCTCTGGACAATCAAAAACACACATTTGGGTTTCAGACAGTAATTCTCAACTCAGAAGAGACTAGGCTACCCTGTTATGCCACAAGACGGCAGACCAATGTCTTCATTTAAAAAAATGTAAGAAGTCATCCAGAGTGCAGTAAATAGCTAAATTAAAACAAATAAACCAAACAGAAATGCAGAAGCTCACAGTCAAAAAATATTAAAAACAATTTTAAATAGATCAGAGTGTAAGAACGCAGCAAATGATAAACAGATTTAAAAGCAGCCTAAGTATATTACAGAATAAAGTGCGCAATGGCAACATGGAACAAATATTCAGCTCTGGGTGAATCTGAATTCAGTACACCAAACAAATGCAATGGTAAAAACAACACTAAGATACAGTTTAAAATGCAAAAAGTCTACAAAAATGTACAAATATAACAGCAACTCATTTATTTTGAGATAACGTGCAATTTAGCACTGTAAATAGAGTACATACAGCTGTGCATTTTTTGATTTACTTATTTGTTAGTTATCCAGGTAAATGACTTAGTAGAAGAAGATTTTCTGCCATAATGTGAGCCAATATGGCACAAAATGTACACTGACTATATTGTACAAAATCAAACTAAGAACAGGCAAAAATACAGCTGAATGTACTGAGACAGTATGAGTGAAAGAAACAAGTCAATGAGATAAGTCAATTAGATTTGGGCGGCACAGTGGTGCAGCGGTTAACGTTGTCGCCTCACAGCAAGATGTTCTCCGGTTCGATTCTCAGCTGGGGTGCCTTCTGTGTGGAGTTTGCATGTTCTCCCTGTGTTCATGTGGGTTTTCTCTGGGTACTCTGGTTTCCTCCCACATTCCAAAGACATGCATCTGGAGCATTTCTCCCCAGGCCTCTGCTGAAAACAGGCTCTGTGGAACCTAGTCGGACATTCCCGGTCAACAAATGTTAAATAAATAAATAAAATAAAACGGTATTAAGTACTGAGTAAGACAATAATAAGCTTTAGTAAGTATTAAACATGCAGTTTGGAAAGGGGCAAAATGTACAAAACTGAGGTGTGGAAAACCCTGATGTGTGAGAAAGAAACTTTTCATCAGAAAGAAAGAAAAGGCTTTTATTTTAATTCTGGTTAAATATTATTATTTAACTATTACTTTAAATATTTGAAGTTGCACATGTGTGGTGATACTTTTTTGTACTTTTCTGCTTTTTTCATGGTTTTAGCCCAAAAAAAATTATCTATTTGCATTGTTTAGTGGACCCTACTTAACCTTGTAGTTCCATTTGCAGTTGTGGGAAGATTGTGAATCGTTGCACGATCTTAGCATTGTTTATACATCTTACTGCACTTCTATCTCCATAAATAGAATTACATGTAAAAGATATCTGTTTGTATTTTGAACCCTGTCTGAGGCTTTAGTTTTGTAGTTTCATTTGTAGTTGTGGCAGAACTGTGAACTAGAGCCACATTTGATCCTCATTTAGTCATTTATTACTGTATTTTTTCCACACAGTATGTGCAAATCTTTGCACAGTCTGGTGCTTTAGACGATGGTAGAATTGCAGTAGTGGGAGTATTGTAAGTTCTGCTCCAGGACTGGTGCTTCAGTACTTTTACAGCTGAATATATTCCAGTTTTGGTGCTAGTCTTTTATTCTGCTGTTCATTTACATGCTTAAAGTTGCATTCCAGCGCCTTTCTGTCCCCATTCATTGTGTGTGCACTACCCCCACTGAAACATTAAGCTAAAGTTTCAGAAATGTAACCTGCCTGGGGTCATTGACCTGTAGCTCAGAGTCATAGGACTAGTGCTCCAGTATTGATTTTATTTGATTAGACCCCTTTCTAGCTAGGCTACAGCTTGCAGTTTTAATTTTCCTAAGCCATCCACCCGTTTTCCTGGAGTGGTTTTAAAAGGCAGTGTCTCTGGCCTCCAAGCCTTATGGTAACTTCACTTCCAAAGTCCATCCCTCCCCTCTTTCATTGCTATTGTCTGCTGTGTAAGTTATATAAGCACAAATATATTCATAGCAGTCATTCCTATGTACATCCAATGAGTAAGAAGAACTATATCTTTCATTTTTATACAAATTGTAGAAGTCAGAATCTAGTATATTTGTCATTCTGTGTGAAATGTGAATCCTACTATGTAGGTAAGATGAGTACATGTTTAAAAGACAGAATTAGAGAACATTTAAATAACATCATGAAAAATGATGCTCATAATGTACTGTATAAACAAGTACTAGAGAATGACACCAGTCATACTTCAAGTTTTTAGTTTTGGAATTACTTTCACTTAACAATAGAAAAGGTGGTCTAACAAATAAAACAGAATGTAAAGAGATGAAGTGGATTCTAGAATTACATGCAGATGGTAGGAAGGGACTCAAAGGAACTGTCCCTTTAAGACCAATTCTTAGGTCACATGACTTGGTGAGATAACTATGTTTAAAATATGGTTTGTTTGTAACAGTCTTTAGATCTGATGAAGTGCCTGTCTAGAAAGGTGTGAAAGCACTTATCTGTGTTTTAGCCTTGCTTTTATGGTTTTATTTCCCTTCTTTGAATAAAATCCATGATTTTATACAGCAACGGGCATGGTTGACTGGTTTTACTTCTTTTATCTTTTCATATTTAACCAGTCTTAATTTGAGTGTACAATGTTTTTCCTGTACATTAAGCTATATAAGTACTTTTCCCACCCATTGTTTTCTATATAATACTGAGAGGGCCCCAGCAAACCAAATTGCTTCTTGCTCATTTTCACAGATTCATATAAGCCGGCCACCCAGAGAATGAATCTTATTGAGAAAGCACCTTTAAAAGTAGACAGAGTACTCAGGGATTTGGGCACTCATGTAGATAGTAACCCTGTTTTCAACCAACACATGTCTAAGGTTGTAAGAAAATCATTCTGGGTCACTCCACTTATAAGTAAGGGTATGGCATCTAAGTCCATGGAAGTCATCATGTCAACTGTAGTCATACCCATCACTGACTATAATACCCCCTTCAGTATGTACCTGATGAGGCACATGCAACAAGTGGAATGTCCACAGCAGTTCCTTACAAAAAAATACAGGGTGCAAGCACAATGTCCTGTGCAGATTGCCTCAAAGCCCGATCTCTGTACTTTGTTTCCTACAGACTGCTGAGAGCCAATTTATGCGTAGCATACAAGGCATCATTGGATCCCTTTCTGAAGGACCTTTTGCATATTTGCAAAATGAACAGCACCAGAATGACTTGATATAGGGATGTTAAACTTTTCTTGAGACCTAAATAGGACATGTTGGAAGGACAGGTATGTATTTCAGTGAATCCCCATTCTCTGGATTAGGCTTACCATCCATATGAAGCAGAGCCCTCCCTTAACTCTATTCAAGGGCAACCAGGACCAGTGGACTGGAAATCAGAAATTCTTTCCGGGTCTGACTACTATGTCTCTGATGGGCAGTGGTAGCCATTAAATCATGTCTTAATTAACATACACTCCTTAAAATAATTTCTAAAACTCGATAATTTGTGGGATACATATGGGTTGCATGGCTAGGCTTATAAAGGCCCCAGTGGTCAATAGCCGGCTAGAATACACCCATGGACCTATGAACAGCATATGAAACTCAAACGACTAAGGGAGTACTGATTTTATTACTTTACTACAAATAAAAGAATTAAGAAATGAATAACCGTGTTTATTATACAGTGCATATAACTCATTGCTTAGAACAGACCAAGAGACTTTAGACTTAAACTGCTTTATAAATGTAATATGTTTGCTCTAGTAATGATTATATTAAGTATTATCTTTGCAGCAGACACAGTGATGACATCAGATGCTGGACGAGTCTTTTATGAAGACTCGGTCAACCATTTAATACCGACTAATACAGAGCGTGAGCTCTGAATTGCGGGTGCTTTGGAAAGGCAGTAAAAAAAATTAGAAACAAAAATGCATTTTCTGCTGTAGCCAGTTCTAAAGAAGGTCTGAGCAGAGTCAGCTAGCCTCCATTACCTCACTTGAGAGGGCAATTATCTTTAGTTTGTTTGGCACGTGTTGGCAGAATCTGAAACAAGAAATACAGTTGTCCTGGCTGTTATAGGTGGCAAACCACCTCTTTTTATTGACAGGTAGAGGGAAACTGCCTATTTTATTTAACACTCTGTGTAGTCTTTTAGTGCTGGAAACTGAGCTAGCAGTGGTAAAAGAGAAGGCATATTCAAGCTTAAGAATTAGACACTAATCTTTGTGTGCTTCTGTCATTGAAATTTAATAAGATAAAGGTTTTCCTACACATATTGTGTGTCGATTTAATACTTTGTCAGTTGTTCTGTCCATTTGATGTTAAAAAGACAGGTTGCAGCCAATCAGATGTGAATATATATTTTTGAAGTTGTGGTATTTTGATTTTTCAAGTGTAAAGAAGGTTAGACTAGGTTTGTCTTGGAGTCTCTGTGCAGGGCTCCTATTAGCATAGTGGTCTGAAGAAGTTCCTTTTGGAATGAAAGCGCTTACCAGGTTTATTTAATAAAGTTTATACTTTCATGGTCCGTTATTGCATTGTTTTTGTTTTTATATGACCACTGTTTTTATTTGTGAGGTTCTTGGTTTAATTTAACTATGTTAGAGTATGTGGGAGTAGTGGTTTGTACCCTTGGCATCACTTGGCAAAGTGTGAGTTGAGCCAGAGTCACTATAAATCAAATGCTGCATCCTAGGCATGGATTTCCCTCATGTTGTACCTATTGTTTGGGTTTGTTTTCTGTCAGGTAGAGTGCTCAGTTTTCAGTTGATTATGATATTAATAAATGGACTACACAGGACCTAAATTATATTTTCTATGAGTAATTACTGAAAATTCATATGTGGTACTATTCTAAAAGAACCTCAGGGTGGTATTAATTCCTTATTAATATTTGAAATTACATCCATTATGTCCCTTTGACAGAGAGATTATCGTACATAAATGTAAGGAAAACTATGGGAATTATAGACTATTTTCACTCTGCTTTATTAACATAACCAGTCCAGAATAGGAACCATATGGTTGGATGAAAAGCAATTCATATAAGAATAATTGTGCAGTTCTAGAAAGTCAGATCCCCAAATTGGTGCTTCCAGACAATAAGAAACGTCTACTGGCAGCATTCTTTTTTTTTTTTTTTTTTTGGTGGTGGTGACCTCAGCGTTAAAATAAGTATAGAGGTGTCTGTGTGGTACACATAATCTAGACCTGAGCCATGTGTTGTTTACTACCGTACTCTTTGTTTCAGAGAAAAGTTTATGGCAGCTTAGTAAGAATTCTTTTCTTGTTGTTTTGAAGACATTTCAATATATGTTCACCTGCTTCACTGCGTATATTGGAATCAAGAATTTTTTTTTCATTTTGATTGCAAGGAAAGAAAACATTGTGCACAAATTATCTTAGAAATGGAACACACCCACTCTTTCCATACCATATGATTTTTATCTGTGGAAACACATGCAATAAATTGTTTAATATTCTTTGTGCACCGAATATTCCGTTAACAGAATATACTTACCGAATCAAATTATAGAATTTCTTTGCCACATGCCAGGTTCATGTGTGTCTAGGATCACTTAATGCACCTGTGGTAAAACACAGTCAAATGACTTTTTTTGCCTGGAGTGCTCTGTGAATGGAATTTAATGTTCGAGACAGATTAATTTAAAAATATTATTGCTGACCTGAATGTTTTGTGCCATTTAATAACCATTTGGCATTTCTGAGATTAGACAAGTAAATTGAATGTTCTAGAAATAAAATAGACTCGATGAAGCAGCATAAAGAAGTCATGCCATCCTGGGGGCTGATTCCCAAACATATTAAAAGATCAGTTAACAGTAAGTTACTTTACTATCTTTTATTAAAAAGATAATATGCATTCAGGAAAATATTTTTTTCCTGTACTAGTTACTTTCTTCATTTTATGTGAGGTAATCTTTTAACAGTTGCAACTTCACTGTCATTGTCATGAAAAAACAGCGGAGATGTAAGAAAGGAAAGCAAGACCACATTCAGGTATGTAATTTTAAATGCGGTCTTAACTGAAAATAGTTATATTTGAATGGACTGGTATACGTAATACATTGCAAATGAAACGTGGATGACACTGTACTTTATTCAACTTTTCTTCTTTTTTTTTGGCTGAGTTATTAGTAACTCTTTAAATATTGACTCACGCATTGTCTTTCTGGATTTTTCCATGTATGGGATGTACTTGAGTTGGAAATGAAGGTCCCACAACATTTATTAACTCAGATGCAGTGGTGGTCACATCAGCATATGATATGATACAGTGGTGGTACAAGAAAAGTGGAAAGCTCTGTCACAGATGGTCAGAAAAGAGGCAGAGACACAGTATAACATGCTGTACTCTGGGCATGAGGCCAACGTTATGTATTCCTTTTACTTTATCATCCACCCTTCTATGGCCAATGAAGTGTTTGGATGCACAATGTACAAGCGATTCCAGCTGTAGTCCCTACTTGGTGAATGTAGTTCAAAGCTGACAGCTTGTTTCACTAATTAAATAAACATGTACTGATTTTAAATTTATTCCAGAATCTTCATGCAAACCAAGTTTTAGGGACAACATAGCAACCAGCACAAATCACTAAGCTTTTTAGTAGGTCAATTAATCGTATATGATACCTCCTACTTAAAGCAACTACTTGTGTGTCTAAACTCTTGCATCAGCCAGAGGTTATAAGTCAATAACAACCCCAAGGACTTCAGTGAAAAATGTAATGTTTAAGTCTAAAGGCACCTTCTTTTTTGACCATTTTGTCTTCTCACTGAACAGTCCTGAGTGAAACTTAGTGATGGCAAAAACAGCAGTACAAATTTTGAATAAAATACTGACAAGACAAGCAAAGCGGTGTTACCTGTATGAAACTGAGTTCACTACTGCCCCTCCCCGATAGGGCAATTTGCTGCTATTAGAAGATGTGGCACATTTTTGACACCTGCAACAAACTTTGGATGACTATGACAGGATAAAGAAACAGTAAGACTTGTTCATTTTTTCCCCAATTAACTTCATATTCCATTTCATGAGCTTCAGCTTGTTCCAGCATCTCATTGGCACAAGGCAGGGAGACTCCCTCAGAGCTACACGCTCCAGGGATCTAAACCTTGTCATCACAATAAACAAAACATGCTGGAGGGATAGGTTCCTGACCCAGAGACTCCCCAGACTCTGGAATAGATTGCCCATACATGTCAAGCAGAGTGCCTCTTTGGACCTCTTCAAGAGGAACCTTGACGATTGGATGGGAGAAAGGAAATTCACCCCAGGGATCACGTCAGTCGCCCTGCTAGACAGGGGTCCAGGAAAGTAAATAATGTGGGAAGAAATAGCCAGGGAATTGTTATGGCTAGGCTTGTATAGGCCCTAGGGCTGATAGCCTAGTACCAACCTATGAACCTATGAACCTATGACTAGCCTTGTACAGAGTGTCAGTCCATCACAAGCAGAGTAACACTTTTATTTAACATTTTAATGCCATTTCCATGTGACAGTGAAGTAAGTTATTTTCAAGCACACAAACTTCTTTCAGTTCCTTCCTTCCGTCATTCATGGATTTAATGTTTTGCGTGATAGTACAATGTTGCTTACATTACTTTAAACTTTAATAATTTTTTTGCTTCATGTATTACCCAATTGTTTTTTCATTGCTACTTTATTTAGAAAAGAAATGGTTCTTTCTTACTAGCATTAGTGGTATAGCACTGCTATAGGATAGAAAATGTAAACATATCTATGATATATCTAAATGTTGCACCTAACAAATTTGGCAGGTAAAATAGTGCCTTGCATTCCATTCCCTGATCTTCAGTATACCTCAGCCACACAATGCTCAAACCAGAAACATAATGCAGGCAGACTCTTACAATGTCTACTGTAAGAATTGTTTTATGGCTTAAACTTTTCCACCTCCATCTGCAAGTTTAATAATCAAAAGTATCATAGTGATCTACCAGATGTTTGCAATAGAGCAAAATAAATCCCTGGCTGTGGCCCAGATGACTGAAGTTCAGATAGCAGGCCAAAGCAACCAAAAAGGGTATGAGTGAGTGGCCATTGCTGGCTTTCTCAACAGCATTAACTTCCTACAATGTGGACACCCCCTGACAATATAGTGCATAGACTTTATCTTGATGGTCTGGTAAGGAAAGCATTACCCCAACTCCACATGGATGGTAACTCTACATGCACAGCTGGGCACGTCAGCTTCTGAGGTTGAGCTTAAACTCATAAACAATATATCTGAACCTCCTGATAATGATGACCCAGTGGTGGTTGACTATCACACATAGTCTGGATAGTAAGAAGATTTTAGCAAAAGATGCTACCCTATAGAGGGAAGATATCCTTTCTCTGTGGTGATGCAGGAGGTTAGGTCCAGTAGGTAAGCTGGTACAAAATTGTCAGTGCAGCCCAGGTTGGAGGGAGGGGGATTGGTGCTTACAAACATCCAAGAGACAAAGGACATAAAAAGAAAACTTCAGACAGGTATTGATCCTGTGTACTCACATGCTTGAAGATCTCATCTTTTACAGTTGGTTTCATTTGGCTGCATTCTGGTACATATGATAGAACAGCCGACAAGTCAGCAATTGTGGTTTACATATTCCCCTCCACCAGCTTTACATTACCTGATTTACTGTGCAAATCCAGGTCACCAACCTCACAAATGAAATCTCCACTCTTGCAACATCACACCTAACCATACATACATGCATACAAATATTTCAGGCACTGCTAATAATGTCCTTCTTATTTGGCAATATATCAAATGAGTTATCCTGGTAGGAAGTGCCCAAGCTGTTCTTAAAATTATCTAAGGTAATACTTGCTTTAATAATAGTCTGTCACATGAATCAGTTGCTTAGTCAGAGAATCACTTAGTACATTTCTCATTCTTATGGAATCTGCTACATAGGTTGTTGAATGCTTTTCAACTACTCTTTGATAATCCCCATCCTTCCCAGAGGTAGTTGTCTTTAAATGTCCGGTAGACCTAAAAAAGGTCTCCTCTTAAATGCCTATATGAGACACTGTACAACTTTAGACATTTTAACCTTTCATAATAAGTTAAAACTTTCACAGCCATAGGTGCCATTGGTATATTTCCACTGTACTATTTCCAATGAACTTGTGCTGGTTTAATTATAAGGTTTCTGTAATATTATTCAATACCTGAGGTTGGGCCTAACGTAACTTACAATGCATTGTCATTTCTTATTTCTGAGACTTTATAACTCTTATCATACAGGCTATATTATTATAGGTATTATTAACCAACTGACTGATATGATCATAATAATGTAAAACTGGGTCTACCAACATACCAAGGTCCTTAAGTGAATCCAAAATTTTAACCACTGTCCACTGTATTAAACATGCACCCTTCAATAAATGTCTTTCTTGTCTCATATACTTAAGATTTTGATGTATTTGTCATCATATTGTTCTGCTGTGCCTGGCTGTTGATGCAATCAATTTCTTTTGCAGATATTATTGGCTAGGCTTCTATAGGCCCTAGGGCCAATAGCCTAGTACCTACCTATGAACCCATAAATAATTTTCTTGGGTGGCAAAAGTCAGGGTACCTTTTTTGGCTAGGCTTGTATAGGCCCTAGGGCCAATAGCCTAGCACCTACCTATGAACCTATGAACCTATATGACCTATCCGTATATGGTGCAATTAGTTTTCTTAGTTTCAAGTCACCTGCATACAGACTGTAGAACACCATACATGAAAAAGATAAATCAGAAATATACAAACTAATCAAATATGGCCTCAAGACAGAACCCTGCAGAGCACATTGACAGTAGTCTAGAAATTCATCTATAAAATTGCTTTATGATACTTGCCATATCCTATTTGTAAACTACATAGCTACCCATTTTATCAAGATTGCATTAATATCTAGTTGTTCTAAACTGTTGATCAGTGTTTTATTTATGACCCAATCAAAGGCTGAAAATAGGTCTACATAAATTGCATCATGACATACTTTTCATTTATAGTTGTATAGAATATCAGCATCATATCACGGTAGTTATACACATATCGGAATTCCGCTGTGGCGACCCCTAACCGGGAAAAGCCAAAAGTCTTTTTATCACGGTAGCTATAGACATGTTTTCAACATATGCCTGATGATATATGGTTTTAAATCTCAACCTTGTAAAGTCTGACAATGATTTATCCAAGATGACCTTTTTCTATTATTTTTCCACAAGAAAATAGACTTATGTGTCTCTGTGAGTCTTGGTTATTCCTATTTCCTTTTCACGTAAAGATGGGTTTGACAAGCACATGTCTCCACTCTTGAGGACTCTCTCTTTCTGTACTTAAATGACCCAGTGAATACACAGATGCGGTGGTAATGTAAGTTCACACTGAAGTGATCTCATGTCATTGTTACTAATTCTGTTTCCTCCCTGTGCTTTACTATGGTCCAGCTTGCTTAGTAATTTTATTTATTTTATCTATTTATGCATTTTTTTAACAGGATAAGTACACTAGTACAAAGACCTCTTTTCAGTAACGACTTGTGCCATCGGCACATGAAATCAATAATAATGCATGAATACAAGGATGCAATAATAGTAAATCAGTGCAATACAGAATGACTTTGAGTAGCATCACAGCATAAAAGGCATCAAAGACATTGCAAACACTACATTACACTACGGCTTTAATATTAGAAAGAAAACATTAATGATTTTAGATAAGAGCAATGAGTGAAGGATACTGAGGCGAGCACTATGGGAAGTAGTTAAATGATGTGCCATACAGATGTAGGCTGCAGAGGAAAGTGAGAAAAGGTGAGAAGAGGTACAAGTTATGCAACCCAGACTGGTATACAAGGCATAACAGAGTGAAGAAATGTTGATAAATATGATGGTTAGTGAAAATTAATATTATCTAACAGAAAAATGCATGTCCTATAAAAACGATTGATATAATCGATGTCCTACCTTCTTGGAATTCTAAGTTGATTTGCAACCTAAGGATACCCATGAGGGCTTCCTGATTGGGAATCGGTGGGGTGTAGGTTAGAGGAAGGTAACTGGGATTATTACTATGTCATCATAAAGCACTAGGTACAAAAGCTATGCTGTGAGGTCTTAGAAGCAGAAATGGGGGGTATTTCTAGCCATGGTCTTTAAATAAGTGGCATTGCTGAGGTTGTAAAGTATGAACTTAAGAGTTTTCTGGAAACACAATCAGATATAATTTCAGAATCTGATGTTACCTGGATGCTACTGTCTCAAGTTAACTCACACTTTGTGCTAACAAAATGTTTTACATAAAATTCTGTAAATATGTTTGTAATCTTTTTATATATGAGAAAAAGTTTTAGAATCTAATCACAGTTTATCTGTTTATATGTCATTGTTGTAATAGTTTCCTATTATGCTCAATACTTTTATATAACTTTTCCTCAAAATTTTATTAATTTTGTCTCAGGCTATGTTTAATTTATCTTTCCAGTTTATTTATTTTAGTTTTCAAAGTTATAGTTTGATCCAATTTCTTTTTTTCTCTTTCATCTTAAGTGTCTTGTTTTATTAAAATATATCCTCCAGATGCCGTTTGTCTAGTTTCTAATCATAAACTTTTTTTTCAATTTTTTACATTCAAACAATTTCTCTTTCACAAATTGCCACATTGTTTTTGTCAAACGGGCTGCGCTGTATAAAACATAAAAATGAAGGTTGTAAACTCACAAATGTGGGTTTTATGCAATACATGGAATGACAATGCAGGGACCAGCAGACCAAAAACAACATGGCCACCGTTTAGTGGTTGCTAAGGGGGGAAACTGAGTCTAAGACATGTAACTAAGCATTAGTAGGCAATCTGATGTAAATGAGGGTTAGGATACTGAATCCCACTGTCACATAGCAAATGAGCACATTCTGAGTAGTGTAAGAGATACATAAGGGGGAGGAATAGAGTAGGAGATAGGTGACATCACAGGGGGAATGGTAGAAAGAAATGCAGTTCATTGGAGGTCAGTGTTACATGACAGATGACAGACACAGATCATGGAAAGAGGAGTGCCACAAGATAAGCATGGGAAAGTCAAGAAATGGAAGGTGTACACTGTTACTTATACACAGATCAGGGAAAGAGGAGTGCATAAGATAAGCATGGGAAAGTCAAGAAATGGAAGGTGTACACTGTTACTTATACACAGATCAGGGAAAGAGGAGTGCAAGATAAGCATGGGAAAGTCAAGAAATGGAAGGTGTACACTGTTACTTACACAGATCAGGGAAAGAGGAGTGCCACAAGATAAGCATGGGAAAGTCACGAAATGGAAGGTGTACACTGTTACTTATACACAGATCAGGGAAAGAGGAGTGCCGCAAGATAAGCATGGGAAAGTCAAGAAATGGAAGGTGTACACTGTTACTTATACACAGATCAGGGAAAGAGGAGTGCCACAAGATAAGCATGGGAAAGTCAAGAAATGGAAGGTGTACACTGTTACTTATACACAGATCAGGGAAAGAGGAGTGCGCAAGATAAGCATGGGAAAGTCAAGAAATGGAAGGTGTACACTGTTACTTATACACAGATCAGGGAAAGAGGAGTGCCGCAAGATAAGCATGGGAAAGTCAAGAAATGGAAGGTGTACACTGTTACTTACACAGATCAGGGAAAGAGGAGTGCCACAAGATAAGCATGGGAAAGTCACGAAATGGAAGGTGTACACTGTTACTTATACACAGATCAGGGAAAGAGGAGTGCCGCAAGATAAGCATGGGAAAGTCAAGAAATGGAAGGTGTACACTGTTACTTATACACAGATCAGGGAAAGAGGAGTGCCACAAGATAAGCATGGGAAAGTCACGAAATGGAAGATGTACACTGTTACTTATACACAGATCAGGGAAAGAGGAGTGCCGCAAGATAAGTGTGGGAAAGTCAAGAAATGGAAGGTGTACACTGTTACTTATACACAGATCAGGGAAAGAGGAGTGCCACAAGATAAGCATGGGAAAGTCAAGAAATGGAAGGTGTACACTGTTACTTATACACAGATCAGGGAAAGAGGAGTGCCGCAAGATAAGCATGGGAAAGTCAAGAAATGGAAGGTGTACACTGTTACTTACACAGATCAGGGAAAGAGGAGTGCTGCAAGATAAGCATGGGAAAGTCACGAAATGGAAGGTGTACACTGTTACTTATACACAGATCAGGGAAAGAGGAGTGCCGCAAGATAAGCATGGGAAAGTCAAGAAATGGAAGGTGTACACTGTTACTTATACACAGATCAGGGAAAGAGGAGTGCCACAAGATAAGCATGGGAAAGTCAAGAAATGGAAGGTGTACACTGTTACTTGTACACAGATCAGGGAAAGAGGAGTGCCGCAAGATAAGCATGGGAAAGTCAAGAAATGGAAGGTGTACACTGTTACTTATACACAGATCAGGGAAAGAGGAGTGCCACAAGATAAGCATGGGAAAGTCAAGAAATGGAAGGTGTACACTGTTACTTATACACAGATCAGGGAAAGAGGAGTGCCACAAGATAAGCATGGGAAAGTCAAGAAATGGAAGGTGTACACTGTTACTTATACACAGATCAAGGAAAGAGGAGTGCCGCAAGATAAGCATGGGAAAGTCAAGAAATGGAAGGTGTGCACTGTTACTTATACACAGATCAGGGAAAGAGGAGTGCCACAAGATAAGCATGGGAAAGTCAAGAAATGGAAGGTGTACACTGTTACTTATACACAGATCAGGGAAAGAGGAGTGCCACAAGATAAGCATGGGAAAGTCAAGAAATGGAAGGTGTGCACTGTTACTTATACACAGATCAGGGAAAGAGGAGTGCCACAAGATAAGCATGGGAAAGTCAAGAAATGGAAGGTGTACACTGTTACTTATATACAGATCAGGGAAAGAGGAGTGCCACAAGATAAGCATGGGAAAGTCACGAAATGGAAGGTGTACACTGTTACTAATACACAGATCAGGGAAAGAGGAGTGCCGCAAGATAAGCATGGGAAAGTCAAGAAATGGAAGGTGTACACTGTTACTTATACACAGATCAGGGAAAGAGGAGTGCCGCAAGATAAGCATGGGAAGTCAAGAAATGGAAGGTGCACACTGTTACTTATACACAGATCAGGGAAAGAGGAGTGCCACAAGATAAGCATGGGAAAGTCAAGAAATGGAAGGTGTACACTGTTACTTATACACAGATCAGGGAAAGAGGAGTGCCACAAGATAAGCATGGGAAAGTCAAGAAATGGAAGGTGTACACTGTTACTTATACACAGATCAGGGAAAGAGGAGTGCCACAAGATAAGCATGGGAAAGTCAAGAAATGGAAGGTGTACACTGTTACTTATACACAGATCAGGGAAAGAGGAGTGCCACAAGATAAGCATGGGAAAGTCAAGAAATGGAAGGTGCACACTGTTACTTATACACAGATCAGGGAAAGAGGAGTGCTGCAAGATAAGCATGGGAAAGTCAAGAAATGGAAGGTGTACACTGTTACTTATACACAGATCAGGGAAAGAGGAGTGCCACAAGATAAGCATGGGAAAGTCAAGAAATGGAAGGTGTACACTGTTACTTATACACAGATCAGGGAAAGAGGAGTGCCACAAGATAAGCATGGGAAAGTCAAGAAATGGAAGGTGTACACTGTTACTTATACACAGATCAGGGAAAGAGGAGTGCCACAAGATAAGCATGGGAAAGTCAAGAAATGGAAGGTGTACACTGTTACTTATACACAGATCAGGGAAAGAGGAGTGCCGCAAGATAAGCATGGGAAAGTCAAGAAATGGAAGGTGTACACTGTTACTTATACACAGATCAGGGAAAGAGGAGTGCCACAAGATAAGCATGGGAAAGTCAAGAAATGGAAGGTGTACACTGTTACTTATACACAGATCAGGGAAAGAGGAGTGCACAAGATAAGCATGGGAAAGTCAAGAAATGGAAGGTGTACACTGTTACTTATACACAGATCAGGGAAAGAGGAGTGCCACAAGATAAGCATGGGAAAGTCAAGAAATGGAAGGTGTACACTGTTACTTATACACAGATCAGGGAAAGAGGAGTGCCACAAGATAAGCATGGGAAAG
The DNA here is from genome assembly GCF_019279795.1 of Protopterus annectens. Lineage (NCBI taxonomy): Eukaryota > Metazoa > Chordata > Ceratodontiformes > Protopteridae > Protopterus > Protopterus annectens. Next base: position 692,000,887 of record NC_056736.1, read on the forward strand.
TCAAGAAATGGAAGGTGTACACTGTTACTTATACACAGATCAGGGAAAGAGGAGTGCCACAAGATAAGCATGGGAAAGTCAAGAAATGGAAGGTGTACACTGTTACTTATACACAGATCAGGGAAAGAGGAGTGCTGCAAGATAAGCATGGGAAAGTCAAGAAATGGAAGGTGTACACTGTTACTTATACACAGATCAGGGAAAGAGGAGTGCTGCAAGATAAGCATGGGAAAGTCAAGAAATGGAAGGTGTACACTGTTACTTATACACAGATCAGGGAAAGAGGAGTGCTGCAAGATAAGCATGGGAAAGTCAAGAAATGGAAGGTGTACACTGTTACTTATACACAGATCAGGGAAAGAGGAGTGCCACAAGATAAGCATGGGAAAGTCAAGAAATGGAAGGTGTACACTGTTACTTATACACAGATCAGGGAAAGAGGAGTGCCACAAGATAAGCATGGGAAAGTCAAGAAATGGAAGGTGTACACTGTTACTGATACACAGATCAGGGAAAGAGGAGTGCCACAAGATAAGCATGGGAATGTCAAGAAATGGAAGGTGTACACTGTTACTTATACACAGATCAGGGAAAGAGGAGTGCCGCAAGATAAGCATGGGAAAGTCACGAAATGGAAGGTGTACACTGTTACTTACACATATCAGGGAAAGAGGAGTGCCGCAAGATAAGCATGGGAAAGTCACGAAATGGAAGGTGCACACTGTTACTTATACACAGATCAGGGAAAGAGGAGTGCCACAAGATAAGCATGGGAAAGTCAAGAAATGGAAGGTGTACACTGTTACTTATACACAGATCAGGGAAAGAGGAGTGCCGCAAGATAAGCATGGGAAAGTCAAGAAATGGAAGGTGTACCCTGTTACTTATACACAGATCAGGGAAAGAGGAGTGCCGCAAGATAAGCATGGGAAAGTCAAGAAATGGAAGGTGTACACTGTTACTTATACACAGATCATGGAAAGAGGAGTGCCGCAAGATAAGCATGGGAAAGTCAAGAAATGGAATGTGTACACTGTTACTTATTCACAGATCAGGGAAAGAGGAGTGCCGCAAGATAAGCGTGGGAAAGTCACGAAATGGAAGGTGTACACTGTTACTTATACACAGATGAGGGAAAGAGGAGTGCCGCAAGATAAGCATGGGAAAGTCAAGAAATGGAAGGTGTACACTGTTACTTATACACAGATCAGGGAAAGAGGAGTGCATAAGATAAGCATGGGAAAGTCAAGAAATGGAAGGTGTGCACTGTTACTTATACACAGATCAGGGAAAGAGGAGTGCCACAAGATAAGCATGGGAAAGTCAAGAAATGGAAGGTGTACACTGTTACTTATACACAGATCAGGGAAAGAGGAGTGCCGCAAGATAAGCATGGGAAAGTCAGGAAATGGAAGGTGTATACTGTTGCTTACACCAAAATTTCTTGCTGGGCGTGCATGCGCACATGTGCACGCCATGAGGTGCGAGTAGGGCAGTGTGCGCGTGTGTAAGGCAGACTGAGCATGTGGGAGCGTGTTGGTAGACGTGTAAGACTGTTTGCGCTAGTGTGCGCGTGTAGGGCAGACTGAGCATGTGGGAGCCTGTTGGCAGACTTGTAACACTGTTTGTGCTGGTGTGCGCGCGTTTTAACCTGAATAAGCAGATTCCGAAACGTGTAAGCATGTGTGCACGTATGTAAGCCACTGTGAGCGTGTTTCTGCTGGTATGCACGTTGCTCCCCCCTGAGGAAACATAAAGGAAAAAGGAAGCAAAAGAATTAGTAGGAAGCTAGCAGGGAATACTGCTGAAGCTAGCAGGTGAAAACAATTAGAAGCAGGCAATTACACAGGCAGAATAGTAGCTCAGCCAAGCACTTAAAACTCTGCAAACAGCAGTGCAGGATGTATCTCTCAAGAGACACAGCAAGACAGGAGTAAGCTATTAGAAGTGAAAACTGAAAAAGCTGAACTCAGAGCAGAAATGCTAGGGGCTGCCATATCTGTCATAATGAGACATAGGCGACTTGCTGAGGGTGGTGACAATGCAGATGGTGCCAGACAACCCATAGTGAGGAGACGGAGAAGAGTGTACAGGCCCAGGGTCACGTACCACGGGTTACATGAGCTGGAGATAGTAGAGCGCTATAGAGTGGACAGAGACCTCCTGCAGCAAATTGTTGAGCTGTGCAGGCCACGCCTTAGACACAGAACCAACAGAGGGGAACATGTGTGGCCTAAGAATACTAGCAACAGGTACCTTTCAGAGACCAACTGGTGATATGATGGGGATATCACAGGCATCAGCCTCCAGGGTACTGCACCAGTTCCTGGATGCCATGTCAGCACATGTCGGTGATCATGTATATTTCCCCAATGCCCGTGAGGTATTGGTCAGCAATATGCGTCTCTTCCAGCAAATAGCAGAATACCCTGAGGTAGTGGGTGCAATAGACTGCACGCACATATGCATCAAAGCACCAGCCGATGAGCGGGTTAGGGCCTACATTAACCGCAAGGGCTTCCCCTCCATCAACTGCCAGGTCGTGTGTGATGCCCAGGACATAATAATGAATGTTTGTGCTGGCTGCCCTGGGAGCTACCATGATTCCCACAACTGGCATTTGACACAGCTGTACCAGACATTTGCCAATGGGGACATCCCACACGGACACCTAGTGGGGGATGCAGGTTATGCACTGGAGCCGTGGCTGATGACACCCATCAGAAACGCACACACACCTGAACAGGAATGCCATAATGAGGCACACGCACAAACACGTAATGCAATAGAGCGTGTGTTTGGGCTGCTCAAGTCACGGTTCCGGTGTCTGGACACATCTGGTGGAGCCTTGCAGTACACACCAACTACATGTACCCAAATTGTCATGGTATGTGCTATGCTAAATCATATGATCTTGCGAAAACAGCTGCAGCAGGACCAGCATAGGGCCGGGCCAAACAGCCCCCCACCATTGCCAAGGCCATCACAGGCAGAGCGTGACTCAGAAGAGGAACAACCTGAGCCTGCCCCAGTAGGCAGAAGGAGGCATGCCCAGTATGCCCTGGCCTTGGCAAAGAGGCAATGCATAGCACATACACTGGCTCAGTAGGAACCCTGGGAATGATACCCCTCTCTGACTCACTCAAATAATAACAGGGATGGCTAAAATGACATGACCTGCTCTCAAACATGTACAGGGAGTGTAATATGTGCATCCGACAGAGGCAGCCCTGCAGCACCACTTGAGGCATGAATGCCATGTGTAAAGTAATGTAACACCATGTACTATATGCACACTTGAGGACCCTGACTAACATCCACCCTCACCAAGCATGAAGCTACAATATGATGATGGGATGATCAATTGCAATAATTGGCTGAAGTAATGCAGTTAGTCAAAGAGGAGCCAATGTGTTCCAGCCTGGGATGACATGCTGAGCATGACATGATGCACCACCTGCTAGGGGTGACGTGCACCTATCAGTCCAGGCCTCATGGATACTGGCAAAGGCTGTCAGTACCCACAGAGTGCCCTGAATAGGTAAGTCTCAAAACACAAACCCACCTTCATAGGTACCACAAGGGATAAGAACCTAGATGTAATGCTACCCAATGCCAGAAGTCTAAACATCAAGATGTGTGCAGTGTAAACGCACACAGTATGGAGAATGTTGATATCTGTCCTGTAACAGAAAACTGGGTCAAGGCTCACATCAGCACCCTAAAACTACCAGGTTACACCTCATACTGTGCTGTACAGCCTCAAAACATGGAACAAGCTACAAAAGGAGGGTGACTAGCAATAATTGTCAAGGATAACCACACCCCCATGTTGGTACCTCAACAAGAAGCAGCATGGACTAGCCATGGTCAAGTACCAGTGGCTAAAACTGCCTCCCAGTATATAGCCTGCTACAGACTACCGTCCTAACACCAGGAACTGCACCTGGCCTATGTTGGAATACATGAATATATCAAGCCCCCCAAACCACATTATATTGGTTGACTGAAAATACCCAGACATACACTGGGAGCATTATACTAGAACCAACACTGTAGGAGAAAAGTTCCTGGAATCCATAAACCAAAATGCCCAGGAAAAATGTGCCACTCCCACAAGAGTGGTAAGCATACTGGATGTGATAATCAGCAACATGGGTACTGGATGGCAAGATGAGAAGTGTATCCCTCACTGGTAAGACCAGACCATAGAGTAATCACACTGGATATACACATCCTGACCACAGTCCCTGGCCAGAAAAACCACAGTGAAAAACATGTGTAAAGCATAAGTTGCACCCCTCCAAACTGATGTGGAATCCATTAAAGGCCCTGTGCAGGTGCAAAATATGGGACACACTGCAGAACCTGTTTTACAGGCATTCCATGAACACAGCCAGGAATGCTTGGATTATGCAATCACAAATAACAACAAGACACAATGCCATACATGCAGGCATCTGGCATGCTGGACTCCAGCCATTACCAAACCATGCAAGAGAATGAGGAAGCTACTACATGATAGAGCAAACATAAAAAGGGAAGTAATCACGGATCAGTAGTATGGCAATAAAATATGTCCACACATACAATCCACTAAGGCCAGCTACAACAAGTAGAATCTGTGAATCCTGAGGCAATGTTACACCTGCCCCAAGTACACAGACAACCCTCAACTCCCCCCAATAAATACAAATATATGTGAGAGATGCAACCATTTATCCAAACCGGAGGCTGAGCTCCCCCAACTCAGTACTGTCAAAACTAGTCAGGAGGAGAAGGTAACCACACACACCACAAACCCAGTCCCACATAGACCTATCACAACTGTAAACCAAACACATAAACACAGAAAAACATTCCCGGAGGCCCAAATTACAAACACACCACACCAACAGAGGCCTCCAAAGCAGACCCCCAAGCAACCACAACCTCCAAACATAGCACATGCAACACATAGTACACAAAGCTGGTGTGCCAAACAGTCACAGGCCAGAAGGAGAAACAACATGCCTGATACAGTTGTAATAGATGTCTCTATAGGCAGACACACTGCTGTCCCACTCACCAGACTGAACAAGGGAAAGGGTACAGTAAGCTGCCTATAGGCTGCTACAATACGCCACATAACACAAGTACGCAGGTCACCCCAAAGCAAGTAGAAATATGATGCAGTCATTGTCCATGCTGGTGTGAATGACCTGAGATGTACCTCCCTGGAATACATGAAAAGAGACATGGATGAGCTCTCTGAGTATGTACTCCAGGCCGGTATGACACTGGCCGTTTGCAGCATCCTACCCTCACCAAGAATGATGCCACAGTACAAACACAGAATGATCAGCTTTAACAGGTGGCACAATTACAGCTGTCAGTCCAAGAGGATCTAATGTCTGTCTGCTTGAGATGTCATGCATGACAAGCCATGCAGCTGTTCCAGGGATGGCTTGTACCTGTTACCCCTGGGCATCTGGATATTGGATAAGGCTTTTGCCACCTCCATAGAGCCATATGTAGGCAAGGCTGAAAACACTAACCCACCACCCTAGAAAACATAAGTGGTAAGAAACATAAGGGTAATGCTGACCAATGCCAGATGTGTAAACCGCAATATGCATGCTCCTGAGGCCCTTCCCAGTATGGAGAACATCGATGTCTGTGCAGTGACAGAAACCTGCTGCAAGCCTACTGACAGCACATCAGCACTACCAGGTTATACCTCATATCATGCGTTATGGCCCCAAAACCTGGACCAGAACATCAAAGGAGGGGGAGTATCCATATGCAGCATAGACACCTATATGTCCAGGTAACTGACAATGCATGAAGCAGCGGAGACCACCCATGTGCACCTAACTGTAGTCAAAACTGCTGTACAGTCTGTAGCATGCTACAGACCACACTCTCACACACAGGAACCCCACCCAGACATCCTGAAGACACTGGACAGTATGAATGTCCCACCAAATACTAAACAAGGTACTCACAAATTGCCACATAGGTGGTAAACCATTATGTATGCAAGGAGTAATCAGGAACCTAGGGACACAAGTGGACAGTAACCTGTTATGTGACACTCACATTGCCAATGTGGCTAGAAAGACTGTCTATATTGGACACCATATCATGAAAGGATTCACATCTACATCAACAGAGGTCATTGTGCCATAATCTAGTATAATGACTCATATGGGATGTACCTTACCTGACACCTGCAGCGGTTAGAAAGACCTCAAAGGTACCTCACCAAGAGGATAAAGGGTCTCAAATATATGTCATATGCTGCCTGGCTGTAGACACCCCAGCTGAATGCAGCCACATACTGCCTACACAGAGGCATTGTATGTCTGTTGTACAAGGCCATGTCCAACACAGGAGTAATGGACATGCTCCACCCCAGGAAAATCAAAGCCATCGGAGCTGTGAGAGTGAGAGATGTCAACCTCAACACATAATGAAATAGGATGTGCTGGAGGGACAGATACATAACCCAGAGGCTCCCCACACCCTGGAACAGGATCCCACTCCATGTTAGGCAGAGCCCCTCACTGACACCCCTCAACAGGAATATTGCCAAGTGGATGGATGATCGTAGATGTACACTGGGGGTCTTCACTGTGTCACATCCAGACAGAGGCACAGTAAAGTAAATCATAAATGGCCATACTATTCACATAGCAAGGGGCGAAAGACACACACACTCTGGCTAGGCTTACAAATGCCCTAGGGTGGATAGCCTAGTATGAACCTATGGACTTATGAAGATACAAATTGTACAGGACACTAAGGATAATCACAAGGCTTACTCAACTGATGGTAGGAACCATGTTGGGAATTCACAGATATGCTCCGAATCACACAAATATTACAAACAACATACCAAACACTCACACATATTGCCAACATACAACCTGACAGGTGCAGTGCAACACCCCCCCCCCAGAATGCAAAATATCTATCCCAGCAGACTGCTGGCCCCCTGACATTGCAGATGCTGAGGTAACAGCCAGCATCTACAAAGCAAAACACACAGCAGAAAAGGTATGAGATGGTGTTCTGGGCTGAGTCCAACATGGACTCCAAGAAGAATGGAATGCCAAATCACACTACTGCTCAATGTCAGCCTTACCACAGGATATGTACCCAAAGAGCAGTGTACAACAACAGTGGTCCTTCTCAACAAAGGTGTTGCCTGAATGGATACTGCAAACTACCATCCCAGGATCCTGACAAGCTTGGTCTACACAGCTATTGAAAGGATCAGCATGTACCGCAGACATAAAGCTATCGGGGACCTACTGACACCGGACCCTACCCAGTGTGGCTGTCGTAAGTGCAGATCTTGCCCCTAAACATGTTTGACCCATTTGAAACAGTCATTAAGGTCATTGATGAGGGCAATGTGGTCCACACAGCGTAGCTGGACCTTGCAAATGCTTCCATACAATACCCTACGTGTTCAGTATGGATATGTTCACCAGCTTAAATATAAACCCCTATGTCAGTAGAGGGGTTGCAAACCAGACCAAGGACAAAACTGACATGGTCAGACATGATGCATCCATGTCAGACTACAAACCAGATATAAGTGGCATCCCACAAGGCTTGGTCCTGGGACCTCCCTCGTTCCGTATATATGTCCCATAGGTACAGGCCAACATGGAAGGACTGTGACTGAACATGTATGCAGAGGAGTACAAACTGCCCACCATATCTGAACCCCAGCTGACACAAGCATCCCACAAAAGGGCCACATAGAAACAGACAACTGGTGCCATAGCCATGTCAGCAAGCTAATTGCAGAAATGTGTATAGTCAACCACCGTGGATATACAGTAAGTGCCCACCAATTACCACACAGGTGATAACCCATTACGTACCTAACATGTAATGAGAGACCTGGGGACACAAGGTGATAGATATCCTGCATTGGACAAACATGAGGCTGTAGTGTTCACAGAAACATACCATATACCCACCTAATCATGAAGGTTGTCAGATCTAGATAAGGGGAGGTCACTGCGGCTCTGCAGCCATCCTTCATCAGCATTACAATTGACTACAATAGCCCCTGTGGGATGTACCTCAGCAGACACCTCCATCAACTGTAAAGTCCACAACAGTACCTCACCAGGAGTAGCAAAGAGCTTGAACAGATGCCATGTGTTGCCTGATTAAACAAACTGCAGCTCCACACACTGCCATACTGCCCACCCAGAGGCAAGCTGTGCCTGATGTATAAAGCCATGTCCAAGCTGGAATCAATGAAGATGCTGCATCTTGTACAATCTGAATGGCAGTGAGCTATGCACATGAGAGACCTGAACCCCAGCACTGACATACATAGGACAAGCTGTACTGAATGAGCCATAACACAGAAGCCACCCCCACTCTTGAGTAAACTCCCAGTACAGGTTAGCCAGAGAGTCACCCATCGACACTCCTCAAGTGGAATCTTGATGAGTGGATGGGAGATAGTAGGTTTACCCTGGGTATCACTGTTATGTCACAGGTAGACAGAGGCACAGTATACTAACCATGACATATGCCATGGCAAACTCCAGTTACAATGTGTGTCGAAGGACAAACACACTCTCTGACTACCATTAGAAATGGCCTAGGGCACATCGCTAGTGTTTGCCAATGTCCACCTATTTTGTGAAATACACTACCAATGTTGGACAAGCCTGGTTTAGGTAGTCCATATCTGAACATAATGCAACATGGTCATATGTGCACAACTGGCCCCTACACAGTCTGTTGTGCTCACTATGAAGATTTAAAGCAGTGATAGTACTAAAGCCCAGGATACTGTCCACCACAGTGAAAGTACTGAACCAGTACACTATATGGTACTACAGTGTTAGGTCAGTATGAAAGGATGTTGACAACTGTATGCAAAGTATCCCATGCAATCCCTGCAGGCACAGTATGATCCCTGTTGTGTTCAGACACGAAGCAGTTGGCCAGTAAGTACACAACATGACACCCAACACACAACCATAAACGTGAGATATTGTTGAAGTTCACACTCACACAAATATGTGGTGGACTGCAGAGTTCAACATATGGAAAGCTCACACTGGGCATGGTCGCACACTTTGATAAATGAGGCATATGTCAGACAACATGCCATGGAAAGGCTGAACTGGGCATGCTCACACACTTAGGCCATATCTCCGTTTAGCAGTTGGCCACACATATCTGGTGTTTGTACGTGTCATTCCAGGAACCAACCACATCACAGCAATCTGCCCAGTGCACACAGTAAATGACTACAGAGACATAAGTGATATAGTGGATCCCCCACATATTCAAACACCTTCCACAGATACACAAGTTGTTCATAGAAACAGGGAATACTATGGCAATAAGACCTGCAGACAGTCTATCAGCAACAAATATTGTGCATCTGACAATTAAACATATGGGTGTAGAGGTCAGTACTAGGCTGCTTGCCCTAGGGAATGACAGCTTAGTCAGAGTGTGCTTGGCATCTGCATCCCCAGTACAGAAGGCTACTGTGCCACTGTAAAGTAGGTCACATAAGGCATCGTGTGAGGCTAGTGTGCTGTGCATCTGTCAAGCAGGGACACAGTGGAGGTCCCAGGGTCTGAATGTGCTAAGCCACATCCATGTTGTTGTGCGTGCTGGAAGAGGGTTGCTGAGGACCTCTAACCGTAAGTGGGCATCAATAACAGACTGAGGGGAGCCCTATCTGCATTGTCTGGACAATTTCACTGTCAACACTGTGTTGTGATGATTATGTGGGATTGAAGTGTCGTGCCAGTACTGTTCAGAGATGTCCTCCCTCTGTGGGTTACAGCTTTGCAATGTATTAGCTCACTCTGTCTCTTGGACAGCTCATATATGGCTGGTGAACACCTGACAGGTGTCCTGTTGTGGAGCAGTCATGGGTATATGTGGAATAGCATGATCAATGCAAACCTTACACATGCTCATAGAATGCAATTGTCAAGGATTATGCAGAGTGGCCAGTATAGTCCCCCAGCATGGGTCCTTTGAAGTCTTCCACCCCATTCTTCACAAGTGTAGAGTCTGCTTGTGCTAAATACAGTTTGTTTGCAGTGGCAACCTTGCCTGGGTGTGTGGATGGGATATGGATGTCCAGGGAAAGGTGGGTATGGTCAGATATCAACAATGGTGGTCTACCTCTGGTGTGGAGCAGGGAGTACCCATGTTGCAGATGGACAGGTGCAATATGTATTCCCCCATGTGGCTGTGGTGAGTGGTTCTGCCATAGCACATGGACCCACAAATTGTAGTGGCTGTAGGGTATTGTTGTAGAGGCCTGAGTAGTTTCCACACACAATATGCCTGTACCTGATGTTAAGAACTGGAATGGTGTATGTGAACACCTGCATATCCCAGAACTGTTCCCAGGGAAGCAAAGTGTGTGTCCTGGATGTGGGAGGGGTGTTCTGGACTGGTTGTGTTGTGTGTTACAGGTCCTGTGGTCACGGAGCATGGTATAGAACATAACCTGCCAGTGCGATGTGCATATCTGGCCCTGAAGTAGGTGGCTGCAAATGCATATATATGCTACCCCCCACCTGACAGGTAGTACTAGATGTACATACCTCTGTAGAAATAAAGATGTCAGCACCCTATAAATACTGCAGGTACTGAGCAGACGCCCAGTAATTCAGATAGCGCGCTCTGCTAATGCGTCTCCCTCAAGTGTCATAATATAGTTAGGTAAGAGTTCGAACCATGCAAATGCTCAGTGTGTGCGTGTGTGTGTGTGTGTGTGTGTGTGTGTGTGTGTGTGTGTGTGTGTGTGTGTGTGTGTGTGTGTGGGTGAGCGGGGTTGTTGTGTGTGCAAGTCTGTGTGAGGGAAATGTCCCTTTTGGCAACTGGGAAAACACTCTACAGGATGCACATTCCCCTTTCTAAACACTGATGATGTCAGCACCCTATAAGTACAGCAGGAGAATGAAAACCTCCCAGTAATGTGAATAGCATGCTTTTCTAATGCGTCCGTCTATTTTTTATTTATTTATTTTACATTTGTTAACCGTGCTAGTCCAACTGGATACATGTCCATTTTCAGTGGAGGCCCGGGGAGAAAAGCTCCGCTAACTACTACTTAACAAGTTAAAAATATACAGAATTATACAATAAAAAGAAAACATTTGCTTTAAATTTCTTCCAGAATGTATAGACATAAGAGTACAATATGAGGCTTAGCAGGTGAATAAGATTAGATATTTTACTTAGTTACAGTATTACTACATTATACGTGAGAAGCAAAATTAGATTTATGTCTATTTATAGAGAGAGAGAGACAGAAATAATTAAGAAGTGGAAGTTGTAGTATACTAGAGTTAGGAGGAGGAGGAGAAGGAGGTCAGAAGAGAGGAAGGAGAGAAAAAAGAAAGAAGTTAGCCAGGGTTATAGCAAGAGCATAGCCAGTGGTTGGTTAGGAAGATTTTGAGTTTGTTTTTAAATAGTGGAATTGAGGTCAGGGATGTGAGGTCTGGTGGTAGATGATTCCATATTTTGCCAACTGAGTTGGAAAATGTGGAGTCACCTGCTATGTTATTTGATAGAGAAGTCTGAATCAGTATTTTGTTAGAGAAGCGAAGGTTCTTCATATTGGTATAGGGTTTTATAAGGGTGGAGAGCATTGGTGTGTTCTCTAGGTGATGAAGGGCTTTGTGGGCAATTGTAAGTTGATAGTATTGTATTAGGTGGGGTAGTTCCAGCCACCCTAGTTTTGTGAGATTCAAGCAATGGTGAGTTCTATATGGAGAGGCCGTAGCAAATCTGGCAATGTTGTTGTATGATGTGGCTAGTTTATTGAGATTATACTTAGAAAGATTAGTGTATATGGGGGAAGCATATAATAGGGTAGAGATTAAGTGGGTTCTAGCTATATTAGATCTGGCTTCAGGAGTTAAGAAATATTTGATTCTGTAGAGAGAACCTAGTTTTCTGTTAGTTGTTTTTATTGTTGAGTTAATATGAAAGTCAAATTTTAGTTGGTTGTCAATAGTAATACCCAAGAGTTTTGTCGTTTGGTCTGGAGTGATGAAGGTGCCATTACTGGATGTGAGTGTGAACTCCATAGAGGGAGACAGGTGAGTGGGTGGAAAGATGAGAAGTTTGGTTTTCTTGGGGTTGAGGAGGAGACAATGATTAGAGAACCATTGCTCTATGGTGGTGAAGGTTTTTTGTGTGAGGGAGTGAAGTTCAGTGTGAGTTGAGGCAGAGCAAATGATGGTAGTGTCATCTGCATATTGAATACAGGTAGATAGAGGTGTGGATAGATGAAGGTCATTTCTAAAAATGGAAAACAGAAGAGGACCTAAGATGGAGCCCTGAGGGACCCCTATAGAGGTGGGGAGAAGATCAGAGAGATGGTTGTCCCAGAGGACTGCCTGTTTGCGATTTTCAAGATAGGACGTGAACCAGCTTAATGCAAGATTGTCCAGAGAGAGGGATTTTAAATGATGTAAGAGGAGTTGGTGATTAACCATGTCAAAGGCTTTTGACAGGTAAACAAAGAATGCTGAAGAGGGAGTATTATTGTTGTGATTTTTGTTTATAGAGTCTATGAAGGATAGTAAGGCTGTGGTAGTACTATGGAATGGTCGAAAGCCATGTTGGCAGTTAGCTAGGAGAATGAAGCTTAGTAGGTGATTAAGTAACTGTTTGTGGATGCATTTCTCCATTATTTTTGCAAGAGGAGATAGTAAAGCTATGGGGCGGAAGTTAGAATACTCCGTATAGTCACCTCCTTTGAAAAGGGGGATAATGTGTGAGATTTTCCAGACTGAGGGGATAGTACTTTCCTTTAAGGTCCTATTAATCAATACAGAGATGGGGTAGGCTATAGGTTTTGCACCTAGTTGGAGGTATTCTGCTGGTAATTTGTCAGCTGAGGGGGTTGTTAGTTTAAGTTTTTGAAGTAAGGACAATATATAGGAGGTGGGTATAGGTTTAAGATGAAATGGGGGGGTGGAGCTAGGGGTTAATAGTTTGGAGGTATCAGGGTTTTGTTGGTTAGCTAGTTTTAGTATAGCTGAAGTAAAGAAGGTATTAAAGGCATTAGCTGTTTGTAAAGGAGAGTCAGGGTTAGAGCCTAGTGGATTAGGTGTGACAGCTTTGGCAGGGGATAGCAGTGTGTTAATAGCGGTCCAAAATGTATGTGGTTGGTGAAGGGAAGGATGTTGTAGTTGAGTATAGAAGTTTCTTTTATCTTTTAGGATGGCTTGTTTTGTCATATTTCTTTTTTGTTTAAAAGTGAGATGATCAGTTATGTTTTCAGTGGTTCGCCATTTAGTCCAGGCTTTATTTCTATAAAGTATTAGCTGTCTAGTTGTGTTTGAGAGCCATTCGGCTGTCTTAGCTTTCATTCGTATTGAACGCAAGGGGGCATGGTGTTCAAGGATGTTGAGAAAAGTATTATTGAAATGGTTAACAGCATCATCTATAGGGAGAGCTTTAAGAGGTGACCAGTTAACTTGCATAAGTTCATTCTGAAACAGATTGGGGTCAAAATGTTTTTTACTACGGGAGAATCGAACTTGGGTTGGGATAGAAAAACTAGTTTTATGCCTGATAATATAGGTTAGGGAGTGATCGCTGAGGTCATCTGGGAGAGTTCCTGTTGTATATTTTTCCTGGGGACTATTCGTTAAGATCCAGTCAAGTATCGTTTCTTTATTATTACATTTGTCTGTTCTTGTTGGGGAGGTTATGTTTTGTGTGAAGCCATAGAGGTTAATAAGGGTAGATGGATTAGCATGTTTACATAAGTTCCAGTCAATATTAAAGTCTCCTAGGAGTATAGTTTCCTGTAGGAGGTTTAGTGAAAGCCAGTTTAGTAGGTCTTCTAATATGGTAAGATTTTTGCCTGGGGGAATATAGGTACAGATAATATTAATAGTTTTGTGAGGGTTGAGTTGAAGTTTTGAAATAATAATTTCAACATTAGTGTCAGTTGGGAGGGTATGATTTGTTTTACTTATTTGCAGTCCGGCTTTATAAAATATAGCTACGCCACCTTTTGTTTAAGCGGTCTTGTCTGAGGATATTGTAGCCAGGGGGGACTATTTCATTATCTTTTATTGAAGGTTTGAGCCATGTTTCAGTTAGACAGAGAATGTCAAACTGTTGGACATCTAGAAGAGCATGGATTAGTGGAATTTTATTACAAATGCTACGTATGTTTAGTTGGGCAATTGAGAGTGATTTGGGGGGTTTAGTTGATACTGTTGGCTTTGTATTAACTGGTTGTGAGTTAGTTGGTAGTGAGGATGGGACAGGGCCGGGGTTGGGGTGTATGTCTCCATCAATCAATGAGCAAATTAATATAAGGTTATAAAATTGAGGGGGTTTGCAATAGTAAATATCATGTTTTTTACAGTTATGAATAAAGTATTTAGTGTGAGAGAGACGGTGATATTTAGGTTGGAGATAAGAGGTTTTGTAGATGGCAATGAGATAGCTTATGGATGTAGTTGGGGGAGTAGATAATGTATGTTTACGTGGGATGGTAAGAGTTGAGGGTAAGGGTTGTTCGTAGGAGGTTGAGAGATAGGTAGAGGTGAGAGTAGTTAGAAGAGTTAGTAGTAGTAGAGGGTAGTAATGGTTAGGCATGTTAAGTAGAATTGGAGTGAGTGGCTTGAGAAGATGTGGTCTAGAGAGTAAAAAGGAAGGGGGAGGGAGGAGAGTATTATAGATGGGGTAGGTACAGGAACTAGAGGGGGAGGGAGGGGAGTATTATAGATAGGGTGGGGACAGGAACTGGTTGTGATTGGTTCTGAAGAAGGGAGGGGTGTGTCTATGTGGGGATAAATGTAGAGGTTGCAGGGGTGGGTGGAATTTGGGGGCAGGGAGGGGAGCGGAGTGAGCCCGAAGGGTGAACGGAGCAGGAAGACACAACAGAGTTGTAGATGTACAGAGAAGACAATCAGTAAGGTGGAGAAACAAGCAGGTAGGTTTGTAGCAGGTATTGTAAATGTAATAAATGTAAGGTGTGGTGAAGTGCAGGTTTGTAGCAGAAAAGTAAAATAGAAGAGAGATATGGCAGGGGCCAGAGAGAAAGAAAAGAGCAGTTAGGAGCAAGGAGATCCAGGTACAAGACAAAGGTACTGAAGAGTAAAGGAGTAAGTTAATAGGCAGTAAACCAAGTCATAGAAGGATGCCACCTAGTGGCCAGCAGGTATATATTAGAGTTATGCAGGTAAGGAAGGGGTAAATGGGGAAAAATAGTAAGGGAAAGACAAAAAAAGTGTTAGGGGAAAAAGAGAGGATGCTTACACTGGTGACTATGGGAGTGTAATAAATAAGGGTCTGGAGAAGTATAGAGATAAGAACTAGGGCTGTTGGCTGCTGGCAGTCCTGGGCAGGTAGCTAGATTAAGATACTCAGGTCAGAAGTTTTGGATTTAAACATGTATAAGTAACATACTTTTGCAGTCTCTTTTGTATGAAACCTCCGAAGATAACAGGGTTGGGGCTTAGTTGACACAAATGCTGGTCTTCCAAGAGGGCAGAGTCACTTGTGTAGGTGACTGCAGGGTCCAGTTAGTCAATTTTACAGTCTCTTTTGTATGAAACCACCGAAGATAACAGGGTTGGGGCTTAGTTGACACAAATGCTGGTCTTGCAAGAGGGCAGAGTCACTTGTGTAGGTGATTGCAGGGTCCAGTTAGTCAATTTTACAGTCTCTTTTGTATGAAACCACCGAAGATAACAGGGTTGGGGCTTAGTTGACACAAATGCTGGTCTTCCAAGAGGGCAGAGTCACTTGTGTAGGTGATTGCAGGGTCCAGTTATTCAAACTGGGTAACCGTCCAGCACCAGGTTCGGGACGTACAGCAGCCACGCAGCGTGTTGGGAAGAAAGACATAACCATTTTATGTAGGGGGTTGAATCCTGCAAATGCCCAGTGTGTGTGGAGGGGGGTTAGTGTGTGCAAGTCTGTGTGAAGGAAATGTCCCTTTTGGCAACTGGGAAAACACTCTACAGGATGCACATTCCCCTTTCTAAACACTGATGATGTCAGCACCCTATAAGTACAGCAGGAAAAGGGAAACCTCTCAGTAATATAAATAGCATGCTCTGCTAATGCGTCTGTCTCAAATATCATAACATAGTTAGGTAGGGGTTTGAATCCTGCAAATGGCAAGTATGTGTGTTTGGATGAGGGGAGTTTGTGTGTGTGCAATTCTGTATGAAAGACATGTGCTTTTTGGCAATCAGGAGAACACACTACATGATGCACATTACCCTTTCCAAACACTGATGATGTCAGCACCCTATAAGTACAGCTGGAGAAGGGAAACCTCACTGTAATCCGAATAGCGCACTCCGCTAATGCGTCTCTCTCAAGTGTCATAACATAGTTCGATAGGGGTTTAAATCCTGCAAATGGCAAGTGTGTGTGTTTAGATGGGGGAGTTTGTGTGTGTGCAACTCTGTGTGAAAGACATGTGGCAAGTGTGTGTGTTTGGATGGGGGAGTTTGTGTGTGTGCATTTCTGTGTGAAAGACATGTGCATTTTGGCAATCAGGAGAACACACTACATGATGCACATTACCCTTTCCAAACACTGATGATGTCAGCACCCTATAAGTACAGCTGGAGAAAGGAAACCTCCCAGTAATCCGAATAGCACACTCTGCTAATGCGTCTCTTTCAAGGGTCATAACATAGTTAGGTAGGGGTTTGAATCCTGCAAGTGTGTATGTTTGGATGGGGGAGTTTGTGTGTGTGCAATTCTGTGTGAAAGTCATGTGCCTTTTGGCAATCAGGAGAACGCACTACATGATGCACATTACCCTTTCCAAACACTGATGATGTCAGCACCCTATAAGTACAGCTGGAGAAGGGAAACCTCCCAGTAATTCGAATAGCGCACTCTGTTAATGGGTCTTTTTCAAATGTCATAACATAGTTAGGAAGGGTTTGAATCCTGCAAGTGTATGTGTTTGGATGAGAGGAGTTTGTGTGTGTGCAATTCTGTATGAAAGACATGTGCCTTTTGGCAATCAGGAGAACACACTACATGATACACATTACCCTTTCCAAACACTGATGATGTCAGCACCCTATAAGTACAGCCAGAGAAGAAGAACCTCCTAGTAATCCGAATGGTGTGCTTTGCTAATGCGTCTCTCTCACGTGTCATGACATAGCTAGGTAGGGGTATGAATTCTGCAAATGGCAAGTGTGTGTGTGTGTGTGTGTGTGTGTGTGTGTGTGTGTGTGTGTGTGTGTGTGTGTGTGTGTGTGTGGGTAGTAGGGTGTGTGTAATTACAAGTGTGAGAAAACAGTTCCTTTTGGTAACTACTACAATACACCAGATGCTGCATATTCCCCCAGTAAACACAGGTGATGTCACCACACTATCAGTACAACCAAACAGGGCTAATTGCCCAGTAATGCCAATAGTGTGCTCTGCTACTGGGTCTATTACCACGGTCAGAGCACAGATAGGTATGTTTTGGAAACCCACAACTGCCACGTGTGGTTGTGTCACACAATATGACCATGTGTGGGTTGTTGTTCATAACAATGCATGACATTGCTTAAACCAGCAATGGCAATGCACACATGATGTATGTGTGTGACACATACACATATATACCTGTGACCTTCAGTAGTTACCATGTCTGACACGTGCCTCAAGTGGATAAATGGTATTTGCAATGCATAACATTATGACTGTGTTTTACTGTGCAGTGGCTGCATGCGGTATGTGTATATACAGTGTGAGTTGTATATGGTATAATCCTAACAGCAGGGGATACACATCTGGTCTGGGCCATATAGTCTACATGTAGTCGATGAACAGGTGCTGCATGTTCCCACCTGTTGTGGGAGTGGTAACATGTTGTTCCACTGCAATTCAGTGACTACATGCTGGGAACCTTTCAGCTAGTGTGTTGTAGCTACAGTAATGCTCACACACAATGTTCGGCTGGATGCAGTCCAGCCATATAAAGACATATCTAGAGACTGTTACATTGCCAGTGTTGTTAGGGAGGACAGGTGGGTTTCCTGTGTATGGGAGGGTTATGTGTGCCAGGCTATGAACCAGAAGGCAGTCCAACACACTGTTAGCTGCTCATGGATAGGCCCTGATGCTTTGTGCTGTGCCAACAACCTGGAGGTGTGTGTATCTGTGGTGCCTTGAGATACCACCCCCCTGTCCATGTGTGTTACATGTGTAGGGAACGACAGGCATGGTATGAGGTATAACCTGGCAGTGATGGGTTGCACCTGTGAGCCATGAATCAGGAATCTGTTACTGCACAGATATTGCAGTTTACTGTGCTGAGGACAGTGTCCAGTGCATGCATCTTGCGGTGTACACTGCTGGTGTTGTGTAGCATTACTGTTAGTGTCCTATCCCATGTGATACCCGCGGAGGTGCCTATGTAATCTGTGTCCTGCCGCAAAAGGCACTATGTGTGTATCAAGGGGCTTCGCCAATATACAATGGTCCATGGGTGTCACGTGCAAGCTGCCCCTCGCAAATCATTGTGGCTTCCCTAGCATGTAAGCACACGTTGACAGCCATTGGATACCCTATGAATGACATTGGAGATTGAGCAGAATGTAGACATGGAACACCCTTCCTACATATTGTGGTAGCATACCTGGTGAGGGTATGATGGCAACCAAGGTCAGGCTCATACTGGCCTGTGCCACATGCTGAGAGAGCCCTTCTATGTTCCCTATCATGTAGTCCAGGGAGGTACGTCTCAGGTCATCCATAGTGGCATGGACAATGACTGAGTCATATGTGTCCATGCCTCTGACTGACCTGTATGCATGTGTTTTGTGGTGGACCATAGTGCCCCACGGGCATATCACTGTGACCTTCACCATGTACAGCATGTTGAGCGGGACCCCACTGCAGCGGCCAAGAGAGGTACCTGACACATCTGTAGCAGGTGTGTTGTGTAGCCCTACAGGCTGTGAGTGTGTGGCACACAGGATACGTGTGCCATGTGTGGCATGTGCTCTGTTCCGACTTAATGTATGCCTGTGTGCCAGCTGCGGAGATGTGTGATGCTCAGGCAGGATGCTATTCTGAGTCTCCAAGTATGCCCCAGTGTGTTCGGATTGCTGTCAGTGTGGGTCTATGTCAGACTGGTATTGTAGTCACTGTAGTATGTCATGCCACCTGACAGGGTATGGCATTACTGGGTTCAGATTGCTCAGTCCCCAGATTGGCTATGTGGTGGCATCTCACACATGTGTTGTACGTTCCTGGCCAGGGGAGAGGGTTGACTGCATACATGTGGCAGCTGTGACATTGCCACATGACTCACATAAACCACAACTGGACCATAGAGGTGATTCACAGGTAACCTTTGCACATGCTACCATAGTAGTGTGATTGCCATGGTGATTACCCACACATAGGGCCAATGGGAAACAACATACTGAAGGCGAGTATGTGTGGGTGTACGGCTACTGATTTCATAGCACTGGCATATATGACTGCACACGTGGGTAAATGCCAGGTAAGTCATATGCAATGTGTCACAGGCAACGTACATGCGAACAGGACAGACAGAGATGTTCTGTCAGGTGGATAATTGACATACGTATAGTACGCTATGCAGATGTTACTAGGAATCCACAGAAGCCCTGTAAATCTGCATTGCAGGTGGAATCAGTGTTCCAGGGAACCTCAAGCAAACATGCATGCAAACAAAGCTACAGTAAGCAGGGCTGGAAGTAGTCCATTGTACAACAAAGAAGGGGTAACACTTCCAGTAGGTAACAGTGCAAATATGCAGGCACTATCAACATGTACCCAGGAATGCACAGCTCAGATGTCCATGGTAGAACTGATATTATGTCATATTTAATTGTAATTTGACTTAAATTGATACTGCACACATATCAACATGCGCAAACATCCACATTGCATAGTCATTGTGGGCATCATGCCACCATTAGTGCACATGTCCATCATTGCGTATCACTACTTGCATTAGCTTCTCCCCTGTGCTGCCTATGTATGTGGCTATCTGTTGACATCCTTACCACCGGTATGCAATAATGTGCAGCTGTTACACTATGGTACTTACTATGGGTGTAGATAACAATTCAGGACAGTCATACAGTTACTGCATCAGGCATGCTGGGATATACACACAATCATATCAGCACACTGTACTGTTACCAACATGATACTAGTAATACACTTCTATGTAGTCACCCTGTGCATCAGCAACATGTTTACCTGTTCCTGCACTGATGTTGGAGATTGCAGGAGGTGGCACAGTTTCATCATATGCACAGGGTGTGATTTAGGTATGCCTAAGTCTGCCACTGATACCACCAATTGACATGTATGTGTATGTGTGTTGGTGAGGGACAGCAGTAGAGGGTGGGGCACTGTTGGTGCAGTGTGTGCGTGTATGTGGTAGCCCTAGGTGTTAACATTTTGCATGTGTGTATGCATGCACACAGTTCCACCTCATGGCTGCCATATACTGGAGTTTGTGGACAGCCACAGACTGCACCTGGCAGGTCATACAGATCAGTGTCTGTGGGCACGGACACGGTACCTGTGCCTGGCAGGGGTGCTACGGACCGTATCCGGTACTAAGCCAGACTGGGTACTGTCATCAGAAGCGGGAGTTTGTTGACTGGACACAGGTCCCTGTTGGGACTGTCCAGAGCCATGTGCACATGGTCCCTGGGGTGGTCTGATGACAGCACAGACCCAGCATTGCTGGGGCTGCTGCTGGCACTATGGGGGCATCCGCGGGCCTGTTGTCATCCGTGCTGACTGCCAGCTGCTGCTGTTGCTGGCATATGGCCATGTCAACGCCGCAACCATCCACCATTGCCCTGGCTCATGGACATGTGGTTGTGGAACTGCTGTAATATGTCCCCACAACGTCTGTCTATGACATTGGTGAAATTACGGATAGCATCTGCAATGTCATGCATACTGTCAGTCATGGATGTGCGACATGCTCTCAGCTCCCTCAGACCCTGTCTGGTGTACCTTTCCATACGTGACTGTGCCTGCATGACAGCCCGAAACATAGCTGAGGTTGACAGACCTCTTTGGGCACATCTGCCAGAGGCAGTACGCCCACAGATGCTCCCACGAGAATCCATGGGCAACTGTCTGTGTGGTACCATCTCAGGACCCTGCCCATGGCTGCTGTGTGGGGAAGCATGTGCCACAGATACCACATTACCCTGGTCAATGCCCACTGTATCCTGTCCATCACCTAGGGACAATGGTGACATAGGATGTACTGGCAGGATGACTGTGCGCAATGATGGGGTTGACAGCTGTGTACTGTCAATTGGCTGACCAATGATGGAACCTGACACACCTTCCTGTGCCATTACACAGATATCATCATTATCAGTACCTGTGGCACCAGATTCAGGTTCCCTGCTGCAGGACACCAGAGCAGCACCAGAACCTGTGGGAGGAAGACAGGAAACACAGTTTACAATGTCTACACAATGTTACCAGTGATGCACTAATGCACACATGCACACTTGCACACATGCACACGTGGACACAGGCACACATGCACACATGCACACATGCACTCATGCACACGTGGACACAGGCACACATGCACACATGCACACATTCACACATGCACACGTGGACACGTGCAAATGTGCACACGTGCACACATGGATACATGCACACATGCACACGTGGACACAGGCACACATGCACACATGCAGACTTGCACACATGCACACGTGGGCACAGGCACACATGCACACATGCACACATGCACACGTTCACCCGTGGACACAGGCACACATGCATACATGCACACATGCACATGCACACATGCACACATGGACACACGCACACATGCAAACATGCACACATGCACACATTCACACATGCACACATGGACATGTGCACACGTGCACACATGGACACAGGCACACATGCACACATGCACACGTGGACACAGGCACACATGCACACATGCAGACTTGCACACATGGGCATAGGCACACATGCACACATGCACACATGTACACGTGCACACATGGACACAGGCACACATGCACGCATGCACACATGCACATGCACACATGCACACGTGGACACATGCACACATGCACACATGCATACCCCGCAGTATACACACAGAGCACTACTGAGTTACACTAATATTACTAGCACTATCAGGACTATTATAGGTATTGTTAAAACACACTCACCAGCATGGATGGGCTGCCTAGCTGTAACACCAGAGGGACCTGCAGAAATGAGGGGATTAATGTCAGTGGGTACAACTGTGCCATTGATACTGCGTATGATACAGTTCAGTAGTACACCAGTTGCCTTTCACATGTCAGCTGCTGATATTGGCAATATCACACCTGCACAATTACATACGATGTTGACAGCTACATACCAAGGACACACCTTACACATGCATAAACTAACAGTGTACAGAACAGTCAAGTGTACATATGGCATATTACCTGCATGCTCCATGTCGTGTTGCTGTGTGGATCCAGCCTCCATCATAATGCAGGTGTGTTGCTGTTGATGTTCCTGGGCTGGAGTCACAACACTTAGGAGTAGCCCCTCCAGTCTGGTGAGGGGGAGGTGTGTGGCCACCCCACCTCCTGTGGCGACCTGTTGCTTGTGGATATCCGACGCATGCTGACGGACATTTCTGATTAAATCACTGCAGTGATGTCATACCTGCTCATATGTCCTATTATGAGTGCCAATGTCATTTACCCAATGGACAAGGTCTTGCCACAGTGCAGCCCTCTCCTGCTGATTCTGGCTGGTGCTGGAAAACAGTATGTCATAATCCCGCACCAGGCTCTGGTGTATCTCTTCATCTTCTGCAGCAGAGTAGGCAGGATTTCGCTGACGCGCCATGTCCCTGAAAGAGAACACAAACTATGTCAGCAATATATGGCACACATACTATACATGATACTCAACTGTAGTGATATACTACTACTCCCATATGTAGCACGTGTGTGTCTCTTGGTGGATACACATGTACATGGCCAGATATCAGTGCTCAGCCAACACCTGTGCAACAATACCTGCCACATTCCATACAACATAGTACCAAACCCCATCGGTCAGCACACTGAGACAGGTCCAATGCACAACCTCACTCTGGGGGTTCATACCAAGGTACTGTATGTGGAATGCCATCCACTAGTGTGATCTGGACACAAATTAATCGGCCTGGATATACATATCCCACCACCACCACCAGCACAGTAGACTACATTGATATATATGTGAATAGACAGATATTCACTTGTTAGGACTGACATGGTATCCATGCAGCCCACTGGGCTACTGGAAGCCACAACCTACAATGTTGACCCCTTTGCGAATGCTTCCCACGGACATTCCAAAGAATGCATGGAGCATGCACACACATTTCTAACCCAGACCCTATGCACAAAGGTTAAGCATCCTGTCTGGTGGACCCCAGCCAAAGGCAAACTGTATAACAATAGAAGGAGGCTACTGCAGGACAGAGCAGATTCACATAAAGGGAAGGCATCTGTGGTTGGCACTGGTAATAAGCTAAGGTCTCTCATAACAACATCCACGGCCAACTCTGAGAGGGAAATGGCCACGGACACTATAGATAACCACAAGGCCTTCTTCAGTTTTGTTAGACATATGGACCAAAAGCCTCAGATATGCTCTGAGTTACTACACACCTACTTAACATTCACTGAACCCACAGATATTGGCAACATTCTGGCAGACAGGTTCAGTGCAAATATCCCCCCTCCCTCTCCCCCACACTTAGAAATACTTATCACAGCTGAATGTAACCTCCCTATCATCTCAGATGTCCAGGTGAGGGCCGCCCTCAGCAAAGCAGAATACACAGCATCAATGTGACCTGATGGTATCCCTGGATGTGTGCTACGTGAACTCCAAGAGGAGATACAACCGCATATAAAACTGATATTTAACCTTGGCCTTACTACGGGATATGTACCTGAACACTGGCATACAGCAACAGTGGTCACACTCCACTAAGGAGGCACCTCTACTGACCCTGGGAACTACCGCCCCACAAGCTTAACCAGCCTGGTCTGCAAAGCTATGGTATGATTCATTATGGGACGCATATACAGCAATATTGGGTACCTGCAGATACTTGATCCCACCCAGTTTGCCTTTGTGATGGGCTGATCCTGCCTTTTGAACCTGGTTGACATTTTCAAAATAGTCACCGCAGCCATTGATGAGGGCAAAGCAGTCCATACAGCCTACCTGGACTTGCCTAAGGCCTTCAACACAGTACTCCACTCAGGCATCATAGACAAGCTTATCAGCTTACATGTTACTACATATGTCACATGATGGGTTGCACACTGGTTGAACTACAGAATCCATAAAATCAATATTGCGGGAGCCATGTCAGACTCAAAGCCAGTCACATGTGGTATTCCACAGGGCTCTGTCCTAGGACCCCTTTTGTTTGGCATTTACTTCTCAGATGTGAAAGCAAACATGTGCAGGTTGTGGATGACAAAGTTCCCAGATGACTGCGAACTAAGCGCCATAGTCGTTACTCCAGCTGACACACACATCCTACAGACAGGCCTCACTGAAATGGACAACTGGTGCCAGAATCAGGGCCTAACACTGAATGACATGTAATGTATAGTCATCCCCTTTGGGTGAAACTACGTGCACAGAACTTATCACATAGACATACATATAGATACAGACCAATAACACATATGGAGGGTTCACAGTATGTAGACTATTAACTTGTTACTTTACATTACCTGTGTTTGTCGCAACTGGTTGCGTTACCATTGCTATAGCTTCCTGCTGCTGATAGCCCAGCTTGATACTGACACTGATGACAGCTTCAACTTAGTTTGTCTTACGTGTGTTTTTGTTTGTGTTCTTATTTTCTTTTTTCTTTTTTTTATTTCTTTCTCTCTCTCTCTCTGCCTCCAGACGATGCAATGAAAGTATTGCATGCGTGGACTGGGAGTACAGGATGCTTTTGTAGGTATCTACATAAGTCCATGTGATGGCCTCTGCACCAATTGTAAGCCAGCATTTGCTAATTGCATGCAGCCAGTTGTGTACTGATTGCAGTTCTCACTGTGATTTCAGGACAGTGCTATAAAAGGGTATGTGAGATAGGCATTGCCCTTTCAGATTGTGAGGGCGGGGACCATGCTGGTATGCTGTGGAGACTGTTCTGTGAGTGTAAAGGTTAGTATCGCTCTCATTATTCAGGCTGTGTTGTAGATTCACATTTCTCCATTCCTCTCTCCTGTTCCCTGTAGTAAGTGTGTATGCACAATGACACCTACAACTATATATATATATATATATATATATACATATATTTATATATGTTTAATAACTGACATTATTACCTACTAGCTACCAACTAGCATGGCTGTTTCTGTTCACACACTACTATTATAGAAATCCACTAGATTTGACAGTAAATATACATGACATGCTTTGTGTACTACACATCCTATATTCCCTTTACATTCATTCCTACTATTACATGATATATTTATTGTAGCACAATGCTCTTGTATAACAGTCATGGCTTAGTGGTAAGTCATGCAGACTACTGTTTCCAAGGTCCTGGGTTCGGGACTGACAGTGCGATTTTATTTTGCTTTTGAACTGACTACAGGACCTGCCAATCAGAGTGACTAAGGCACTTTTAAGCAGTTGTAACCGTGTTAGCGCTGGTTTGCGCGGAGCTCCTGCATGCGCACTGGCGTTCAGTTCCGAGCACATCTGCTTACAACTGCTTAACAGTACTTACTCTGGTGCACACCCGCGCTATTTTCTTTGAAAGAAATGAAAATGGGGAGACAGGAAAGTGGTGAAAAAGGAGTCACAAAGAGGTTAAGACAGTAGGGAAACAAGCTTGGGTTTTGCAGGAGGGATGTAGGTAAGGCCCATAGCTGCCAATTTCCTCATCAGCAACAGCTGTGCATATGTTTGTAATTTGGTGTGACATTTGAAACCTTCCACCCCTGAGAGAGGTGTCAGGACAACAATAATACTTGTTGTACAGCCAATTGTAAATGATAGTTTCCATGGCCAGCAGACATGTGTGCGGAATGGGCAGCTATGTATGGGGCGTAATTTTTTTGTGGGTACAGAGTGCCCTTTTCTTTTTTCTTTTTTTTTTTTCAGGTGAGAGTGGTATGTCAGGTAAAGGAAGTCGATATAGCTGGGGAGGTAGGTTGGGTAGGTCAACAGACAAGACAAACAAGACGCATACAGGGGCGGTGTATGACACATGTGGGGGGGTTACACAATTGACAGAGACGGATGTTTGGATATCCAGAGCCCATGAGCCCACAGATGGCAACAGTGGAACTGATATCCCCACCCATGGGCAGTTGCCACTGTTCCTTCACTGCCCAGGACGGGGCTGTGCTGGGGGCTGTGTAGGCCAGGCAACAGGCATGCCTGTAAGTTGTGCACCTGTGTCTTAAGCTGGTGTAGGGGCCCAAGAACAGATTCCCGGATCTCCCTACACACCACAGTCCAGACACTACGGAGGGTGAGTGGTGGTTCTCCTCCGGCCACACTTGCAGAGGGGGGGACGGGCCCCATCCCCTGCAGCGCTTCCACCCACAGGTGGCACAGGGCCACCAGAGGAGGGTCCAGACTGGGCACTAGTGCCAGGTGCACTCGCCAGCTGAGGTGGGAGAGGTGGGTCCGCTGGAACCCGCCTTCCCTGTCGTTCTATGTTTTGCATTATGTCATGACAGTTTGGGTTAGTAACATACAATACCATTCGCAATTAGTTGTAACAGCATGCATTAGTATTCCCATTGACCAAACACCCAGATATTCACACCATTGAACAGCGAGCATAACACATGCATAATTTGAACAGCAATACACAGTCCAACAACATGCAGGGTTGATTGATGGCAACAGGCCATCAGGTTTGGATGTATGAACAGGGCAGATGCATCATCGTACATGCAAATATGTATGACCCAACAGGACAAATGTCCAGGGGTGTTAATTGTGATTGCACATACCAATTTCACGTGGAATGGATTATATGTGGTTATAGGGTAGGGTGAAGAAAATATAATTAACACCTTCAAATACCAATACATATGATGTACATTTCTAATAGCTGCAGATATATACACACTACTGTTCTACCTTCAGTTTCCCATGTCATAACTACTTCAAGTTGGTGATAGGACTGTTACTGCTACATCAATATACATTTTATTGTTATTCATACACGTTCATATCTGGCTTTGTTTAGCTACATCATCCTGCTACATTTGCTTTATATAGCTATAGACAACTGTGGATGTTTGGTATTTCAGACAATCATACTATCTGCATATTGCAGACTGAGAGCAACATATCCAGATTTTGGGATACACATTCCATCTGCAGCAACATTTTAAACACATTTCGCAGTTTGGTTCTGCTTGTCACATTCATTTCATTCTGTACTGACTGCAGTATACTTTATTCAGGGGTTATTACTACTTTATTGGTGGATTCATAACTCTTTCTCACACTCTCTCACTTATTTTAATGTTACTATTCAGGATGGTACTTACTTCTAGGCTTTATTGACATGTTTTACCTGTAGTTATTACAATCCTTTCCAACAGTCTCACTTCTGTCATGTTTCAGTATTTCAACAGGGATATATTTCACACGTGATTTGCTCATCTTCTGCAGCTGTACTTTTCAGCCTGCTGCAGGTTGTGTACTATAATATCACAGGTGGGGCATCTTTATTTCAGACTTTATTTTAGACATTTTAATTTTTCTGTTTGGATTACAGACTGCAACACACTTTTGTAATCAAGCAATACTTGCAAACACTCTTACACTGTTACTTGCACATTTTATTACTTAGTGACTACACTGCACTCTTTTGCTAACTGTCATACTTTTATATTTCTTTACAGTTACTGGGAGAGGATTACTGACCTGCCTGGTGGCGCAACCGCACCAGCCTATCGCCATAGGCTCTGCGGTTCGCAGAACGGACACCTGCAGCTGTAATATAAATAAAGTAATATTGGAATACACATCTCCATAATATCAGCTAGCTTAATTTCTTACATACATAATTAAATGTAACTTACTCAGTAGTGGGGCGTTGGGCATTTGCCGGGCCTCCTGGATCCAAAGGTTCAATTGGTCCTGCTTATGTCTCTTCAGGTCCGCATGGTGGTGACAGACCTGCTCACCAGTCCTTGGAATCCCTGTGGCACTGGTGAGATCATGAGCCAACCGGTCCCACGCTTCAGCCCTATATGCTCCCCACAGGACCTGGCCCTGCATGAGTTGGGCCTCATGATTGTGGACAAGGAGCCACACCATATATCTGGACTCCTCAACACCCCATCTCTGTGCTCGAAAGCAACTACCCTCACTTACTCCTGACATTCTGGCTGCAAGTTAGTTCTACAATCGTTTATGCTGTGTATTCCCACCTATGGGGCTTATATATGCCATTTGTCCCGCACTTATCTGTGATTGGCCATTTTGGAATTGTATCAGCTTCACAAAACCTGCTTTGTCATGCTCCACTTTCTATTCATTCCTATATATTTGCTATTACTGCATTTCTAAGTGCAGCTGTCATGGCTTAGTGGTTTAGTACCTTGACTATGGTGCATGGTATCCTGGGTTCGAACCTGGCCACTGCTTTTTATATTTTATGACTGTCTAGACAGGCTAGGGGGTGTGTCTCTGTAAAGGCAGTTTTGTTACAGCTTGCTCAACGTTGCCCGTCGGTTAGCTTGTTGGCGCGGTGCGCAGCTCCGCGCAAATGGGTTACGCTAGTTTACGCTTCATATGGCTGTCAGCACGCATATTACACTCAGCTCGGCTATGGGCACACAGTTTCAGCATGTTAAAACACGGCTCCCCTACGGGCACTCATTTTGCACCTGTTAAACCACTGCTCACCTACGGGCAGATGCACTCAACTTGTTAAACTATAGCTCAGCTATGGGCACATCTGGCATTTGTTATTATTTTGGTATCTCACATTTCTTCACTATAACTGGCCTATTTCATTACATTTTACATAAAAAATTTTTTATATGTGTACATATGTGTCAGGGACTTGTTTCGTGCTTATTTCACTAAAAATAAAAATTGATGTTGTGGGGGCTCGAACCATGACTGCCTGCTGTTCAGCCGACGTCTCTACCGCTATGCTATCGCTTTTTGGCTTACTTTGCATAGTTAGTTCTTATATGCTTTTCCACTTACTGCTAACTGTGGCTGAGCTATGGGCACGCCAACGCAAACGAGCGCACTCACGGGCAAACATCTTTACAATTTAAAAAAATATATAACATGTTCATTTATATATTTTATGTTCATAGCCTGTGGGGGCATGTGTTGTGTTGTGTTTATTCACATTTCCATGTACTCTGTTGTGGGGGTTTACTTTGGGCACTTTTACTCTTCTGGGGGTGTGTCCGCTTGCAGGGCTCGGCCTACGGACATGCCCTCTACTGTCTTTCACGGACCGTGTTAGCCTTAGGTGTGATTCAGCATGCCCTCATACATATGCATGACATGCTGTCACACCGTTTAACTGCAGCCTCTGTGTAAGCCTTGTAACTCTTACACGGAGGCTTTGTGAATCCTGCCCAAATTG
This sequence comes from Protopterus annectens, assembly GCF_019279795.1. Lineage (NCBI taxonomy): Eukaryota > Metazoa > Chordata > Ceratodontiformes > Protopteridae > Protopterus > Protopterus annectens. The sequence goes on from NC_056736.1 coordinate 692,030,555, forward strand.
TCTAGCAGTAGTAGTTTAACCTTTATAACTTCACAATCACTCCACTTCAGTATAACAGTTCCTTACAAAATGGTAGCTGAAAAAATGTCACACAAACTGATAAGTTCATGAGTATTTGTTATCATTGGGACTGTCTCACTGCAAAATTTAATGATTAATTTCTGGAGCAATTAAGGCTGGCTATGCTGTTTTTCCCAGATTTATAAGAATTAGTCGAAGTGACAAAAATTCTGAAAGCCTGAAATGTCTTTTAGAAAACAGCTCACTCAGAAGACTGGATTGTTCCAGAGCCCTGCTACATAATAACTAATGCCTACAGTGTTGTCCTTGTAACACTACATAAATATGAGTGCAAATTCATTGTTTAATGCTGGAAAAGTATAATATTTTATTTCTCCCAATACATATACTGTACAATGTGCACCCAGCCCTTCACAAACACATTTTCCAGAAAGTTGTGTAGCATAAAGTTCAAGATCTTGAACTCCGAATGTGGAAAAATTGCTTCTGTATTAAGCTAAACAGATGACCTCAACACCTTTCTAAAATGATTTCCAGGAATAGCTTGACTCTGTGATTGCCAGGAATGTACAATACTGGAAGCTATGAAATTGCTCTCAATGCAGCATTTTAATAAATATGCCTTCCCACAATTATCACATTATAATCTTAGCATTTCTGACAGGGTACAGGGTAGAAATCACAAAAAGGCAAATCACATAAATTCAATGCATAGTCACACAGAGTTGTGTACTTTAGATTCATATGGGATCAGATGAGTTCAGAACAATTATTGTGGATGGATCCACACAACAACACTGAACTGCAGATCTGTGAGGAGGAAATGGCTGAATGCTGAATTGCAAAAATACCACATGGTGTTTATTTTGAATCCAGGTAAAGTCTTTGGCATATATTTTCATATATATCTAGTTCCAGAAGTAGGAATCCTTCCTTTGTCACAGCATGTTGAAGAAATAGATAACAGTGTGTTAACTGCTATGACTCTTAAATGTAAAGAGTTATGATTATTGAATTGATTCAAGCTGTGACATCATAGTATGTTTCAACTGAAAATAATGTTCGATATAGTGTGACTTCAGGGTTTAAATACATTATTTAAATACATTATCCTACAGGGGACGGGAACCAGAGCCCTAAACATGGAGAGGACCTGTCCCTCTACATTCATATGTGTGCAGCACTGTTGATTTATATAAAATGCATGGATCCTGCATGTCTCTTGACAGATATAGCAGCTGTGAAGTATCTTGGATTTAGACAGAATGAAGAATATAGATAGCATTCTGTCTCACCTGGTGTTTTCAGGATGGCAAAGTGTTTATGTTACAAATGCAAACAAAAGGATTCTGGGAAAGTTGATCAATAATGGAGAAAGTAAGTAAGTCTTAGAGAAAGTTTTAAACTGAGGCTATTTTTGGAGATAACAGTATAAAATGTTAAAACTAATTTTTTTCTGAAATTATGAGTTAACTTATTTTCACATGCTAAAGCTACTCCATTCTTATAAATCTGAAGCATGCTCCTGTTGTTTCATCATAACCAAATATGAATCTAAGAAATAGCTACAGTGCTGCAGCAGACAGCACTGTCACCTGACAGCTAGATGTTCTCGGGTTTGATTCTCTGCTGGGTGCCATCTGTACAGAGTCTGCATTTCCTCTGTGTATTCATGTGGGTTTTCTCTGAGAGCTGCTATTTCCTCCTACATTCCAAAGACATTTATTTGTTAGGGTACTGGACACTTGAAATTGACCATGTTTGTGACTGTGTCATCTGTATGTGTAATATGGAAGAACAAAGGTGACAGGACTAGTCACCTGGCAGGGTGAACATTGGCTTTAGATGATTGCTACTGTTGAAGTGACACCCCAACCCCATGAGGGAAAAGGGGTTGTGGATGGATTTACCTTTTATTATTTTATTGCTGATGTATGATTTATGTACTACATCATGCTATCACTTTGCTTTTGCTGATGACATGTCGGCTGTCATTTGGTATATTGCTACTATTGACTGATTTATGTACTGGATTATTTCATAGGTTCATAGGTTCATAATTTAGTACTAAGCTAACTGCCCTTGCGAGACATTTTAAGCCAAGCCAATTATCCCTTGTGAGACTCAAACCCTGCACTTTGTGTTTGTAAGGCAAACGCCTTAGCCATTAAGCCACCCACCAACCCCACTCTATGCCTAATGTTCCCAGCTAATGGCTGAAAAAGGTTCTCTGACCAGTTCATTAACCCAGTGAAAATAATTAAAAGACAAAGAGATATCACATCCCAGAGCCATATGTAGAGCTGGGTGAACGGGGTAGCTGCTGGGCAGAAGGCGTTAGGAGGCATGATTGTCTGTTGCCAGTAGCCTGTACATGTAGTGTCAGCTTTCATTCAAGAGGCTGTGAGTAATATGGCTGCTTTTTAAGTGACTATCAATACCGTATTTATGTTTGCATTTAATAACGCACATTCTTAGTAATGATATGAAAGAACTTGATACAGTTACAATCAAAAGAGTTTTTAGGGGGAGGTCCTCAACTTTGGGTTGGGGGGGTGTCAGTTTGGTGAAATGCCAAGTGCAGCAGATGACCTAGCTACAGCTCTGTCATATTCTATGTGGAAAAGTCCTCCTAGAAAATATACAATTTCAAGACCCTTCAACTGCATCTTTTCAAACGTTTCAGTTGCTTGCCAAACACATTTTCAAATTTCAGATTTAATTAGTAAAAAACTCTGCTCAAAGACCACCTCACTAACAACTGGCTCTGCTCCTCCACCAAGCCAGGCTAATACCACATAAGCCCACATCAAATTTCATCCCCTAAATTTTATAGTCTATGTATACCTCACTCACACTTGTTAACAACACCTATCAGCTACCTACAATAACAGTATAATTCGATAATTCCTTTTTTTTGTAAGGGTATACATATGTACACGTATTAAAGTATACTCAAATGATCAACTAAATATATATATATATATATATATATATATATATATATATATATATATATATATTTATTTGGGTCCCCTTCATAACATTGAAATTTCATAACTTTGAATTTCATAACATTGAGATCGAAACATCTAGATCCCAAAACATTGAAAACCCAAAACATTGAAAATTCAGAACATTAAAAGTGTGCTTCATAACATTGAAAACTACAATACATATGTAAATAGCATCCTCTCCACCTACAACACCACCTATCTAACAAACATATTTTCTACTATGTTTCTGCAGGGGGCAAGCCCCCCTTCAGCCCCCATGTAGGGGGACTCTTCCCCCCCACACCCCCCATAAATTAAATATACCAATTCCAAGATTGCACATCAGTGGAAAAATTTAATCTCCTAATGATACAGTGAGGTTAGGAAATTAACTTTTTTCCACTGTAGTGCGATCTTGGAGTTGGTACATTTAATTTATGGGGGTGTGGAGGATAGAAATTGTGTTTGTTAGTTAGGTGTTGTTGTAGGTGGAGGTGATATTTACATGTACATTGTAGTTTTCAATGTTATGAAGTACACTTTCAATTTTCTGAGTTTTCAATGTTTTGGGTTTTCAGTGTTTTGAATTTTCGATGTTATGGTCTCTTATGAAATTCAACATATATATATATATATATATATATATATATATATATATATATACAAACGTGACTTTAATATATTGGAATAACTTTCTCTTTTTCATGAATGTGCCTATTGTATATTATACTTTCTTTGCTGTCTCTAAATATTTCTGTAAAATTTTATGTAAAACCAAACCGACACTGTACCTGTCAATGTTGTTCTTGTTTTATTGGAGCTTTTCTCCTCGGCCTGTACTGAAAATGGGCTCCCACCCAGACGGACCATCCCGGTCAACAAATGTAAAATAAATAAATAAATGTTTGGGAACCAGTAGTAAATAGTACCTGTAGTTTTTAATTTCTCCAAGTCTTTTGTGTTTCTAATACCATGAAGGAAATTGATCCCATTCCTAAGTCAAAGTATGATTAAATTTCAAAGTTCATGAAATAAGTATTGTTTCCATCTTTGAGGTCAGCCAGAAGTGCTCTTCCCAGCACCTGCAATGTGCTCAGTAATGACTCCTTCTGTAATTCATATGGAGTTACATGTACTGGTTCATGCATCCCTCCTTGGGTGGGTGGTTGGCATAGTGGTTAAGGTGTTTGCCTTACAGACACGAGGTGCAGCGCCTGATTTTCACAGGGAGTAATTGGCTAGGTTTAAAATAGCCCACAAGGGCAGTTAGCCTAGTATTAATCTATGAACCTATGTAACATATCTAAGTTCGACTGTAAATTCTTTTTTATAAGACCTATTGCTCCTACTACTATCGGAAATACCTGAGTATCCTTCTTCCACATTGCCCTTGTTTCTGCCTACAAATCTTGGTATTTTCTGCCTTTGTGTCTCTGGGTACATAAGACACTGTAGTCAGTGGGTGTAGCGATTTCCCTGATCAATACCACTTTTGCCTTCTTTGCATTGACCACTATATCTGGTTTTCTTGCATCTATTTTTTGAACTGTTGGTAATGGATGATCCCATGTGATACAGACTTCATTTTCTGTAATAATTTGTGGCTCGTGCTTCATTGTTTTTCATCTACTTCAGTATTATAATGTATGCACAATCCCCAATGCAACAGTCCTTCTGCCATTAGTATATCACAACCAGCAACAAGCTGTTATCTTATATTATTTGATTTACAGAAGTACAGCAAATTCATTAGGTTTGGGTCAGAGATTGCGCTGCAGGCCAGGCATCAGTCTCCCTTAAGAAGTCTATATGATGCAGAGTATAGTGACAGGGGCTTTAGTTGGTCTGTGTATATCATGTGCTGGAGTCCTTTGATCTTCTTTGTTAGAAACCCCTGAAGTCTCTCCAATTGCTGCAAGTGCTTTGTACGGTACATGCCAAAAGGGGCTTTATACTTAATTATGAGCCTGATTAGTGATGAGTATAGAGGGATTATAACCTCTTTTGCTCTAGAGTCAATGGCTTTGCTAATCAAGTGTGCTATATAGAAAGCCTTCCTTATTACAGTAGACACATGGTGGTAAAAGTTAAGGTCACAGTCTACTTCTGATCCCAGATCTCTTCTCAGTTCGTAGATACATAGGGTATTGTTGTTAATTTGACCATGTGAAGGGAGATTGTTTCTACCAAAGGGAATGATGATGCATTTCTTTGCATTTGGTTTGAGACCCAGACTAAGATACCAGTCATTGGTCAGTGTAAGACCCTCCTGAAGTATACCGACATCATTTGGGGATACAAAAATTGCACTTAGTTTGCAGTCATCCGCAAACTTGGTCAAACACAGTCCCTTAGTTTTGGCCAGAAATTCTGATAAGTATATACGAAACAGTAGGGGGTCCAGCATTGACCCTTGTGCCAACCTGCTGGTGACAGGTCTGCTGCTTGATGTGGAGTCAACCACTTTGATAGTGTGTGACTGCTTTGTGAACCAGTTGGTAACTCATCTTACAGCAAAGGGGCTTACATTTAGTTTGCTAAGTTTATCGGTAATGCCTGAGTGTGGGATTGTGTCAAAGGCCTATGCCAAGTAAAGGTATGCTGTGTGCACAGATTTGCCCTTGTCTATGGTCCTGGTCACATTTTCAAAGAAATTCACCATGTTTAACAGGCCGGATCTGCCCTTGACAAAGCTAAATTGGGTTGGATCCAGGGTTTGAAGGTCTCCTATATCTTTATTTATGAGGTCCATGATGATACGTTCCATGGCTTTACATATGAGGCTGGTCAGACTTATGGGTCTATAATTTGCTAGGTCTGTTGCTAAACCGCCTTTATGGAGGGGAATAACTGTTGCTGTTCTCCATTCCACTGGAACAAAGCCAGTGGAATGGTGCTAAACCACCTTTATGGAGGGGAATAACTGTTGCTGTTCTCCATTCCACTAGAACAAAGCCAGTGGTTAGGCTGTGATTGAATAAGGTACTTAATGGTGATGCCAGTTCATGTTTTACTGTTTTAGTTTGTTTAAAAGACAGTCTTTGATGCTGTCTGGTCACATAGAGGCTGTATTTTTTGCCTTAGACAAAGCTTTAATGACCTGTTCTTTGGATATGTTGGGTGGAATGGAAGTTGGAGGCAAGGTCTGTGATCCTTTTGGAGGGGATAAGGGAGTGAAATTTGCACCAAATCTGTCCAGTAACATGGTTGCTATCTCTGTGGGATGAGTGTGTGCGATACCGTTAATCACAAGTTCGGCACATGCTTGGGTTCTACCTTTTAAGCTACGTAAGTAGCTGCAAAAGGCCTTATGATTATCCTTGGCTGTGATTGTTAAGTTGTTCTCAAACTTACCCTTAGAGGATTTGACATGTTGTCTTGTTTGCCTGCTGAGGCTGAGGATGGTGCTTTTCCATTGTTAGGGCCTTGCCTAAGTTTTCTTAGACAGCAACTTTTTGCATTTGTTGTAAAGTTTATTGATGCTGAATGTCCACCAGAGTGGCTTTCTTTAATTGGGGCTCTGGCTTTGATTCTGTCTGGAACAGCCAAGTCTGTACACTTATACAAGTGATTGTACAGGGATTTAGTGTAAGCGTTTGTGTAGTTACCACTTCCAGCTTGGGGTGAGACTTGGAATGCATTTATACCTTTCCTTAGGAGGGCATAGTTTGCTTTGGTGAAGTTTTTTACTTTGACTTCACCCTTTGTGAGTTCTGGCGTTATTACCAGTTTGAAGGTGGTGCACCTGTTTGTCATGTTAGTGAGGACCAGATCTAGTATCTTTGTTCCTCTTGTTGGGGTTTGAACAATTTGTTCCATAGCATTTGAGCTAACAAAGTCAAGGAACTTTTGCACTAGTGAGTTAGGGCTAGAATAGGTTTAGAAGGTGATGGTGAGATGATTGAAATCTCCCATGACCAGAGTGTATGGCAATATTTGGATTTACTCGAGTTTGGTCAGGTAGGCCTCATGCGCATCATGATCCATGAAGGGGATCTATAAGTAGCTAAGACTTGAATAGGGGTCTTACCCACAGTAATCTGAACATGGAGTAACACCATAGAGTTGTCCAATTTAACTAGATGGGAGGTGAATTTACTTCTGATATAGATAGAAACACTGCCTCCTTTGGTTCTCATACATTCATTTAGTGGTCTGAAGATGTTCATAGGTTCATTGGTTGGTAATAGGCTATCGGCCCTAGGGCCTATACAAGCCTAGCCATAACAATTCCCTGGATATTTCTTCCCACAATATTTACTTCTCTGGACCCTGTCTAGCAGGGTGACTGACATGATCCCCGGGGTGAATTTCCTATCTCCCATCCAATCATCAAGGTTCCTTTTGAAGAGGGCCAATGAGGTGCTCTGCTTGACATGTATGGGCAGTCTATTCCAGAATATGGGGAGTGTCTGGGTCAGGAATCAATCCCTCCAGCATGTTTTGTTCATTGTGATGACAAGGTTTAGATCCCTGGAGCGTGTGGCTCTGAGGGGTTGGGATTTCTTTAAGTGGAGCATGTCCAACAGCTCAGGGCTTGACAAGGCCTTGCATGTTAAGCAGAGATCGCCTCTGAGTAGACGATATGCCACAGAGTATAGCTGGAGTTTTTTAGATGGTCAGCATATGGCATCTGCTTTAGGCCTGTGATTCTTTTAGTGAGGTATTTCTGTGGCCTTTCCAGCTGTTGCAGATGTCTTGTGAGGTACATACCAAATAGGGCATTATACTCTATAATGGGTCTAATGAGGGATGAGTACAGTGGGATAATGACCTCCTTTATTTTGGATGAAAAGTCCTAGTGATGAGGTGTGCCACATAGAAAGATTTCCTGACTGTTGTGGCGATCTGGTTATTGAAAGTGAGACCATTGTCCACCTGTGTCCCTAAGTCTCTCATCACACTTTTGATGTTTAATGTACTGCCACCTATGTGGTAATTCATGGGTACATGTTTTTTTTCCAATGGGGATAACTATACATTTCTTGGCATTAAGCTTGAGCCCATGGCTCTGGCACCAGGCATCTGTTTCTGTAAGGCCTTTTTGTAGAATATCCACATCATTTAGGGATTCAATAATGGCTCCCAGTTTGCAGTCATCTGTGAACTTTGTTAGCCAGAGTCCCTCAGTGTTGGCCTGTATTTCAGAGAAGTAGATGCCAAACAAGAGTGGTCCCAGGACTAAACCCTGAGGTACTCCACTTGTCACTTGTCTGGAGCTGGATTTGGAGTCGGCTACTTTTACAGTCTGGGTTCTGTCACTAAGCCAGTTGGCAACCCATTGAGTGATGTAGGGATTTATGCCCAGCTTAGTAAGTTTATCTGTGAATCCAGAGTGGGGGATGGTGTCGAAGGCCTTGGCGAGGTCCAGATAGGCTGTGTGGACCTCCTCACCCTTGTCCACAGCTCTGGAGACTGATTCAAAAAAGTCAATCAGATTCAGGAGACAAGATCGGCCCTTCACAAACCCAAACTGGGTGGGGTCCAGTGTTTGAAGGTTGCCAATGTCTTTGTTTATAAGTTCCATGATAATGCGTTCCATGCCCTTGCAGATCAGGCTTGTCAGACTGATGGGATGGTAGTTCCTGGGATCCAAGATGGATCCCCCCTTGTGGACTGGGATAATTGTAGCTGTGTGCCACTCAGTGGGCACGAAGCATGAGGCGAGTTTATGATTAAACATGACACTTAGGTGAGGTGCCAGTTCATTTTGTAGTTCATGTAGTACACAGCCTGGGGTGAGAGGGGGTGATGTTGGCACTAAATCAATCTGCCAGGATATTGGCAATATCCTTGGGATCAGTATATTTAATGCCATTCTGTTGTAGCTCAGAACAGATCTGAGCATTGCCATTTAGATTCTTGACATAACTATAGAATGCCTTGTGGTTGTCTTTGGAATCTTTGGCAATTTTATTTTTGTAACTTGCTTTTGAGGATTTTATGAGGGATCTTAGCTTCTTACTGAGGCTGGTGAGGTAGTTTTTTTGAATCCTGGGATTTTCCTCTTTTCAGCAACAGTTTCTTCCTTCTGTTGCATAGTTTGTTTATAGCAGGGGACCACCAGATTGGGTTAGCTTTTTTGGAGAAGAGCATCTTGGTTCTATTTGGGATGGCACGATTCATGCACGAGTGGATGAGCTCGTACAGTGCCTTAGTGTCTTAGTGTAGGATTCTGAAGTCAAACTTTCAGATCCCGTCTGCATGGGTGTCGTGATGTTTGTCACTTCTGACTTCAGTAGCATGAAGTTGGCTTTGGAGAAGTTTTGTAAGGAGGTTTCCTTACTGGGGGGTGGGGGTGGGATGTGGATGTCAAGGGTGATTTGCTTATGGTCAGGCCTGACCAATGAGGGGGTGACCACTGGTATAGAGCATCTATCTCCCATGTTGGTAATGACCAGGTCTAGGATATTGGAGCCCCTGGTGGAACAATGGATTAGTTGATCCAGGGCATTGGAATTTATGAATTCCAAGAACCGTTGGGAAAAGGAGTTGGTACCCGAGCAGTTTTCCCAGTTAATGGCAGGGTAGTTGAAATCACCCAGTATTAGGGTATTTGGTTGTATCTTAATATTTTCCAGTATGTTTAGAAAGGTATAATGAGAATCTTGGGGCATGGTGGGGGATCTGTAGCAAGCTACAGTTTGGATTGCAGTTTTACCTAGTGTTAGTTGCACCTGGAGAATTTCAGATGCATTGTGTTGGGCAACTAGCCTGGAGGTGTGAATATCCTTGGTGAATATGGACACTCCTCCACCTTTAGTGTTTTGGTCTTGTTTTTTGGCCGAAAAGTGTGGTAAGAGTTGTAGCCTGGTATTGCAGGGGTGCTCTCTGGACCCTTGAACCAGGTCTCAGTTACTGCATAGATATCGATGTTCTCCATTTTTAGGAGTACCTCAAGGGAGTGCATTTTGAGGTTTGGACTTCTAGCATTGAGTAGCATTACCTTCAGATTTTGTAGCCTTGCAAGGCCAGAGTACTCTCTGAGGCCTTGAACCAGGTTTCTTTGAATGCACAGACATCTACGACCTCCAGTGATAGAAGTGGTTCCAGGGTGTGCAGTTCATTGTTTAGGCTCCTAGCATTTAACAGCATAACCCTTATTTTGTTATGGGTGGCAATTGTGAGATTTTGTTTTTGAGACCTTGCCTAAAAAAGGCACTATGGAGAGGCAATAGCTTTTGCCAGCAGCCGAAAGCCTAGTGGTGCCAGGTGCAAACCATCTCTGGCAAAGCAGCAAGGTTTGTCAACCATGTCATCCCAGGCTGATAGAAACTGGGTCCCCTTTGAATGACACAAAAAAACTAAGCCAATTATTGAAAGCAATCCTTTTTTGTTTAAACTGTGGCATCATTCTAGGTGAGGCTAATATGCTGCTCAAGGCTAGGGACATACCTGCTTGGGACACATACCCGGAGAGCTCAATCATGTCTTTACTCATATAGTCCAGTGAGGTATGTCTCACATCATTCACTCCAACATGCGCTATGACACAGTCATAATGGTACTTGTTAGTGAGAGACCTGAGTGCATGCATGATCTGATGAATCCTGGCACTGGACATGCAGCTGACCATGGCATTCTACTTTTCTAACTTGGTGAGTGGTTCATCCATGTGTCTCACTATGGCATCTCCTTGACAAGAAATTTAGGTTTTTCAGTTTTATGCCTTAAGGGATTGGTTGGTGAGACAGTAGTATTGTTATGTGTTATGGGTGCTGTGGGAACTGTTAGCTGTAGCAGTCTTTTGTTTTGAAGGTCTCTTGTGTTTCAGTAAGTTTTTTGAGAGGACGTCCATGCATGTTGATTTATGTGTTAAGTGCGTACTATGGGTATAAGTAGTGGTACTATGTGCATGTGTAGTGGTGAATTAGTTGACAACCTCCTCAGTGTTACTGTTTTGAGTGTGAGAGAGCAGGGATTCAAGATTATTGGTGTAGATACTTTTCTCACACTCTGGACTAGAATGAGTTGCTAGTAGAGGGATGTCAGTGTACATGAGGCAATTGCTGCACAGCTTCAGGTGACCAAAGTCAACAAGGCTGGCTGGCAGGAGAAACAGGGGTAGTCAAACTGTCCATAATGCTATGTTTCAAGAACTGTTATCACAAAGGGGGTAGTTTCAGGACTGATGCAGGAGGTGCTCTGCACATGGGTATTTCTGTCAGGGTTTTATGCAGGTGGTTTAATAGGTTATAGCTCACTAGCAATATTTCTTAGACCAGAGATGTACTAAATATGAGGACTACAGTAATGTACTACAGCTTAACCCAGTCAAACTCAGGACTTAAATACCAGAAGCTAAAAATGCAAAAAAAAAAAAAAAAACTTTTAAGACACTCAAAAGAACAAATGGGGGTGCTTTTTCCAAGCCCTAGACCAATCAACCTTCACCAGGCAGGTTCAAATTAGCACATTTCTCTCACAAGAGCATAGAAGGACCCCTTCCAATCAAAGATGGCTTGGAAAATATGCTCAGAATGCAACAGCCACTACAAACATACCCAGATGCAGCAAATCTGGACTATGCTATAGCTATGAGCTATACTAATTTAGGTGGGGAAACACTAAAAATGTCATAAACAGCAATAAAACAGCAATGAGACACTAACAATGTTTTAAACAGCAGAAAACATTGGAAAAGCAAGAAAGAGACACGAAGAATGAATGCAAAGCACGGTAGGACTCTGTGGTGAAGGGTGGTGTTCTTTTTAGGTCAATTAATAACACAGACCAGTTGGCGTAATGGTTAAGGTCTTTGCCTCCCATGCGCAATGTACAAGGTTCGATTCTGACCTCCTACCAATGCCTGTTTGGGGTTTGCATGTTCTCCCTGTGTTTATGTGGGGTTTCTCCCATGTCTGAAAAACATGCTGAGTGTTTCCATCTGAAACTCGCCAATGAACAGAGCTGTGGGTAGCAGTACAGCCTGTACATGGTGCCTATAGGGGAAGAATTGTACACTCATGGCAATTAGATTCCAGTGTAATGATAGGGCAGTATTCATAATCTCAGCCTATGCCCAAGAGTGCATTCAGACAGCAGTTGCAGCACAATGAATTGGTGATGATAATGGGTGGCTTGAATGCACATATTGGAACAGACAGAACAGGATATGAGGACTGCCTGGGTAGGCAAAAGGAATAAAGAAGGAGAAGCCATTCTAGACTTCTGTCTGGCAAATGGCTTGATAGTAACCAACACATGGTTCAGAAAGAGAGGCAGTCACAAGATCAGATGCAAGAGTTGTAACCAACATGCAAAGTCATCCCCAGTAAAACAGTCGGCCCACAGCATAAACTACTAGTTGCCGCAATCGGCTGCAAGCAGTGGTCAGAGAAGGCCAGGCTGAAGACCTACACAACAATTCAAGGAATTACTCAGAGCTCTAGCACCCCAAGAAGAGGAGGAAATAGATGGAGTTTGGCAGTGTCTGAAAACAGCATGTGTTAGGACTACAGAAAAGATATGTAGCCGAGCCAGTTATGGAAATAAGGTACATAATGATGGTGATGGAATGCAGAGGTCCAGGAAGTCATCAGAAGAAAGAAGGAGTGCAGGAAGAAGTGGGAGACAGAAAAGACTGACCAGGCTAGGAAGGACTGCTTGGCTAAGAAAGAAGTTGTAATAGCAAAGAATACAGCATTGGAGGCACTCTACCAACTTTTGGAAAGTGACTCGGTAAGTGGCAGAAAGATACTATATCAGGTTGCAAGGCAAAGACAGACAGATGAAGAAGATAGTCAGCTTTATAGGGATGATAGCAACAACCTGCTCACCAGTCCACAGCACATCAAAGGCAGATGGAAGGAGTATTTCCAGCAGTTTCTGAATGAAGAAAACCCACAGAAGCTGTACTGCCCCAGAAACAGCCTATGATGAGAGAAGAAGCGGAGAACCCTAGAAAAAGTAAGAACAGCATTAAGGAAAATTAAGTCAGGGAAAGCAGCAGGATCAGCTGAGGCCACAGCAGATATGATAAAGATGCTGGGTGAGACAGGGGAGAAATGGCTCCTGAGGAGAATAAGTATACTTTTGCCAGTGTACAAGAACAAAGGGGACAGCCATAACTGTAGGCAGTACAGAGGCATTAAACTCCTATCACATTGCATGAAAGTTCTGGAGAGGGTGATTGATAAATGGATATGCAGAGTAGTAGATGAGAAATGAGCAGTTTGGATTCAGATCAGGATGCAGCACAACAGGCCCAATGTTTGCAGTGAGACAGGCAGTTGAGAAGAAGCTAGAGATGAGGAGAGAGTCTAACTGGGCATTCCTAGACTTGGAGAAAGCATATGACAAGGTCCCAGGAAAGCAGATTTGGGTAGAAATACTGTGGTGGTTTGAAGTCCCAGAAACATTGGTAGAGGTTGGGAGGGTGGCCTAATGGTTAAGGTGTTTGCCTTACAAACACAAGGGTACAGAGTTTGAGTCTCACAAGGGATAATTGGCTAGGCTTAAAATGACTCGCAAGGGCAGTTAGCTTAGTACTAATATATGAACCTATGAATTAGTGCAGGCTGTACTAGGACCCAATGACTCAAGTACGAACACTGTCTGGCCTCACAGAGAAGTTCCCGCGTTCAGCTCTGAGCCCCACTGCTGTTCATACTGGTGATGAACTACATTAGCAAAGAGCTTGGAGGGGAAAGATCAACAAAGCTGCTGTATGCAGATGATCTGGCATTACAAGCTGACTCTAAGCTAGAACTTCAGCAAAGGATAGGAGAATGGAATGCAGAACTGAAGGCATATGGGATGAAACTAAGCACAGATAAGATGGTGGTAATGGCAGCAAACTGAGAATAGAGATAGAAGGGAAGATAGTGGAACAGGTAAATAGCTTCAAGTATCTGGGAGGGATGGTTGTGGAGATGGGAAGTCTGAATGAAGAGGTCAAAGCTAGAATCAGAGGGGCTGCAGCCAACTGGCATAGAGTGTCAGGTGTAGTGTATGACAGAAGAATGCCAAAGAAGCTGAAAAGTAAGGTGTACAAGACAGTGGTGTGACCAGTACTACTGTATGGTACAGAAACCTGGGCAGTAAAGGTACAGCAGGTGAGGAAGCTAGAGGTGATGGAGATGAAGTGCCTGAGAAGGGATGTAGGATGCACACTGTGGGACAGACAAAGAAATGAAGACATAAGAGCAGAAGCCAAAGCAGCTCCAATTGCAGAAAAGATCAAAGAGAACAGATTACGGTGGTTTGTACACATGTGCAGAAAAGCAAAAGGCAGTCTGGTGAGGAAGATTTGGGACAGACAGCAAGAAGGTAAGAGGAAATGAGGACATCCACTAAAGAGGCGGATGGATTGTGTGAAAGCAGATCTGCGACAGTCAGGCATGAGTGTTGAAGAAGGCAGGAGTGTGGCACTGAATAGAGAGAGATGGCAACAGTTAACATGATACCCCGACCCCATGTAGAAAAAAAATGGGAAAGGGGGTCTGATGATGATGATGATGATGATAGCACAGACAGCAGTTAATGGAATGTTCATACAGTACCAATATAAAATCATTGCAAAACAATGATGGAGGAAAATATGTGGTATATAAACTACTTAAATTGCAGTGATAAGGGGATCATTTTTTTGTGAAATTTTGTATGAGGATAATTGTTTGCACCCACAGTTACCTTTGGGTACTCAGTGCTCTGGGTTATTGAAATGCAGTGGGAGGGCAAGTGTATTAAAGTTAGTTTAATGGGTGTGCTTTCAAAAAAAAATAAAACACTTTTTTACTTACAAAAAATTTCCAATGAAACTGGAATGAGTGGGAATTTTGTCATCAAATTAACATAAGGGGAGTGTGACTAAACAACCACAGGGTTTATTGTCCACTCAGAGGCAATCTCTGCTTAACATACAAGGCCATGTCAAACCCTGAGCTGTTGGACATGCTCCACTTAAAGAAATCCCAATCCCTCAGAGCCACACGTTCCAGGGGTCTAAACCTTGTCATCACAATGAACAAAACATGCTGGAGGGATGGGTTCCTGACCCAGTGACTCCCATACTCTGGAATAGACTGCCTGTACATGTCAAGCAGAATGCCTCTTTGACCCTCTTCAAAAGGAACCTTGATGATTGGATGGGAGATAGGAAATTCACCCCGTGGATCACATCAGTCGCCCTGCTAGACAGGGGTCCAGGGAAGTAAATATTGTGGGAAGAAATATCCAGGGAATTGTTATGGCTAGACTTGTATAGGCCCTAGGGCCAATAGCCTAGTACCAACCTATGAACCTATGAAGAGCAGAACAGAGACTAGGTGGCTACATGGGGAAAATCTAATTCCTGTGTCACACAGCTTGTTTTTTTTTTTTTTTTTTTTTTTTAACAGCAGGGTTTTTAATTTAATTTACAAGTAAAAAAGACTTTTAGCACACTGTAATAAAAATGCACTATCATTAAACAAGAAAACAACGTAAAGAAAACAAACCAAGAAATTCACCTTTCACATCAGTCTATGTCAGAGTCCGCGTGAATGAACTTTCTCAGGAAAACCTTAAAATGTTTTTCTTTTCCCCTTAAATAAAAACTCTAATTTCTGGCATCTTTTGCAGTCCAGAAGTATTTAACCCTTTCTAATTCCTGTGATTGACCAAGAGACACAGCTTTGTTTTCTGTTCTAAGGCCAACATTTAATATGCAAAGGAAAATTACATGAAAACAATAAAAAGAATACAAACCAAGAAAATTGGATGGGGAATCGGAAATTTACCCCTGGTCTGGCACCTATGGCTTTGTTAGCCAGAGGTGGTATGTAAATGCTTGACCACCCATGCCCAAGCCAACATATACCCTTTAAAATAACCCTAGGGTATAAGAACTGTTCAGATACATTTGAGAATCATGGCTAGACTTAAAAAGACCTCCTGGTGTCATTAGCCTAGTATTCATGTGTGAAACTATGAGCAGGTAATGAGCTTTTACTGATTCCCACAGTTAAGAAAATATACAGATTATATACTATCACAAGCAGAACTTTAAATATGCAAGAGATAAAAGAACTTTAACATATTACTGTAAAAATACATGCTTCAGTCAAAAAAAATATAAGAAATACAAATCAAGAAATTTGCCTTTGTCACACAGCAGTCTGTGGTCTCGTTTGTATGCACTAGCTTGCTCAGGAAAACTTTATAAAACATTTTTGTTTTCCTTAAAAAAATTCTAGTATCTAGCTCTTCCCTCAGCCCCCAGGTTATTAACTTCGAATTCTTATGGTTTTCCAAGAGGCACAGCATTATTTTATTTCTAAAGCAGAAATTTTAATGTGCAAGGAAAATTACTTTTGACACACTGCAGTAGAAATACAGGCAAATGCATTTTTCTGTAGGGGGCTGTGTCCCTTGCATTCCCATTGTGGGGATCTGCCCCTGCACTTATGAGTTGTACACACACACAGCCTGTGTGATTACAACGCCACAGAGAAAATTATTAATTGTATTTCTGTTTTCTCTGAGATTCTCTCTTTGCTGTTACTATAAATAGAAATCGGGGGTGTGTCGGCAAGCACCCAATATTAAGGGTGCTATGAACCCTTCTTACAACAACACTTTAGCTAGGATTTTACAGTTTCTTTATCACGGCATTCAGATGGCTCGGGGGACAGTGTAATCAATAGTGATGTAGTCAGCCTTTCTTTAACACATTGCAGATCTGTTTTCCACACCGTTTGGTTTTCTTAGTCCACTCCTGTATTTTTAATATGAAAGTCACATATTTAACAAGTGAATGTGAGAAAGGACGTGCTCAGAAGAAGTAAACGATACATTTTTTTCTTCATTCTTCCCCCAATTTCCCTAAAGTACTTCTAATGAGCCAATTAGTTTAAAGCAAATGTCATATGATTCTCTCCCAATGCTGAAGTAAGGCACTCATGTCATAGTGCCACTGCCATAGACGACAAAAGCGCTAGCTATGACCCATGTGACCTGAGTTGGATTAGCAGTTCTGACATCATTTGTAGCTGGTGTGAGGAGGAAGGAATGAGGTTTAGCATGCTTGCCTCTCTTTGTGGGTGAAGAGTATATGTTAAGAAACACTCTCTGTGGTTGTGTCCATGAAGAAAGCAAGGGATTATGGAGTGTTAAATTACTGTTTTCATGGTATTGCACAGGAAAGGAGGGGATAATATTTAAAATATATTGGTTTAGCAAGGATCACACAAACATAAAACTAACATATTGTGAGGTAATGCTGACATGGCCATGATTTACAAAACATCCCAGCATTACAAAACAAACAGTCAGATCTAGTTTTAATCAGACAAGCTAAATGTATTCAATTAGTCCATCATCTATATTTGGCCTTGAAATAATA